>NC_137623.1:33283160-33543160 GCF_963280865.1 Gymnoscopelus braueri
AGCTAAGCTCCTTTGCTGTGGTACAATCATTTATTTTTAAATATATGTTTTAAAGGATGTGAAGAGTCTCATTTCATTTGCACTAAATAATTTATTTTGGAAGAATCTACAACAAATCATGCAGACGTCCCACCTCTCTGGAAGTTACCTGCTTGTGATTAACATCTCTCACAAATTAATATAAAGTCTGCAAAAAGTAATTATCTTTTTCTGATTTTCAATCTAATCCCACGCATTAGTTTTTTTCTCATTCTGGCCGGTTCTTAGTTTGTGACTGACCTGTCCTGACCGCAGTAATGCGTGGCAGGATATTCCATCTGTCTCTGTCTGCCTGTAAGAAAAACAACTCAACGGATTGCTGGATATTCGTAAAACCTGGTGGGAATTATTCGTTTCTGTGTTGGCCCGAGGTGATTATTAACATTTGGGCTGAACGGTTTACACCATCGGGGATGCGGCCAGGCGCAAGCTTGGCTCAGGGAGGGAGGACACACCTGCCATGCAGAGTCCAGGAACGCTTTCTGGTGAGCGAGGGGCGAAACACCAGGTCAGGATGGCTACCATCTGAAGACCCTGCAGCTGGTGCCCAGTGGTGGAAAAAAGTACTCACATGTTTTACTTAAGTAAAAGTATCAATATTGCAATGTAGAAATACTCTGTTACAAGTAAAAGTCTGGAATTCAAAATGTACTTAAGTAAAAGTACAAAAGTATTCTACTACCAAAAGTAGAAAGTACTCATTATGCAACATGTCCCGTTTCACAAGTGTTCAAATTAAAAAAAAATCTTTTGAAAATAGCAGATCTACAATCTCACAATACGTCGCATCGCATTGCATTGTGAGCTTGCCGAAATGTACTGTAGGCCTATATAGGGCTGAATGAGGTTAATATATGTTTTGTAATAATAATCAAAATCTACAAAGTAACTAGTAACTGCAGTTTTCAAATAATTGTAGTTGAGTAAAAGTACAATATTAGCCTCTGAGATGTAGTGGTGTAGAAGTAAAAGTACTGAGAAATGGAAATACTCCAGTAAAGTAAAAAAAAATACCTCAAAATTGTACTTAACACATTGTGTGCCAAAACCGTAAATATACGGTTTTGCAAATACACCCTTGGAGTGCCAAAGAGCCCCAAAAACGTAAATATACGTATTTTTTTACCTTTTCGTTTTCTTTTCCACAAGGGAGGGGCAGCCCTGGAATCAGCCATGAACAGAAGAAGTAAGGGACAGATGGATCACCATGCCAAAAAATCTGGCTCCCATCCGCTTCCATTCTATCTCCTTGCTAAAAACCTCTGTATCTCCTTAACTTTTTGCAGTGGGCAAAACGAGTCATTCTCGATGCGCGATAGCTCTGCAATGGTGACTCGCATGAGACATGTTGTTGTTCCAGGCTTTAGCGAGGACCATCGCGCACCCTTCACACATGCATTGTTTTTCATGGATTGCTCGTCATAGAGGCTACAGCTTTAAACAGCACAGCGCAGTGCAACGGTGAGATTTCTGGCACCGAACGTAATCTGTTATTATAAAATTCGGGCACCCAATGTGTTAAGTACAGTACTTGAGTACATGTACTTAGTTACTTTCCACCACAGCTGGTGCGTCAGTTAGAAATGCCCTGCAGGCCCAACATCATCCTGTCGACAAAATAAGGTCAACGGCAGAATTGAAAATGGGTGGACAAATTTCCTTGAAACTTTGTGTGAATGATCAGTGTCCTTCCCTCAACAGATGATTAACTTTTTAGGGTCAAAGAGGTAAAGGGTCATGGTCATAGTCCAGGCCAAGATGACATTTGAATCGGTCATGTCTCAGTAACGGAGAGACCTTGAACAAGAGATGTTAATAGGCAGGGATGTTAGGGAGGTGCATTATTTTCAGCTGTAGACAGTCACATGGCTTAATATGCTTTAATCTAGAAAGAAAATGTATAAAAGTTAAAGTCTATTCTTGCCCAATTAATTTTTCTACAGCAACATTCAATAGCTAAATAATGTATACCTTATTTGTTATGTCATACACGTTATAGGTTCCATTACAATAATTTACTAAGTGACTATGTAGGCCTACAATATATGCAGAGGTGGACAAAGTGCTCATCTCCAGTACTCAAAGTATAGATACACCTGGTCAAATATTATTTCACAAGTGGGCATTGCTCAGTACTTGAGTACTGCTTTTAGAAATACTTACTCAAATACAAAAAGTACATTTCTTTTTAATATTATTGCATTGCACTATTTAAATTTGGAAACTTTCCCCAAAAATTTAAAAATAAATAATTCAACTTAGAGAAGACTTCACCACACGAAATGAATGCAATGATATTTATTGATGAATACAGTAGTATTTATGAATACAATTAGCTTTGATATGTTGGAACACTTGGGCGCGGGCCCCATCGCAGGAGAAGAATCAGATCAGATCCTGCCTGCTGAAGGCAGTGAGCTCTTCAGGAGCCCACCCCGCATAGATGGGGCCAACCTGGTGGTCAGTGGCGGAACAACTGAAAGCCGGGCCGGTAGGCACGGCACAGTGATCAGGCCCCCCCCCCTGCGCACGCGTGCATGTGTGCCCAGCCCTGGCGCACGCGCAAAAACTTGCGGTTTGTGGGTGGATTTTGTTCTTTTTTTAAAAACTTTTTTTCGGTTTTAGGGTTAGTGTGAGCTTCCAACAGTGTATTGGGGTGAATTGCCTCGAATATAGTTGCAGTTCCATGTAAGCTGGTGAATCTCTGGGAAAGTTGCGGAGAGGCGGAGCCTCTAATTCTAATAAAATAAAGGTCAATGTGATCTGACGGCCCGGGCCCCCGGAGTCCCGGGCCCGTAGGCGGCCGCCTACCTAGCCTACCCGGACGCTCCGCCACTGCTGGTAGTGCCTGCTGCTTGGGCGGTGTCAGGGACCTGAACAGAGAGCATGAGTGAGACAAGGAAAGAGGAGGGGGTTGTCGTATATGGTCCATTGATCAGACAGGAAAAAACACTATTCCATAACTGAAAGTGCAAGAATACACAAGAATCCAGTTTGAAAGAGGGTTTGTCCATAGAAATGTATTTATTTCCACAGACGTGACACCTGCATTGCCAATCCACAGAGTGTACTTAAATCACAACTACATTGCACTTTATACAGACAGACATTTGAAATAGGACCTCCTCTCAGTTCTCCTTCTTGACCACTCACAAACAAGCTTTTAGAAGCATAAGGCTTCTTGGGGTGGTCCTTCTCAGTCAACACAATGGATCACACAATCTGTCTTGGTTTTAACCCTCTAGAACCTGAACTATGAAGGAAAGGTCAGACATTTTTGAAAAGGGACACTTTATTGGGTCCTAAAACATTTTTGATTTTGTTTTATTTTTTTTAACATTCCTTTGTATCATTTATTTGTTGTATCATATTTGATACAAGGGGTATTAAAAGGGGTATTTCAAGTCGGTCTTACTGCCTCCCCCTGGCCAGCCGGGGCGCCTGATGGAGGGGAAAGGAACTGGTTGGAATAACGTGTTCCTTCCACGCGTTACGTCCAACCAGGGAAACTCTCCCCTGTCAGGTGATAAGAAGGTCAGTTAGCTCTCATGCATTGAAGGAGGCATGAGCTCGGCCCTGGCCTCCCTAGGTTGGCAGAGGGAGTGTAGTGCCCAGGATTACATAGAGATTCGCACTGGGTGTAAAAAATAGGGTTACAAAATCGTGGGATAAAATTTTTAAACAAAAAAAAAATCTAGTCGGTTTTAACATTACAAAAAAAATTATTTTAGATCAAATATGATACAAATCGTAAAGGACTATAGACCTGTAGTATCAAATATGATACAAACACTTTTGACATCATAAAAAACAAACTCAAATGCTAAATTTTGAGAGCTCTTAAGTGCATTCAAGTTATCCAACACTTATTTCAAAATATTAGTAAAGATATACTAGGAAAACGTACCCGAACTGCTTAAAAAATAATTGTTTGTTAGTAGTGCATCAACCTCTCCTGTTTAGTTGATGGCAGCCATTTTGGGTCAGACCACCTGAGGCTCTGTACCTGCAGTGCAAATGGTATGGTCCAGGGGGAAGTGGGGATGTGTCAGATATGATACAACAGGTTCTTGGTCCAAGTATTGATTACACTGATCTATTATAAAATCAGTGTAATGTGTGTATCATACATGATACGTTTGGTGACATAGGGTTAACACAGAACATTTATCTATCAAACTGCACTTTTACACAAGCTCATATTATGAAATCATTGTTTAACATCTTATTAGCTTCAATATAAGACCACACATATATGTATTCAACCTTGTATAAATGATTTAGACAAAAAGAGATGATTTAAGAGGAATGGCACTATTCTTAGATTCAAGAGCAACTGGTCCTGCTCCCCCCAGATTCAGCTGTCCTCGTGACTCTGGGCATTCCCTATTTACCTTAAAACTTCAAGGGGGATCTTCACCTGTTCATAGCAAAAGGTCTCACTGCTTCTTTTCTTACCCTATAAGGTGCAAGGCTGTGCGCCTCACAGTCTATTTCTCAACCCTAGTACTTTTCCGGCTTCCTCCTTAATTTACTGAAACAATGTCATTCTTGAATAGGTTTGCCATCCTGCTGTCTCTGTTATTAACCCTTAATAAATGATATAGTCCTGGATACCATAGGGTCCTTTTATAGGGACTCTGTCAATCAGCTCAGCTGATCTGATTGGAGCAGGACCAATGAGATGAATGACAGTTTGATCAGTCTCAGTTGAACCCTCATATAAACTTCCATTTCAACTTAGAGAAGACTTCACCACACAAAATGAATGCAATGATATTTATTGATGAATACAGATGAAGACATGAATACAGTAGTATTTATGAATACAATTCCCTCAGTAACATAATTTACCATTATATAATAATTACCTATTTGGTGATTAATCATCACTTCTCCCTTAGACAGGCGACCACCCCCTTTCTTTTTTCTACTATGTACGTAGTGTTTTATATTTGTGTGAGAGTGAGAGAGTGAGTGAGTGTGAGAGACCTGATAATGCATGATTGAGACATGGAAGGAGCAGATCTACAAGCTCACAATGTGCGACAATGGGATGTGTTGTGAGCTTGTAGATTGTCCTTTTTTAATTTATTTTTATTTATAATGTATTTTTCTGTGTATGTTAGTTTGGGTCCCGCAGGGTCTTTCTTAGAAATGTAGTGGAGTCGAAAGGTAAAATATTTGTCAGACTTTGTTACTTTCCACCACTGTGTATGAGCCACCCACTCACTGATACTGACACTGATTTAGGAAAATGATCAACTCATTTGGAACTCAAATGATGGTGTGGTATGCACTGTAATTATATTTCTCATGCCTTGACATTTCAACACAAAATTCAGATTCTAGCTCACCAGAATGCTCTTGATGTGCTGTTGTAGAACACCCTGAGAATGAGGGGGCTCACACTGACTTTATTCAGGCGAAGGCGGCAGAACATGTGTTGCTGAGCCTTTTTCACCACATGCATGGTGACCGTGGCCCATTTGAGGTCGTTAGCGATGTGTATGCGGAGGAACTTGAAATCACTGACCCTCTCCACTGCAACGCAATCGATGTAGATAGGGACGTACTCTCACCTCAGCAGTGGCGTCAGTTCAGTAAAAGCTAGGGTATGGCAGGGTTAACTATCTGGGGCGCACGGCGGCCGGATTTTTTTTGGGGGCCCCTTTTTTGGGGGGCCCTTTTTCGGCCGCACGGCTTGGGGGTCAACCCTGCTAAAACACTCCCAAAATGCATAGAAAACTATACATTATACCTATAACACAATGGTCTTACACCTGCATCACAGGCTACTACATCACACTTACTGTAACATGGTTGTAACAAGTTCTATTCAGACCATAATCACAACTTCAAGGAAATTAAATGCAATGCTTCAGCCATACATCAGATATGTATTGTGTGACAACATGAGCCTTTTCAAATGCATGCAGTCTCAGCCCCTCTATTTCCACATACCATGCCAACAATGCAAGAGAATGAGACAAATATACAATAGCGTTAGAAATGTTAAATAACAACATAGGGCATACTGTTTCAAACTCACTGTTCACAAGTAAATAAAACAGCCTGTCTGCTATTGAAAAAACGTGCCTCTGCTGCTTGCTAATTAACAATAATGCATTGCACCTGTGTTGAACCTGGGTTTTACCACGGTTCTCCGTTTACTACTCACTATGGGATATCAGCGCCCCCAGGCGATGGACAGAGCAACACACACGCTCCCGATGCCAATTACTGATTGGCTTAGGGTATGTCACGAGTCCGGAAGACCCGGGAGTACAAAAGCTCCCCGTGACATAGGCTCTTCCTCTTTTCTACTCTCTGCATGCGTATGCGCAGACTAATTCACACACTAAAAGTACTCGGAAAGATTTTTACAACAAAACCCTTAGCGGGAATAAGGAATATTCCCCACGGGAAAAATCTTGCTATTTATAAGTTCACTCCCGAGACTTATATATAAATTTTTCCTTTCCTATCTCCTCAAGTTTTTCCTTAATTCTTGGTCTGTTCTGAAAACGCCGGTTAGCTGCTAACGCCGGTTAGCAGCTACTAGCTCATTCATTCATTCAGTGGCTAGGCTAATACTAGCAGCTAGGCTACGCTACTAGCTAGGCTATTAGCCTGTTGTTTTCCCAGACCAAGATGGAACCGCCGAGGAGTTGCGGGTTCGCGGAATGCGACCCCCTCATCGCCGCAGACGACCCCCACCGCGTCTTCATCGACTGCTTGGGGGTCGATCACGCGTTCTGCGCCAGGACCCACCCGGGTGAACCAGATGCGTGCCCTAACTGCGCGATGTTCACCGTTTCTCAACTCGACGCTCGGCTTGTCAGGGCTAGGACCCTGGTCGGCTGGACTAGACGAGACAACGGTGAGACCTCCACCGCCACCGGACCGGGGACCCCAGTTGTGCAGCACGAGCGGCCCCAGCTCATGGGACCCCCACCGGTGCCGATGCCGAGACTAAAGCGTCAAGCGTCCATGACGCTGACGCCACCTCCCGCCGCTGCTGCTGCGAGTGGGGGCTTGTCCCCGCCGCAGTATGATAGCAGCGGCCCTCCCTCCCCCCTGCCAGCGAGGAGTCGATGGCTCTTCACGATGACGACATGGCGGAGGACGGGGAGGATTTCCTGGAGCTCCCGTCGTACCAGGACACCCAGGAGGTGTCCACGACAAACCCCGGATAGGGAGAACCTCCCGCAGCCACCGAGGAAGAGATCCTCGAACCTGTGGCGGCTGGTTTCAACGAATGGCTAGCCTCACTAAGCAACAGGTTGTTAGCAGCGCTGTTCTAGCTTAGCTTGCTCGCTAGGACAACACCAGCTCGTTAGCCTCTTCAGAGCCGGCGTCTGTACCACGAAGGACGAGGCTACACAGCGACATCCAGAGTGGGAGCTCCTGGATGAAGAGCAACCGCGAAAAGATTAATTGGGTGCTTTGAGACACATAAAGGGTTTTCATAAGAGTATGTTGAACTGTTTATGCTGTTTCCACTGTTTCTGTGCTTTATTCTGTTCCATTACATTTTCCCAAAATACACAAGCACACTATCCAGCCCCGGTCAGGAGGTCACGACGCTAGGGGTCCCAGGGGGTCCCCGGGCGTTGATGCCCTCCTCTATAAGCCCATTGTGCCTGTCAGGCCTGCTTTCACAGCATGATAGACACTAATGGGATACTTCCCTGCTTGTTTTCAACAACTGTCGGGGTGCATCGACGCATAGGGATCACTAGGTGGTCCCTGTGTTGATAACCACCCCTTATAAGCCCGAAGTGCTTGGACTGTCCCTTGGTGACTTTCCAAACGCTGCTGGGATGAATACTGTGCATGCTATAAACAAGACAAAGGTAATAAACCCATTGCTAATTCTAAACGCCAGTGTACGTGGGTCACGCCAAAATTTCCAATTCTACCATCCGTCCGGCAGAGGGCGCCAGAGGCCCACTGTGGGAAGGAAGGTTTGCAAGATGGCGGCGCGGGTCGAAGGTCACCCCAATATTTACAACCTTCAGGGGCACTGGTGGACGGGCATCGACCTCTAGGTTGCTTGCCTCCACGTTCCAGTCTGGCCTCCACACAGAGAATTCCTGCACTTCGGCTACAAAGGGGAGTGTACGAGTACACGGTTCTTCCCTTTGGTATGTCATTAAGCCTGCGAGTGCTCGTGCAGTGTACCAATGCGGCCATAGCTCCACTGCGGCGACAGGGGATCAGTCTGTCGACTTAACTTCGACGACTGGTTAATTGCCGCAGGCTCAGAGGAGGAGGTGGCACGGCACACGGCCGTGGCCCTCTCCCACCTGACGTCGCTATGTTCACAATCAACGTCCAGAAGAGCGTTCTGGTTCCATCTCAGCGGACCACCTTCTGGGGGATCTCGCTGGACTTGAACACGCTCAGAACGCAGCTGTCCAAGGGCAGGTTAGACAGCGTCTTAGCTTGTGTGAGGTCTTTTCGCGTGGGGCGTCAAGTCACTTACAAACTAGGCATGCAAGCGGTGAGTCTCATGGCTTCAGTCATTCACTTAATCCGCTTGGGCAGGTTCTACATGAGACCTGTATAGAGGTGGCTGCGGGCTCTTCGGATCCCACTCACCTCAGGCTATCAGCAAGTGGTGGTGTTTCCAGGGTGCGTGGAGACACTCGAATCGTGGTCGCAGGTGGCCTTTCTGTCCCAGGGGGTCAGTATAGGCGCTGTGATATCGCAGAAGGTCATCACCACGGACGCCAGCCTCACAGGGTTTTTCCTCGCTCTCAAACAGTTCGGGGCTCGGTTTCGGGGTTGTTATGTCTCGATCAGACCATACAACACCACGACCATGTGCTATGTCAACAAGCAGGAAGGCGTGCGAGATGACGCTGTGATGCGACTCACGTCTCGCGTCCATTCAGGCGTTCCATGTGCCGAGCCTCCTGAACGAACTGCTTTATGCTTTCCCGCCAATGGAGCTGATCCTCCCCATGTGGGGGAGGGTCAGGCTCCGAGGGTTGTTGATGTTGCTGGTGGCCCCAGCATGGGACACGTAGAGGTCAGGAGGTAACTCCTCTCCTTCACGACGTGCCTTGGGCCCTCCTTGTCGGCAGGGACTTGCTGCGGCAGGGAGGGGGGACGCCCTCAGGACCTATAGACCTATGGGTCTGGCCCGTGAGAGGGTGAATTAGAGCTTGTGTGGCCTTCCCCCTGACGTGGTGGCTACCATCCAGGGCGCAAGGGCCGTGTCCACGAGGAATGCTTACGGTGTCAGATGGTGGTTGGAACAGTCACCAGTGGTGGTGGTTTTCCAGGCCTCGGTGTGTAGCATTCCTACTTTCTGCAGAGAAGGCTAGATCGGGATTTATCCTTCTCAACAGTGAAGGTGTTTTGGGCGGCCATTTCGCTTGCCACGAAGGTTTCGATGGCAAGACGGTGGGCCAGCACCCATTGGTGCGCCGGTTTATGTGCGGTGCCAGGAGAGCCAGGCCGGGTAACAGGCCACTGTTCCCAGCCTGGGATCTGACGGTTGTGCTGGAGGCACTATGCCGTCCATCGTTCGAGCCTTTTGAGTCTGTGGATCTGAGGATCATTAGTCTCAAAACGGTCCTCTTGGTGGCCCTGTCTACGGCTAAACGGGTCAGTGACATGCATGCACTCTCGATGAGTCCGGAGTGCATGAAGTGTTTTAACAATGACAGGAGGGTTTTGCTTAAACCTAACCTGACGTTCGTTACCAGGACCGGGGTGGCCCCGGATCCGGGTGAGTTGGTAGCCTTCCATCCACCTCCCTTCGTTTCGGCGGAGGATAGGCGGTTGCATTGTTTCTGTCCAGTGAGAGCTTTGAAGCTCTATTGTCAGAAGACAGCGGCCAATCGCTCATCTACGTAGCTCTTTTTCTCTTTTGGGCCTTGGAGTTCAGAGGAAGGCGGTCAATAAGGCAACGTTTTCTAGATGGATCCGAGATGCCATTAGGTTGGCTTATGTGAGTAGTGGTGCCCCGGTCCCGGAGGGTCTGTGCAGCCGCAAATTCGTCCCAATCGATTTTTGCGGTTTTCTACAGCCTGGACGTGGCGGCGTCATCCTTGGCGCGCGCGGTCCTAGGCGTAGCGGCTGCCTCCAGACCAGTGGAGGGAAGGGAGTAGGCTTGGGGCTTTTCTCCCTATCTCTCGACTTCCTCTTGGGTTTCCATGGGACCAGCTGGGCTGGCTCCCAGGAGATGGGGCCCTGTTTCCTCATATTGAGTTATGAGGCAGGCTTGTGTCTGCCTGTTAGTAAATAGGCGGACTCTGGAGTCTGTCAGGGCCTAGCTTGGTTATCTATCCCGCACCCCAGCCCGGTGGGTTGGGGGCGCCCATGGGGCCATAGGTCACGTCCGTGTGGGCGGGACCTAGGGGCTGAGGGGCGTGCGGGCCTGTCAGGGTTGTGTGGCTCATTACCCCAAGGGGGGATTATGAATCCCATAGTGAGTAGTAAACGGAGAACCGTGGTAAAACTAGAGGTTACAAATGTAACCCCGGTTTTAGTAGGTTCGGAGTTTACTACTCACCAGACACCCCTTTCTGTGCGCATTTGGCATGCAGAGAGGAGAATGTTAAGAGGAAGAGCCTATGTCACGGGGAGCTTTTGTACTCCCGGGTCTTCCGGACTCGTGACATACCCTAAGCCAATCAGCAATTGGCATCGGGAACGTGTGTGTTGCTCTGTCCATCGCCTGGGGGCGCTGATATCCCATAGTGAGTAGTAAACTCCGAACCTACTAAAACCGGGGTTACATTCGTAACCTCTAGATTCCCTGGGAATATACCATTTGACAAGATAGGGGAGAATAGGGGAGATACAAGCAGTTGTGAAGAATGAAATACCCTGTGAAAGCAATCATTTTGCATTGGTAGTTATGTTACTGAAATTTAATAACAGAATAATCAACGCAGATAGACAGAGACATTCATGGATTTATTTTTATTAAAAAAAATATATATATATATATATATATATATATATATATATATATATATATATATATATATATATATATATATATATATATATATATATTATTATATATATATATATATTATTATATATTATTATATATATATATTATATATATATATTATTTTTTTTCTCCTGGAGCCAGGGTATGGCAGCTGCAATACCCTGCCATACCCAATTGACGCCTCTGCACCTCAGTCTCCTGTAGCCCACGATCAGATATTGATATTGAGAGCGAAGTGTCTCCTGACACCATGGTGTCAATGCATGATCTGATCCCGTCCATGTAGGTGGACTTGTCCTCAGTGAATCCGTCCCATCGCTGTCACGTCATCAGCGTTAATGATGGGGTTGGAGCCGTGCGTGGCCACACAGTTGTGTGTGTACAGGAAGTAGAGGATAGGCCTCAGCATGCAGCCCTGAGGGGCTCCTGTGTTGAATGTCAGAGGCAGGGATGCAGGAGGGGGGGCGGGGGGGGTTTGGACATACTCAGTTCCATTGGGGGGAAGGATATCCCCCCCACCTTTGGGATGAACTCTGACATCTACACTTCATGGCGTACATTTTTTGTACCGAATTAACCAAATTAACTGAATTAAAGTAACAAAAACGGGCAAAAAAGTAACAAACCTGTTAAAAAAAACCCCGCACATTTTGCGCGTACACGCATGGAACGCATGCAAGCGTGCTGCGCGCGCGTGTGCATGCGTTCCCTTCGGTTCTAAAATGCCCTCTGCGTCCTTGGTCAGAGGGTCTGATGTGATGTTGCCCATTCTCATCACTTGGCTGCGGCTCATCAGGAAGTCCAATACCCAGCTGCACATGGTCAAGTGCAGGCATACAGTAGGTCTCTGAGCTTTGTGTCGAGCTTCGCAGGAATGCCAAGCTATTGTGTTGAATGCTGAGCTGTAGGTCACAAATATCCCAAATAAGAATTGGTTCCATTCCCCCCCCTTCCCACCCCCCCTGCCTAATTTAGAACCAGTTCAGAGAGTTTCCACTTAGAATAATTGGTTCCAAACCCCTAAAACGCAATTCGGATCAGGGCTATTTGGCTTAATCTATGATGAGCACTCTTCATCATCATTCTAAAAAAAACATATTTTTTATTCGAGAATAACAATTTTAACATTCAGCGATTAAATAATACATCTTTCCATAGATGTATTTTTTGTTTAAAACAAGACATTGACAACACAATTAATCACATGATAAAAATAAAATGACAGAAGATGAATAACACAAAGAAAAAACAGAACACAAAACAGGCAAATAGATCAACAGTTAACATTACTCCCACCCATCCACCCACTCACTTACCTAGCCCCTACATGTCTTAGAAATGAATTAAAAAACAGATCCATCATGTTAATCATCATTGTAATTTACCACTCGGGGAATAAAGTAGTGTTGTCAATCACTGTATTGTTTTTCTTTTATGTAACATTATTTTGTAGTTTACAACTGTCAAGCTAATCACGCAGGGATGTATTATGTCTCACGGAAACAAAACAAACTGTCTCTGCAACAGTAATCCTCATCTCTGTTTATGTAAAATGAAAGTGAGAGTATTCGTGCATATATGTCACATACATTTCAAAGGGATTTAATCTGTCATGAATGCGTGGGCGTCAGCGCCCTCCGATCATGACGTATCCTTGATTACAACTGGAGGAAAAGCAGGCCGGTTTGCTATAGAAACTAAGCACCAAGGTTCCAAGAATCCTGAACGGGAATTAGGTTTTTGGTGGAAAAAGTGCCAAAAACATTCATGCGCATCTGTTTTCCTTAAAGGAGAATACCGGACAAATTAAGTGTTGCCATTGATGTCTCGTTACTTACCGACCGACGTGAAAAGTGGCGTTCTTTTTTTCCATAGATTCCCGTGTCGTCATTTTTTAAACCCCCTCCGTTGTCAGAATGGGAGCGCGTGGGTCAGGGAGATTCGTCTATTGTAACCGAGGCAAAGTTGTTTTTCTCTCTTCTGCTCGTCTTTGTGGAGTCTCATGATAGTCAAACGTGCGTTGAAATGTCCTGCGAGGCCACCGTTAATGGCGAACGAGTTAACACTGGTTGCTTGTTTCCAGAATCTGGCAACACGAGTTGCCAGGTTCTGGAAAGAAACAAGCATCCGGTAAGCATCCGGTATTCTCCTTTAACCAGGTGACAGAGAGCGGTGTGAAGAGCCATGGATATTGCATTGTCTGTGGATCGTTAGAGCATTCTAACGTGCCACCGCAACAGTGTTGATTCCGTCAACTATTAACTATGACGAAAAATGTTCGTCGACTACCCTTTTTCACTAAATAAAAACTAAGCTATGATGACTGAAACTAAGACTAAGTATATTGACACATTTTTTCAACAAATAAAAAAACAGACTAAAATGTTAGGGAGGAACTAGTGGAGAAGAATCCAATAGAAATAACTAAGACAAGTTGTATGTTTGGTTGCGCTGTCGCGCTCTGAAAATAGCAGATCTACAAGCTTGTAGATCGGCTATTTTCAGCATGCAACCAAGTGTGAAATCAGCCATTACGACGCCATCAAGGTCCGCCAAGTTATTTAGTCGACTAAATCAACTGTACATTTAGTCGAGTAAAATCTCATGATATTTAGTCAACTAAAACTAGACTAAAACTAAAACATTTCAGATGACTAAAATATGACTAAAACTAAATGGAATTTTATTTAAAATTTAAAATTGAATCGAAATTTGCTGTCAAAATCAACACTGCACCTGGTCTTCCTGGTCTTCCTGGTCTTCAACCTCCATCTGTTTTGGCGATAATGCAAATTGCCATGGGTCCAGCGAGGAAGGTAGCATGGAACAGATGTAGCTTCTCACCAACCTCTCAAAGCATTTACTGACAATTAGAGGTGAGCACGACAGGTCTCCAGTCATTCAGCCTCGGAGTGCTTGGGGACGGGCACAACGGTGGACACCTTGAGGCCTGTGGGGTCCACAGACAGGGAGAGGGAAAGCTGCCATCATCAGGCAGTATAGTTCCAGGAACTATTTAGAGCTCACGCTTCCATGGCAACGACCACCAGCGTCTCTTTGAGAGCAGCCAGTAGAATGCTATTGAATGATGACGGTCTTCCACCACATATTGCTATTTGTTAGATTTCTTTTGAATAATTCCCATATCTCAATATTGAAAAAAATAAAGTAGGATATGTTTTGAGGCTAAAATAAGTACATTTTAAAATAGAATGTGCTGTATAATGTCTGTAAATAATCCCCACAGTCATACAATATACTGCATTTCTAGCTAGTGGTGATGTGTGATGGGGGGAAGCACCAAGGCCTGCCCTGTTAATGGAGGCGGGCCAAATTGGATGTTACAATGAGGACGAGAAGCATGTAATCTCCGAGGGACGAGCGATGCCAGGGAAACAGCTTTTTTTCTGTTTACTCCACCAGCCGAAGGATTTAGATTCTTCCATCCCAGTGATCACGGCTGTTGCCCCTTTACAAGGTTATTATGGCTCGAATTCCAACAGTGTGTTCAATCTGCCAGATGCATTTTCATTCCTCTTCTTTCACCACCTGTCACTGTGTTGGGAGACGACATACCCTTCTCATGGCCTTCGGCATGCTGACAGAAGCCCTGTCCAAATGATACAGAATGCCGCCGCAAGCCCATGGTCTTCAATCTCCAAAAGTTTCCATGTCTCCCACCCTTTTGTGTTCCCTTCAGTGGCTTCCGGGTTGCTGCCCACACCGAGAAAAAAACAGTGCACCCAGTTCAAACCAGTAGTGGTGGCCGACAAGGCAATCAAGGCCATGACACCCCCTTATATTCAGTGCATGATCCAATCCCACACTCCTTCCTGCTCAATTAGATCAGCTAACACAGGAGGTCTTTTTGAACCGTCTCTATAACACTCCGCACGGCCTCTTCTCCCTCGTGACCCCCTTAGCTGGGGTATAAACCCCCTCTTTGCTGTCAGAACTACAGACACTCCCCATCTGCCACAGTCTGAAAACTCACCCTTTCAGAAGCCACCTCAGCCCCTAGCTCTCCTTTTTTCTTGAATCCCTTCATGTCATCTTTTTGAAAGATGCTAGTTATAATATCTACTGTTTACTGTATGCTGGAATGTTATTTAGATAGCATGTTGTTTACACAGATGCTACGTTTGATGAATACCGTATCCTAGTTTCTGTGAAGCACTACAGTACGTTGTTCTCTTCATCATCTACTCATGTGACTGTTTACCCTGGTTTACCCTGGTTAAAAAAAAGATTTCGAAGAGCATTTTTGTTTTAAATAAAGTAAGACATGTGTTAGATTATGTGTCAATGCGATTACTATACTGCTCACTTATTTCACCATACCTCAGTTATTGTGCTGAAGTATGGGGGAATAGGTATGTGACTACCATAAAACCATTATACATACTACAGAAGAGAGCGGTAAGAATCATGCATAATGTCAATTAGAGAACACACAAACAGACTATTTATACATTCAAGAGTTTTGAAACTTGAAGAGATAGTGAAGCTACACTATTAATCATGTTTAGGGCAAAAAGCAAAACGCTGCCAGTTAATGTACAAAAGCTGTTTGAATGTAGTTCAGAAAGTGGGGACAGTAGGAGGAAATATGATTTTAAGCATCAGTTTGCACGAACCACTCAAAGGCAAATGTGTCCTTCAGTTGTAGGAATCAGAATGTGGAATTCGCTCCACACTGACTTAAAATGTTGTACAAATATTTATCAATTTAAAAAATGGTATAATACAAAAAATATTAGACAATATGAAGAAGATGAATAGGAAAGGATTTGACTCTGGAGTTATCTTTTGTTGTTGTGTTTTGTTTACTATATATGTTTGTTCATTTGTTGCTTGTTTTGTTGCTCGTTTTTGCTTGTTGTTTTTTTTTGTTTGTTTTGGTTATGTTTAAACTTGCATGTTAGTGCAGGTACTGGTGGTATGCGCCGATCATCAAGGATATATATATTTTTTAAATTGGATAGGGGGCAGGTATTAATAAGAATTTATTCTTCTTCCTGCTCCTTTTCGCTCATGGGTGTATGTGATTTAATGAATTATTGAAATTATGAATTGTGTGAACTGTAATACACTACCATATGCGAAACAAAATAAAATGAAATGAAATGAAATGAAATGAAATGGTTGACTGGGGTTCATGCTTACTCTGCTTACTCTGATTCCACACTTGTAACTGGTTCAGACTCTGCTAAATTCCTCATTTGTACAATACTAGAGGTCCGGGCGCCCTACGGGCTAGGGGCCGGGTATTTTGGGGTTACAAAATCGTGGGATACAGAAAAAAACATGGGGGACCCCCTGGGGGTTCGCGGACCCCCTGGGAGTCTTGGGATCCCTGCGAAACATCGCGGACCCCTTCGGACCCCCGCGAAACATTGCAGACCCCTTCGGCTGGCTTTTGTTTTTTCATGAACCTGGTTGCTTGTTTTTGGCGCACAATCTGGCAACACTGACCTGGTTGCTTGTTTCTCCAACCTGGCAATCCATTGGTATGTTTATGGCGTTCTACTTCCGTGTCGCATAGCAGTGACATCACTGTCGAATCTTCTCCGTGTCTGCGTGTGTGTGTGTGTGTGTGTCTGTCTCTCTCTCTGTCTGTACAGTATGTCTCTCTCTCTCTCTCTCTCTCTCTCTCTCTCTCTCTCTCTCTCTCTCTCTCTCTCTCTCTCTTTCTCTCTCTCGCATGGTCGAGTGACCATCAGTTTGTATTGAGAGCGAGAGAGTAAGTGTTGCCATGTCCATTAATTGTAAGCGACTTGTAAGCGACTTTGGAATGGAGGAATATGCGCAGTCCGGAGGAAAATTCACAGACCGGATTGCTTATTTCTCTCGCGCAACCTGGCAACGTCTGTGAGCCTCGGTAGGTTTCGCTTGACGGTGCCCATGCTAAAGGGAACGAAATGGTGTCCCCGTAATTTGGTCAGTTTGTGCTGGCCGCAAAAAAATTATGCTCCGAGGAGGCAAATGTGTGGTGAGCGATGAAAAGTTGCCTACACCACCCGTAAATTAATCGCGCACGTTGTGGCTTGTGTTGTTAGTGACATGTGATATGTTGTTGTTGTGTTTAGTGCGAATGAGACGGGAAAATGATAACGGAAGTAAATGAGTGAATGATAACGGAAGTGAATGAGTGAATGATAACGGAAGACGGGACTTTTCTCTAATGTAATATAGGATATGATCTGCAAACACATTGTCTGCAAATTTAGTTTAGCTGCAAACTGACATTGAGAAAATGCTCTAAGCGCCCTTCAACTATAGAACATACAGTAGTGATACTTCTTCTTTTGGCTAATTCCCATCATCAAGGGTCATCAAAGCAAATCATCTGTTTCCATCTGTTTCTGTTTCTGTTCTGTGCATCTTCCTCGATCACTTCAGCCATGCATGTCCTGTCTCCACACATAAACATCCACATCCATAAACGTCCTCTTTGGCCGCCCTCTTGTCCTCTTGCATGGCAGCTCCATTTGCAGTGTCCTCATCCCAGTTATACCCCTCATCTCTCCTCTGCCAAACCATCACAACCTCACCTCTTGCTTTATGCCGAAATCGACCAACCTCTAATGTAGTCATTCCTGATGTTGTTCCTCCTTGTCATTCATAGCATCTTCAATTTTGCCACCTCCAGCTCTGCCTCCTGTCATTTGGTCAGTACCACTGTTTCCAAAGCACTCACAACCGTCTTATACACCTTCCCTTTCAGTATGGCTGGTGCCCTTCTGTCACAAATCTATGGACAGATCTATATCTATAGAACTTAATGCACTTCAAATATTTTAATACCAGTGTTGTGACATCAGGGTTGAACTGTAATCAGATTACCAATAATCTTCTTAATTGCTGTAATATATTACAGTTATTGAGAAGAGATACTTATACGATTAACAGACTGCAGGTGAGATGATTTTACATTGGATTATTTTTATTTCATTTTATTTTTATTTAAATACTGCTGTAATGGCCTGGAATAAAATCACATAAGAAAATACCTAATCTCCAGAGGAAACGTTACTGTACATGTAGAATCGTTTAGTGACAACATTTTAGGTATGTTGCATTTCAACGTTTAGGTTTAGGGTTAAGATTTCTCTGGCACACGGGCAAAACATAAAATAAAAACTGGAATAATGTTTAGTTTTGAAGGTGAATTAATGTAATTTCAAGTAATGTGATCATGCTCATGATTAGTTAATGATGAAATGTTGGAGAATTCCATCATGTTACTGACTATAATTACAAGTAGGTGATGAGCAATCTGTGATCAAATATATTTTGACAGACAATTGTGTGACAGACAATAAGGTATTTTGTCATATATTTTCATATGCACATAACAATGCATAATCCCTCCAATCTAAATTCCTCTGTCAGTGCTCGTAGCGAAAGTGCAACTTTAGAAAACAAAACTGTGCTTTAATTTCCCAAACCAAATAAAAAATGAAAGCAGCGGAGTAGCAGTGGTGTGCAGGAATCTGCTTTAGCTTTCTGATGTTGACCTTGGGTGAACAGAGTTAGCACTCTGCCTTATGTTCCACACTGTTTTCTCTTTGTTGGCACTTTGTGTTTTGTTTAATGACTCCCATATCAGAATGTAAACCGTAACATCCATTCATCGGTTCATTAAACTTGAAGGGAAGAATTTAAAGGTTTAAATTTACACTCCATGGGTTATAGATTAACATTAACACTCTGGATTTTGCTGTGTATGCCTCCGAGTGTTAGAAGCTACAGTATATTGCGTCTTGTTTGAACTTTCCCTGCTCTTATGCTTCTCCCTTTATGAGCCAGACTACATTTCTCCCTTTATGAGCCATCTCCTCTTTTGCCAAGCTGTCTGTGTAAATAAGAATTTGTACCACTCGGTTAAATGAAGGCTGAATAAAATAAATACACTGATTATTTTCCGCTTCCCTGATGGAAATCAAACCAAATTGGCCCAAAATAGTGTATGAATTCTGGTCTGTATTAAATTATTAAAGAGCATCTACACAACTCTTTAGCAGTTGTGTAAAGTAACTAAGTACATCTACTCAAGTACTGTACTTAAGTACAATTTTGAGGTACTTTTACTTTACCAGAGTATTTCCAATTGTCTATACTTTTACTTCTACTCCACTACATTTCAGAGGCAAATATTGTACTTTTACTCCACTACAATTATTTGAAAACTTTAGTTACTAGTTACTTTTCAGATATAAATCTATTAAATTACAAAACATACATTAACCACTTTAGCCCTATTTTATACCTAGGCTATTTGAAAATAGCCGTTCTACAAGCTCACAACGCGTCGCAACCGACACGTTGTGTGCTTGTAGATCGGCTATTTTCACTTTTACCAATACTTTTGTACTTTTACTTTAAGTCAATTTTGATTTCCGGACTTTTACTTGTAACAGAGTACTTCTACATTGCAGTATTGATACTTTTACTTAAGTAAAACATTTGAGTACTTTTTCTACCACTGCTCTTTAGGTTGTGTAGATGCATGTTGGCCTAAATATTTTTCATGGCATGTTGACATGGCCTGCAGCATCAATCGGTAATATTGGTAATGTGGCTAATGAAACATGTGATTCATGATGACTCTCAGATGTTGTTCGAGCATGAGGTAACTCCATACTGGTTATCGTTCAGAGCATAATTTGTTACTGAATAAGAGGATTTCGGCAGCTAGTGCTGCCTGGAAATCAGGTCAATAAACTGCTGCCTACTTTCTCTACCTAATTCGCTTGGCGTTGTGTCAACAAAAAGCAGGAGAGTCACCCCTTGCTGCATTCACCATCCATGGGAAGCACGGCTTCAATTATGCATATTCATGTTGATTCTGGGGGAGAGAGAGAGAGAGAAAGACAGAAAGAGAGAGAGAGAGAGAGAGAGAGAGAGAGAGAGAGAGAGAGAGAGAGAGAGAGAGAGAGAGAGAGGGAGAGGGAGAGAGAGAGAGCGCACTTGTCTTCTCCGAGCTTGATGTGTAGAAAGGTGTGAAAGCAGCCAGCCGAAATAACAAATACGAGTGGGTTTTCAAGACCTGGAGGGGCCCTATTTTGAGCGGCGTCTTATGCCTCATATGACTAATCTTATTAGGCATTTTTTATTATTTTGAAAAACTTTAACTTAACATCTACAAGCTCACAATGTGTCGCTTTAGATTGGCCCTTTCCACAATTTTAAAATGTTTTTCAAAATAATAAAAAATGCCAAATAAGATCTAGTCACAAGGCATAAGGAGCTGCACAAAATAGGGCCCCTGGGCTGATTTCCTGGCTCCAGTGTTCACCCTTAAACAACACTGCAGGTCCAGTCCATGGTACAGTATAATCAGTGGTGTAAAGTAACTAAGTACATTTACTTAAATACTGTACTTAAGTCAAATTTTGAGGTATTTGTACTGTACTTGAGTATTTCCAATTTCCAATACTTTTACTTCTACTCCACTACATCTCAGAGGCAAATATTGTACTTTTACTCCACTACAATTATTTGAAAACTTTAGTTACTAGTTACTTTTCAGATATAAATTATGATATTATAAAACATACATTAACCACTTTAGCCCTATCTTATACATAGGCTATTTGAAAATAGCCGATCTACAAGCTCACAACGGGTCGCATCGCGACGCGTTGTGAGCTTGTAGATCTGCTATTTTCAAACATTTTAGTACTTTTACTTTTGGTACTTTAAGTACATTTTGATGCCAATACTTTTGTACTTTTACTCAAGTAAATTTTGAATTCTGGACTTTTACTTGTAACGGAGTATTTCTATATTGCAGTATTGATACTTTTACTTAAGTAAAGAATTTGAGTACTTTTTCCACCACTGAGTATAATTATGCTTCAAAAGGCTGCTTTGACCACGTGGACAGGGAGATGTTTAGGCGTGCCTGTAGGGACAGAACATAATGGGTACATGTACAGTAATGCTGTTTGTATTACAGCTCATTATTCAACACAATAGTTCCTGCTTGAACGTCAAAACTAAACTAAGTGTTAATAGATGATCGTGGACTGCTGTATGCAACGGCAGAGGTTATACCCCCCCCCTCATGATCAACAAGACATGAGTGGAAAGGGTGCACCACGCTGAGCACTGAGTCATAGAAAATGCACAAAGAGACTGTAAGAAGGCTTGTCAATGCTTATGCTTAATCACCTCATGCAGCTGAGAAGATTCTCAGAGTCTCAGAGAAGCACCTGAACATATTTTACTCTTCTACCACCACCCATAGCATACTGACAGGGCCATCATAATAAATGACCCCCCCCCCTGCCCCCACCCCATAGTCTGCACATTCCCAATTTCTGCTAAAGGATTTGTACCCTTACCTGACAGTCTTTCGTAACCTGTACTGTACTATTATCATCTTTACTTTCTGTACTATTCTCATCTTTACTTTCTTCTTCTTTTCTTTTTCTTTTTTAAATTGTTAGCAGTCTGTGGAGCATGCCACGTACATTTTGGCTGCTTGTGCCCGTATGAGTGACAGAGAGAGAGAGAGAGAGAGAGAGAGAGAGAGAGAGAGAAAGAAAGAAAAGAGAGGTGATTCCAAAACAAGTAAGAGAGACAGCCTTTGGCTTTGCCTTCAGGAAGGAGAGTGCACAGCAAAATCCAGGGGTGTTCAACCCTGAAAGTGTAAAAATGTAACCTAACAGTCCACTCTGTCGGAGTTAAATTATCATTCCAGATTTTACTATGTGAAAGCCGAAATGTGTGAACTTTTTTGCCCCCTCGCTGTCAATAACTAGGGAGTGGGGACACTGAAGTTTTCAGAGTACAGTCAATGCTTCATAAACCCCTAACACCCTCAGTATTCCATTAGTTAAGGTCATAAACACCTGCGCGGATGCAGGGCCTGTCACTTTATTGATTGAATCTGCAAGCTGTTCTTTTACACAGAGCCGTTTGTGTGACCATAAACCCTTGCTGCATGTGTTCATATTCCAGAATGCATGGTTTGTTAAAAGGAAACACACACGCACGCACGCACGCACGCACGCACGCACGCACGCACACACGCACGCACGCACGCACGCACTCACACGTACGTACACGCACACGCACACACACACTACTCTTGTTTTAGTTAACTTTTTAACTTGACAATTTTTATTGTTGCATACTCCGGTAACTGCAAATGTTTTATCACATGGAGCTAAATTAAATCCAGGAATACTGTAGACGCTTCGAGCAAACACAGTCTGTGATCACACATTCTAGAGCATTTACAACTTCCTTCCCGTAAGGAAATCAAAGGCTTCAGATGTTACTCTTTTTATGTATTGTCGACCAGGGAAATGGCAACGGCATTTTGTCTTCCTTCCTCAAAGACATTAAAAAACACATATAAACTAGGAATGATATGAAACCCATCATTCCACTTTTGAAAGTGTCTAAAGGAAAACAAATAAACATACATATACACCCTACTGGTGCCGTAGACTAGACAGGCAGAAAGACTGAGGCTGTCATATAGCGTCATGGCCTGCTTTACAGCAGGTGTAAAGCGTGGCTGTTTATGCTGTGGTGGATAAATGCTCAACCCCAGTACTTGAGTCAAAGTATAAATACTCCTGGTCAAATATTACTCAACTACAAGTGAACGTTAAAGTAAAGTACAAAAATATAAATAATAGTGAAAATAGCAGACCTACACAACGTGTTACGATGTGACACGATTGTGAGCTTGTCGATTGGCTATTTTCACTATAGAAATAGAGCTTAAATAGTTCAATCATAAAGTCAATAGTACAATATTTGTCCTTGAAATGTAGTGGCGTGAATCTTTGTATCTATACAAATACTCAAGTAAAGTGCAGATACTCAAAATATTTACTTAAGCACAGCACTCAAGTAAATGTAGGCCTACTTAGTTACTGCCCACCATTAGTTCTATGCCTTCCCATTACCCATTTTGGACACACTGAGAGCTGCCGCCAGACCCATTACTCCCTAAATAAGGGGTATAGTCATTTACGAGTACTGCTTGTTAGAGGTGTGGATTGCTTTATCATTATTTGATAATGTTGGCAGACCTAGACCTCAAGCTGTTCAAACCTTCACTCTGTCAGCTGCATGGCTAGAGAGCCTTAGTTCAGCAGTCTTCAAGTTTCAAGAGAGTATCCAATTAAAGAAAGTGTGGAAATCATAAAAGAACAGGAATGTAAGAAGAACAGGAATGGAATCTTTCTACCAGAACCCGCAGCGACACCCATGCGGTGCCAAGTCAGCGTTGTGGAGGGTCTCACAGCACGCCAGTGCTCCAACTGGGTCCACACTTATTGCTCAGTGGTCTGGCTATTGGGATAGCTGCTTTCCGCACCGTTAATGTACACGTTGTACAGTTTGTATGAAACTCCATTATTGTGCAACAGTTTTGGCCAGTAGGTCGCCCCCGGAAGGGCACATATGTGATCCTACTTTTCGAGTTACACAACACGACACAACACGGCCCGACAGAAAAAAAATGGTGGACACAGACACTTGGCGATGTGCTCTGTTCAAGGAACAATAACCCATCACGTCATGGACACAACTTCACTTTTTACCGTGGTCTGTACAATGTCCAAACACTGTATAAAGGCATGGGACCACAGAAAGAAAAACATCACTGGACTTTATGACACGCAAAGCCAAAAATCAACGCTTGTTTCGAGCACCGGCAACAGCTCTTTCTTTACTTTTCTTTGCTAAGAAGTTGCGCCGCTTAACTTCAGCGTGGACTTCAGCCTGTTGCATCTCTCTCTCTTTGTGTGTGCATGTGCATGTGCGTGTGTGTGGGTTTGTGTGTGTGTGTGTGTGTGTGTGTGTGTGTGTGTGAAGCATTTCAATGACAATGCGTGTGCAGCAACTTTTTTATGCCCACAGCGGAACAAAATCTTCACGTGCATGGCCAGGGAGTGTGTGTGTGAGACAGACACAGCGAGAGAGAGAGAGAGAGAGAGAGAGAGAGAGAGAGAGAGAGAGAGAGAGAGAGAGAGAGAGAGAGAGAGACACACACACACACACACACACACACACAGTGCATGCAGTCGTGCAGCAACAACCACGCACTATAACTCAATATTACATAGGCTACACATGTGCAAAACGTTACTTCACGTTGCCCCCCCCCTCTCACAGCTATGTGTCTGCTGCTATAGAAGCACTTCATTCAATTGATCATTATATATTTTTTATTGTTGCTGTTGGACATTATTTTGCTTACCTCATACACTTTGCTTTTGCTGCTATTATCTAGCTGCATAGTGACAAATGACCTTCATTCTTGAACATATCTAAGTGGAAGGGGGGAAAAAATAAGTGAGGGGTGAGTGAGAGGTGAGGGGGTTGAACTGCTAATCACTTCCATATGTTCATTAACTGCTAGTGCCTTGATCATCCACCCTTCCTTCCATGAGAACAATGCACTTTGCCTTGCCTCCCATACACAGTAGCACAGGCGAATGTGTTTCAAGGACAAACAAAATAAGAAGAAGCACGTATTGCAACGGTCACATATTGCAAATTGTCAGTCACCTTTTGGTATGGTTTTTTTTGTTCTGTTGATAGCATTATCTCAACTGTTTGTGCATTAAGATGACGAAAAGCATTGCTTGAGGAAAAGACATCCATTACTTATTTTTCTTTTAATAATAATGAAATCACATATTCCATTATGTATGGCTTAAATGTCCGGGCTCTGGCTATCAAATGCACTGGTATGTAGGACTGTATCTTTTCACCTTGTTTGAAGTCGGTCACCAGCGAATGAAAGGCTTTGGGTGTGCACAGACTGGGAATATAAAGTTGAGTGTGTGTTTACTTATTTATCTACTTTGAACATTTACCCTCTTAGGGACTCAGTTCACAAGAAGTACAGAATGGATATTTCAGTCTCCAGGAGTGATTCTTTATAAACCTGCAGGAAACATTGTGAATGGTCTTTTTATTCTTTTGAAAATAGTTCAGTGCTCCTGAGAGTTACACAGGAGTTGTGCTTTTCTTTTGTTTTTACTCTACACGGTCCAGAGTAGTAACTATTTTTATAAATCATTTTAATAGCAAATGTCTTTGAAAATAATTTGCAGGTTTCAACCATGCAAAAAAACAACATTTGACCAAGTCAGCTTGGGAGGTAAATTTTTACGCCTTGGGGTGAAAATGTGACGCTTCAGGCATAATGTGGACGGTGTCAACTAAACATTGAAAACGGCATTAAACTGTTGACAATAAGGCAAATTACTACAGGTACAGACTTTTATTTGATTCTCTCTCCTTCCTGCTGCTGAGTTACAACACAAGGGCCATGCACTGCCACCTGTGTTCATCAGTGCTGACTGCTGAGGAATGGATTTGACTCCACTTACCCAAGGGCCTGGACCAGCTAATCGCAAGTAGCAAATTACAGTCCCTCCTTCCTCTGGCAGGTTATATCCAAGACGCTGTGTGTGTGTGTGTGTGTGTGTGTGTGTGTGTGTGTGTGTGTGTGTGTGTGTGTGTGTGTGTGTGTGTGTGTGTGTGTGTGTGTGTGTGTGTGTGTGTGTGTGTGTGTGTCAGTGTGTGTGTGTGTGTGTGTGTGTGTGTGTGTGTGTGTCAGTGTGTGTGTGTGTGTGTGTGTGTGTATGTGTGTGTGTGTGTGTGTCAGTGTGTGTGTGTGTGTGTGTGTGTGTGTGTGTGTGTGTGTGCGCGCGTGCGTGCTCTGCATGGAAGGGAGCTGTCAGGGTCTTGGTTTGGGGAGCCGACACCACTTGTAGAAGTGATCATTAAATAATGGAGGTCCACATATTGAAGATTGCACGGTATAAATTTAGGTTCTCTCAGCAGTTTCCGCCAACCCCTGCCATGCCATACAATCAATATTTGACTAGGCTCCAAGCCGGTGTTGCCGACACTTTCAACTTTCAGCTTTTTAATTCCTTTCCCAGATTTCCAGGGCGTAATTTCTTTGAAGTGAGATGGGACCTTCTGCCAATATTTGATTTTCTAAGTGCGCTGCCACGATCTGCTTTGCACTCTGAACTGTACAGTGGGATGGACGTGTTGGCCCACGTTGCACCTTGCGAGCGCCATAGACTGCAATCAGCAAATGGTGTTCAAATCAGGATGTCTATTCAATTCAGGATGTCTGTTGCGCTGAGATGAAAGCTATATCCTGATGCAGAGCCATGCTGGTAACCACATGAGTCATGTTCACGGAAGCATTTTGAATTAAGGAATGCAAATTGAGGGGCATACAAACAGTTTTGAATGTAACATGTTGGGGGTGTAATGTGTTTCTTGTAATTCCTGTACATATGTCTTCCTTAAACATGTATATAAAGATACAATTGTGTAGAACAGGAGGCAAAATAAGGGCCAAAACCCCCGGGGGACCCCGGTCGACGAATTATAGAAGGTTTAATTGGTTGTATTTATTCGCACACACACACACACACATAAAAAAAAATAAAAAAAATAAGAAATAAAGAAAATAAGGTAACAATAATTTAATTGGTAAACATCTTCAACCCCAGTGTCTATTTTGGGCATGTCATTATAAGGAAAAACATTTTAGAAATAGCAAAAATAGCAAATCTACAAGCTCACAATGCATCGCAACACCTTGTGAATACGTCATACAACAAAATACAAAATAATATTGGCATTGATTTAAGCCAATACTTAAAGGTAGGGTAAGTGATTTGCGTCGGTTAAAATAATTGTTAAATAGCTCTATATTCTGATAGTACTCATTGCTACAGAGTGTTTGTTCAGTATTAGGAGTCTCCTTGTCTCTCCACCTCTTTATTAAACAGAAAATGCATTTTCGTTTCAGTTTCAGTTTCATTTCCAATTTTATCCAACCAGGACAGAGAACTCAATCAGGATACAGATTAAACAAGTGAAATTGGAAGTGATGACACTAAGAAATGAGCAGGCAAAATTGGAACTGGAACACTATACAAATTAAGCTTAAAAGTGGGTACTTTCTCCTGATTGGCTGAGATTTTGACACCTACCGAAAAATGTATTTTCTGTTTATTAAAGAGCTGGAGAGACAGGGAGACATCTGTTACTGAACAAACACTCTATAGCAATGATTACTATCAGAATATAGTATTTCAACCTTTTAAAAAAATACTTTTTGTTTTAACCAAAAGATATCACTTACCCTACCTTTAAGTGACCAGTATTGCAATTTGCAATTTGGAATGTGTACAGGACCATGAGCACATCGGTACACATGCTGTAAGTTCAGTTTGAGGACAATATTGATTTACCGTAGTCTGTGTAGTTTCTTTAGAAATAAGGGCCACTTTTGCAACTTTTACCAGATGGCGCTCTCACTGTTTATTTATGAGTTTTCTTTTTTGAGGAAATGTGCACAACCATATATATAGTCATGGAGGTGGTAATGAACAACTTCAGTGTTTAGTGAGCCAGAATCCTTGGATATTAAAGTGATTCACAACATTTTTCTTTTCTTCCAGTAGACGAGTTGCCGCTGGAGTGATGAACTGGAACTAATTCGATTCGGTGTCTTTAAACTTGGCTATTTGGTGGGATGAGGGATCCTGGAGGGAGAATCACCAGAGAGCATCATCAAAGGCATTCTTTCACTATTAAAGACAAGCACTTTGATGACACTTTAAAATGGGCAATAATTAAAATCATATTTGCATAATGTTCCTCAAAAACTTCACTAAGGACTTCATGGGCAGCAAATTTAATTAAATTACTTACTCACCATGACCTTGACTCACAAAAAAAATAGAAAAGAAAAAAAAAACATTCTTTTTTTACGTTATGCTAATTGTGCAGTTTAAAGGATTTTCTCACTGCCAGTTCCTCAATTTCCCCGACAAACACCCTACTCTTTATCTCTACCCCTCCCTTTCTCTCACTGTCTCATGTATTCAAAATATATCAGTATGGTACTAATACTTAAAGACAATAAGGAGCTTCGCTGTGGCGCATACGGTATTAAGAGGGATACCGCATATTTAGCTGAAAATTAAGGATTAACTTCCTTCTGGAAACGTTCTGCCTTGATCCCTTTACTAGACTTCAAAGGGAGAGTGCCTCTGAGGGAACGTAAGGGTCATTATCTCTGCCCCCATCATGTCACTTGAAAGCCACTGACTTTTTCGAAGAAAGTTGGGGCACTATTGATATTAGGCTACTCCGCTGCTGGCCAACACCTTTAGCCAGCATCAGTACTTTACTGATTGCCCACAACAGCTGATGAATGAATGCAACAGTCACTGTGATACCTCCCTCAAAAAAGTCAAATTATCCAGTTCAGTAATTGTGCTGGATACAGTGTATGGGGAAGAAAAAAGAAAGAAAGAAAGAAAGAAGGAAGGAAGGAAGGAAGGAAGGAAGGAAGGAAGGAAGGAAGGAAGGAAGGAAGGAAGGAAGGAAGGAAGGAAGGAAGGAAGGAAGGAAGGAAGGAAGGAAGGAAGGAAGGAAGGAAGGAAGGAAGGAAGGAAGGAAGGAAGGAAGGAAGGAAGGAAGGAAGGAAGGAAGGAAGGAAGGAAAGAAAGAAAGAAAGAAAGAAAGAAAGACAGACAGACAGACAGACAGACAGACAGACAGACAGACAGACAGACAGACAGACAGACAGACAGACAGACAGACAGACAGACAGACAGACAGACAGACAGACAGACAGACAGACAGACAGACAGACAGACAGACAGACAGACAGACAGACAGACAGACAGACAGACAGACAGACAGACAGACAGACAGACAGAAAGAAAGAAAGAAAGAAAGAAAGAAAGAAAGAAAGAAAGAAAGAAAGAAAGAAATAAGCTATAGTGCTTTCTTGGGTTTAAAATCCTCTTAACAGACCTTGTATTGAACTGTACTTCCCTGTGCTTGTCTTTGCAAACTGTTCATAAAGTATTCAATCAATGTCCAATCAATCAAAGAAAGACAGAACTGTGAAATATTTAGTAATGAGGTAACCGTAGAACACTAAATCACAAAGCAATTCCCACTGAGAGCAAAAATATTATTTCATCAATATTGCTGCTAAAATAAATGCATTAGAAGCCCCCAAACGACCATCGGATGGCCTAAGAAAAAAAAAGAAAAAAGAACAGCACATAAAAGACAAATTAATGGTTGCTTTTAAGCCACCACAACCAATGGCATACCACCATGGGAGCTGACCCAGTCTCAGAGCAAATGGTCCAGCTCATATCTAGGCATGACACACTGCCGGAGCTGCTCATTTGTGTGTGTGTGTGTGTGTGTGTGTGTGTGTGTGTGTGTGTGTGTGTGTGTGTGTGTGTGTGTGTGTGTGTGTGTGTGTGTGTTCTATCAATAATATATCATATATATATGTAAGTATCTGTTAGTGGTTCCATGAGGGAATGTTGTCATGCTTTTGATAATACTCTATAAGGTTATATAGCCTTTATGAGTCTCATACTGTATATGCTGATATCATACATTGCACTTGTTTATGTCATAGTCTATAGCAGTGTTTCTGAACCTTTTCTGGACCACTTGAAAATCTCAAAAGTGTTCACGGCCCACCCATCTGACCACCTATCCGGCTGCCGTGTTAAATGGTCAGATCGGTAGGCCGTATGCATTTTTAGAGCATGTTTAGTTTAATGTTTAATCAATCGATTGTGTTCTGGTGAGGATCAATGGAAATAACACAGTGTTCCTATTTATCGGTATCACAATGACATCTAATTTTCAAGGTTTTAAAGAAGAACACTTCCATGTTATTTCTTTAAAAAATATATAATAACATGTTTTCATATTAGCTCATTCAATCCGGGAACGCATCTCCCGGTCATTTTAGATTTCTTTGGCTATTCATATAGGTTCGTATAGGTGCAATACAGAAAGTGCATTCCTCGATGTAAATTAATGTATTCCTTATTCTCTTCATACATTTGCAAATACACTAGCAAAATAATACTTTTCTTGTTAGTAATAACACAATGCTGCTGCTTACAGCTTTAAACACAAGTGTGACTCACTGTGTGTATTCACCTTGTCTGGCAAACTGGCACGTCACTGTTGGACACAGAGCAATGTTGTTTTGGACTGGTATGGCCATGACAGGGCACGCGTGCACTGCACATTTTGCCATCATACGTGAACAGACCTCTGCCGTCTCATTATTCCATACAGAGGGATGGTCATCCTGCTAGGCCTTGGGCCTGTCGCACCTCCAATGGAAGTGACAAGTGGACTCCCAGGTCCTCCCACAGTGAATGACATTGGTCCATCTCGCCACATTGACAGTCCAGCGACGAATGAGAACCAAAGTCGAGGAGGCGAAAAGGCATTGCCGGTTGCAGATCCAGTCTATAGCGGATACAGAAATGGTCTGTGTGCCTGAATTAGTTAATGTTTGCACATTATTGTATACAATAGGCGGGCTCTCGACTGGGTCTATGCTGAGCAGTAAAGTGAAACAATTTTCTGGCAAATCCACCATTATGGTAAACGTTTGCTGGAGATTTATGACCACTCGCGGGTGTCCGGGGCCTGACACCAATTTCTGGGAGTCTCCCAGAGCTTCCAGGAGAGGTGGGATGTCAGAATTTCTATTTCTATTCAAAATCACTTTCTTCATCTCCGAGAGGGTTGCACAGACAAAGCAATTTACTGTCTTTATTTAGGCTACTCTGGGTAGGCCACCTTGCCTGGTGGAGATATGCGCTCAGCAGAGTGCCCTTTTGTAATTGCCCAATGTTCTTATCTCTCACAATGTATATACATAACCAAGTCCTCTCCCTATTATTCTTGCTATGGAATAAGATGAATCTCTAGATAAGACAAGCGATAAGCTGTGCCCAGAACGCTGATGTACTGCCATGTGATTCCCTTAAGCTCATGGTTGTAGTATAATATTGATCTGGCCCCAATTCAGTTCCATTACAAAGGCAATTCTAATAAGGGAAGTAAGACTTAAACTAAGCTTGGGGATATACTTTTGTCAACAAAGCATGGGAACTAATATTACAATTAATATGACTACATCAACTGCTTATACTGCTGTAACTGCTAGTAGTAGTAGTAGTAGTAGTAGTAGTAGTATATAAAAATAATACTAATGATAATAATAATGATAATAATAATAATACATGTAAATGTAATAATAATCATAATCATAATCACCATCATCATTATCATCATGATCAACATTTTGACTTCATTAGGTTCAAACTGTTTAACAGCAAGGTCACTGCTGCTTGTTAGTTTCTAAGAACTGTCTCACGAACTTCAGAGTGTGACCTCAGATGAATCCAGTGTGTCTGTGAATAATGTACTCTTATCAGAGGCCAGCCCTTTGGGTCAATGAATGCAGCATTTAATCACTTGAAACCGAGCATCCCTATTCTGAGGGAACATTCACAGCAAATTGCTATCTACAAACTCACAATGTGTCGCAGAGCAACGTGTTGTGAGCTTGTAGATCACTATAAAGATAGGGAGGCCACACCATTATAAGACTCTATAGCGCAGTTGATGGGTTCACAAGTTTGACACACAGTAGCAGTATACTGGCAAAACTTGCACAGACTAAAAAGGTGGGCCTAATGAAAAGGGACAACCCACCACAATTAAGTAAGTAGGTCGAAGTGGTTTATTGTCTGTATCAGCCGAGCATTGTGCTGGACCAAGGAACTAGATTGCTGACCAGTACTTACCACACATCTTAGTTTCCCAATCTATGCTTCTGATACGCTATACGCATGCTATTCAAATACTGGAGCCAGGTTTCAAACACAGAAACTTGCAATTCAAAGGAAAGCACTCTACCAACTCAGTTACCCGGACACCACAACACACGGATTTCATTGCATTTTTTGTTTGTTTGTGAAACTGTTCAGTCTATCCTATTTAGTCAGTGACTGCTTCAGAAACGCTAAAATGTTTTTGAGTATTTTGACAAATTTATGAGTTTGTCAAAAAAGCTGTTGGCAAAGCCGCGCCTCTGGAAAATGTGAATTTATACCTCATGTCTTAACACATTAAAACTGGGAAAGCATATGTGTCATTTTAGATTTCATACGTTGGCTATTCAAAAATAGCAGATGTACAAGCTCACAGCGTGTCACTTTGTGACGCGCTGCGAGCTTGTACATCTGCTATTTTTGGATATTTTGGACAAATCTGAGTCACTGTTGGACACAGACAGTGTAAAAAAAACATTTTGTTTTTAACTGGTATGGCCATGACAGGGCTACGAGTGCATATTTTGCAACTTCACTCAATTTCAATGCATAAAATCACATAAAAACCCTGCATATTTCATCGCAAAATCTAGGATTTTATCCCGCATAATCAAGGATTTTAGCCGGCATAATCAAGGATTTTTTCCCACGTTTTTCAGGAGGGTCTACCTTTAAATGCAATGGTTTCATATTACTAAATGGCACATTTACTTAGCACCTTCAAAGTGCTTTACACTGTGCGTTGCATTCACCCAATCACACCCATTCACACGCCGATGGCAGAGGAAGCCATGCAATGCACCAGCCTGCTCTACGGGAGCAGTTACCCTCCAATCCCCAAGTGGCAGCTCTACTTCCTGAGCGACTGCCTCCTCCTTAGTCTAGGTCCTCCTGGCTTAGACATGCAGTGTATGCACAGCATTTAGGAGAGGATGAAAACCACCAAAAGAAAGCCCTATCCAAGACGAACAACCACACCCTTTTTCATCAGAAGTTCTACTAACAATCTTCTTTAAACGTTGGAGCAGGGAAAGCTGTTGCACCCTTCTTTGACCTTTGTTCACGGTTGACTGCAGGTGCGGCGGTCTCAAAAACATAAAGGAAAACTGTCCGAAAAAGACTTGCTCGCGGCATAAATATTAAGGAAAACTCCTTAGACAGAGACTTAAGAAAATAGAATTTCTTTATTTTTAATTGCTCATAAAGTGCTCTGTACTCATAGTGAGGGGTGAAAAAAAAAAAAGAGCAAACGTTTCGGTCCTGGGACCTTCGTCAGTGCTGTATGGGTTGATCACAGACAAGCAAGTTGCTTTTATAGGGCTCTAGATCCGCTCAGGTGCTGAGGATCACTACCCAAGGTCATCACCATGGCGCCTCAGAAAATCTGTAGCTCTGATCGTTTACAAGAGACAGCTATGTCGGTAGTAGTACTTCTGATGAAAAGGGACGTGGTCATTTTAAAATGGGGATAGAGATTTTGGCACACATTCCAAATTGGTCCTTGGGGTCATATTCACTTATAACAGTTGAGTTATCCTCTTCTAAATTATGTGCATGTACATGTCTAAGCCAGGTCCTCTACTGTATAGAAATCTAACAGCAATTCAGCAGGGAGCTGGCCAATGATTGGCCCCTTAAGTAAGTTATTAAAACATTAAACCTCCAAGGACAAGCCGATTCTGAAACAGGCGCAAGTTTTAATTATGCATGAATTAGATAACGAGACCCTCTGATTGAGCCTCCAGCAAGGTTTTGGTCACTACAGGTCAAGGACTAGTTAGGGGCAAAAAAAAGCCCTCTTTTACTGACACTCGCTCACTCAGTATGCACGCACGCACGCACGCACGCATGCGAGCGCGCACACACACACATGCACACATGCACACTACTTCTTATAGTCACACTGCAAAGTAGGACAAACTGGAACCCAAGAGAAGCACTGGAGACTAACTAGAATAATCGTGTCATGTAACAAGGAGTCTTTCCCCCCCTTTGTGTAGTAATCTTTTTGGTGATAAATAGTCAAACCTCCCAACTGGGACTTTAAGCTCACAGACGCTCTTGCAATATTTGTATTCCGCAGTTACAGTTGAAGATCAACCATTTTTTGTGGACCGTCTCAAAACAGGAGCCCGTTCCATTGACATCAGGGCCTCACAGCACAGAATAAAGAGTAGAAAGCAAGGTTGAAATTGCAAACATAAACGGTTCTTCCTCATCGAGGCTCCCAGCAGTATTTTTTTCCGTGGTGGTCTCATTTAAGTAATTAGCACCACAAAGGAAGAGAAACAGATCGTTGTACATCTGAGGGTGTTTAGATCTTCTCATTGAGCGGGTATAGACAAAGAGGGCGAGGGAAATTAAGTCTGGCTGTGTCCTGCGCCCGAGCAATGATTAACGGTGGGACAAATGATAAATCTGCCTTGATTATTTAATCATATGTTTTAGCCAACACAAATCATCAAACAAATTAATTGCAAGAGCTGTAAACATCAAAATGCATCAGCTTTTTAATGTATTATTTGTCATACTCACTCGCTAAGCAACGTTTCACAGCATGCCTGCATATACATTCCTGGGACTATGGAATCAATAACATTAGATGGGCAGGATGATTGCACGATTTATGGTTATCGTAGATGCAGCCATATTTCAAAGATGACAAAAAGCGTGGCTTTATTTCAAATACAAGTTCCCTGAGAAATCCATTTTGCATTCTAATAGCACAGTGACTTGGCTCCAGCTGTATGTGCAAGCCCTCTCTCCGCCATATCCTCTGGAAATATATTACTGCAGCACATTCAAGTTTTCAAACATTCATAATTGAGTAGCACATGATGAATAGCACAAGGGTGTTCCATTTTAGGCTGACTGGAGAAACAGTGGCAGCAGCCATAGCAGTGAGTCACTTTCTCAAAGCCATCAAGAACCATACAGTATGCAGATATCAGTGCAAAACAGAATGCAGGGCGTAAAGTAACAAAGTACATTTACTCAAGTGCTGTACTTTTGATTTTTTTGTTGGTATTTTTTGGGCGGTGAAACCGCCCCTATAAGTGAGGTTTTTGGGCGGTGAAACCGCCCCTATAAGTGAGGTTTGGATATTTGTACAACAAATCCTGCGCTGTGATTGGCCAGAAATGTACAAAAATGTACAAAAAATTACAAAAATGTACCCCGCCTAACCCTGCACCGTGATTGGCCAATCACAGTCTATTCAGGACTGTGATTGGCCAGTGTCACATGACACATGTGCATAGCCCTATATAAGAAACCATAACTTTAAAAAAAACATAAATTGGTTTTTTTTTGTTATGGTTTCTTCCATCATAAAGAGTGTTTCAATAAATGTATTAATTTTTTGTACATGATTGGTTGACTCCATTCAGTATTGTGATTAGCTAGCAAGACACCGCCCACTTCACACAGGGTGTGATTTTTACTTTACTTGAGTATTTCCTATTTTTAATACTTTGACTTCTACTCAACTACATCTCAGAGGCAAACATTGTACTTTTTACTCCACTACAATTCAATTATTTGAAAACTTTAGTTACTAGTTACTTTGTAGATTTGATTATTATTACAAATCAAACATTAACCACTTCAGCCCTATACATACTTAGAAAATAGCTGATCTACAAGCCCACAACATGTCACAATGTGACGAGTTGTGAGCTTGTAGATCTACTATTTTCAAAGGATTTTTATACATTAAATGTATAAAATGTTGGCATAAAATGTGTATGCATTTGAAAACTGTTGGTACTTTAAGTATATTTTGATGCCAATACTGCACTTTTACTCAAGTAAATGTTGAATACCAGACCTTACTTGTAACAGAGTATTTCTACATTGCAGTATTGATACTTTTACTTAAGTATAAATGTGAGTACTCCTTCCATCACTGGAAATGCACAAGAGCCGGTGATTGAGGATGAATATGAATGCCACTTGCTTGCTTTTATAGTTACCATTTCAGTGTCATATTTGTGCTACTGTATATTACATTGTATGCTGAATGAGAATCTAATGCAGTCTAATCTTTAAGTACCACATACCTCAGTACAAAGCAGTACAAAAAGAGAGTGCCACTATTTGAGAAAGAACAAGAATGCCACTTGGTGCTTTTTTCAGCTTGCTTTTTAGCCACACATGTTTTATCCTTTATTCTGACGAGAATAGTTTGCCTCAGAATACAAAGCACCATGTACAATTCGGTCCAAAACAGAATGTGGCATATCCAGTGTTTGAGGAAGAATATGAATATAAATCGCCACATTCACCTTTTGCATTATAGTGTCTCTGATTCTCTAATATTACATATTTTTGTCATGCCAGTTTAAACAAGACCTACAAATGTATTCTTGTGTCAACTAAAAAAATTGCAATATAGTGTGTGCCTCCTACACCTATTATTCAATGACATCCAGGAACTGGGGTGATGATCTATTTCACGAGTCACCCACACAGTGAGTAGAGCCCGACCGATATGTTGGTTTGGCCGATATATCTGCCATTATTTGACTGTTTTGATGAAAAAGATATTGGCAATCATGCAGCCTATGAGTCCCAATTTTTCACCTTAAAATGTTTCAAAATATCTGCAAGATCACAACGTGTCATGACGCTACATAATATGTGAGCTTGTAGATCGGCTACTCTTTAAAAGTTTTGAATGGGGCTTGAGTGGTTAAACAAAATGTTGGTGGTCTAGGGCTCTCCAAAACTTTGGCATCGGTCGTGCTCTAATGGTGAGTAAGTGCTTTTTTAGTTGCAGTAGAAAGAAACAGGACAGAGCGAATTGGGGAATGACATGCGACAGGTCACAAATCAGATTTAAACCGTGATGCAATTAGGTCACCGTTGTACCCTGCACTAACCACAATGTCACCGCCAGTTTGTTTTTTCATTAGGTTTATGCAGGGCTTTCCTGTTCTTTCATTTTGACCTCCCTCCTTCACCTTTCCTGCCACTCCCCCACCATGAATAATAAAAGCAAGCAATACAGAAAATGAGAAACATCTCTGCATGGAGGGAAAATAGTTCCTCCCACACACCAATGAAGTTGACCAAAAGTGAATGTAGTATGTAAGCTAAAGAAAAGGTGACTGAGGCTTGCGATGCAGCATTGTACACTTTTTTACAATGTAGTCACTCCACTATACCAGTGAACCAACACCCGTCCGTCCGCCCACCCGTCCTCCCTTAAATAAGTAAGTAAATACATAAACAAACAAATAAATGAATGCATCACGTTCATGAATGTTATGAAAGTTGTCTGTGAAAGATCCTTTGTTTCTGTGAATCATTGCAGATGTGTTTGGAGAAAAGGCTGCTATCCAACTCCTTCCATTTAATGAAATCCAACCCATTTGGAAGAAGCGTGCCCCATATTTGCTTTCAAGGACCATACTGCATCAATTCATGTCACAGTAAATTCACGGCATCAGCCAGATATAACCAGCTTCCCATTAATGGCTTTATTTTTAGATTTAACAACAGAGTTGATGTGGGATTCATAAATCATGGACGTTTCAATTTCATTCAATAAATCAGTGTATATTCCTGGCATTATTTTTGGGTAGTTTGCACCCACTCTTTTGCAGATCAACATTTTGATTGTCAACCGATATTCATCACTATTTTTGGCTAGACCTCAAACCAATTTCAACACAATCATTTAGAGTGATGGATTACCTATCTCAAGTTTCAAGTATCTGCGATAAAATGTTTGAGCACTTAAAATAATAGAATCCAGTGGCTTCCTCAAAAATCTAACAAACCATGGTTGTTTTGGAAAATGGCAACAGGCCATAAATAAATAAACAAACAAACATGTTGTTTCTGGCGAGTGATGTCCAAAACGATTCATTGGTAATCTTTGTAAAACCCATAACCCGACTTAACCACGCAACAATTTTCAAAGACCTCCCCCCCCCCAAGTGAATATATCAGATCTATAAGCCCACAAAGGATCGGGATGCGACACATTGTGTGAGCATGTAAATCGATTATGTCAGATACTTTTGTATGTCAATGGGGCATTCATTTCTGCCCCTTTCTGCCCGTTAGCGACAATGTTATCTGTCATCGAATGTGTAAAAGGGCATGCTAGCTATATAAGCTTATGGGGTTTTACTCCCATGAAAGATGTGTTGCCAAAACCAAGCCTATTCTCAAAACATACAGACAGATGTTCTTTCTTTCTCTCACTCCTTCTGTCTCTCTAGAGAACAGTTAATGGCAAACAGTTATGGCAAAAAAAACAACTTTAGTGTGTGCTGGATCTTTTGACAAATTGGTAAGTATTAACTACAGCCAATATATGACCAGTTGCTGATTTATTATCAGTATTGCCGCTCTTGCCTTGTGGGAGCCATAATAGCCGTATTGATGTGTCCCCCCTCGATCCTATTGAGATTAAATGAAGGTGCTCTTTATAGGGACTCGTTCCTGGCACTCATAAACTCTTCTCTCTTCTGTCGGGTGGCAGTTTAGTCTGCTGAGTGCTGGGCGCTTCTTAAGTTTAACCTGGGATTTATCGGTGCGTGATCATGAGACGGGTGCATAAATAAGTCCATTATGAAGGATATTTCAGCAGCCAAGGTCACACACATGCTGCCACTTCCTGTCAGGAGTGTTTATTAGAGGAGGGCCACTCACTTGATTAAAAAATGATTTAGATGGGCATCCGTGTTGAGAGACACTCAGCTTGGCTCATTATTTTCATATGCCATACTCGAGAGGATTAACACATTTAGAGAAGGGGAGGATACACTAGTTTTGACTTGCTGTATGTCTGCTCTTAATACTTAAGGTATACTTAAGAAACTAGTGATTCTGGGATTTCTCAGTAGCTTTTGGGTAGTCATATACAGTGTCAGATTAAGGTGGAGAGAATTTTCCAAGAAATATATGAACAACCATGCGTGCATGCCTTAACCTCTTACACCCTATTCTATACATAGTTGTACAATGGTGTTGTGCAGCGAAAAGAGAGAATTTCTGAAAATGACATTTTTGGAAAATAAATTAGGGATGGCAGGGTTATGGTTAATCCTTGCCTTGAATTGGATATGGGTACTAATGGATACAACACAAACCCGCACGCACACGCGCACACACACACACACACACACACACACACACACACGCACACACACACACACACACACACACACACACACACACACACACACACACAGAGAAGCATCATTAATGTCAGAACTGATCTGTAATTCATCATCGTATTTCATTAGTCCTAAACAGAAAAGGGTGTCTGATGAAAGTGTCTACCTAGGTTGTGAGTTTCGTTTGAACAATATCAATACACATCTTTGAAATCTTGCATTGTACCACAGTAGGCCAATTGCATAACCTATCTTCTGGAGAATTACACGCTTGGAGGGCAATCCTCTCAGCAGCCTTACGAGTTACAATTCAGCAAAGAGTGAATGCGCTCCGCAAAGTTTCTGGGTTTCAGAGGTTCTGACTAAAGCAGCAAGTTTATTATACAACCGAGTGGTTTGTTGAACACAGGCAGCTTAAATGCAGAAGGATTACATGCTAGAAGGCGAGAAAAGGAACTCTTGGGGGCGCTTTGATCGCTAGCTCAAAATCCATTACTGTGGCTCAGTAGAGACACAAAGATCCAGGGCTATGAATTAACATCAAAGGGAGATCAGCTAATGGGGGAAGGTCCATTTGCCTTGTGCTGCTGGCATAACATATTACACCTTTCACTGTGAAATGATTGTGCCACTACATACCTGTTCCAAAATGACTGAATGGAGAATGTGGCTGAAGGCAGCTGATGAAAATCTATGAATTTTGCTTCTGTAGGTTAACGGAGAAGAAGGGAAGTCTGCACACTGATCTGTATAGCTCCCATAGAAAAAGTTTTTATTAAGTCGACAACGTTTCAACCCGTGTAGGTCTTCGTCGGGTCTGATCACAATACACACAAGTAGGCGTGTTAAATACAAAGCAGGGACAAGTCTCAATCAACAACAGCTGTTTTGCAGTAGACGGCAATTTGACACACCAAGGTTCCATCCTTGGCCCCCTATTATATTTTTCACTCAACACCAAATCTATTTGCCAACATCTTTTGCTGATTATTTTCCCCAGTCGTTTGCCTTTTATGTTGTGTAAATGTATCTTTGTATGCAGGTAATGCCATACATGTCCTTATTTCAGTAGGACATGGATTGTGGCTGTTCCTGCGTATACTGTTCTTTATTGTCCCAGGGAACGCTTGCCTTCTGCAAGTAATTTTGGCAGATATTAGTTGTTTTTAAAGTTTGTCCATGTGTAACAAGTGATTATGGGCAAATTCAGACTATGGTCCCGGGTGTGGTACTCGAGCACACCTGAAGAGGTTGTCTGGAGTATGATTCATGCGTACTCAGGTACAGAATGCTGCAATGTGAAAGCCATCCGTACCAAAAGAAGGAAGTGGACTGCTAATCATATCATTTTACCTGGGTTATACCTTCTGATAGTTCTACTTGAATGTTGACATGAAATAATAATCCTGCTAGTGTTTGAGTAGCGCGAGCATGAAAACAATGAAAACAAAAAAAACATGTGTGGCAAGCGCTGCCGCTATTGAAGAAAAGGATCAAGCTACCAAGGATTAGTCCGTGACGTAACTGTTATTCGACACGGTATATTCGACGACATACGCTAGAGGCTACTTATAACATACCAAGGATGCGTCAGTGATGTCACTGTCATGCAATAATTGCAGACAACGTTACTTTGGGATGTTTCAAAGACAACGTCAGGAACAAAGTCTAACTTTATTATTTGCTCTAAACTCTGACAAGTGACTCTCCTTCTGTCACATGTCATTCTCTATCTCCCTAAGTCCCATAGTCCACAGCGCCCCCCTTGGCAGTAGGGATATAAATGGTATAAATGATATATGAATAGCAGTCCACTTCCTTATTTTGGTACGGATGGCTTTCACATTGCAGCGTTGCGTACCCGATCGAGTATGCATGAATCGTACTCCAGACAACCCCTTCCAGGCGTACCGGGGCACGGAACCATGTTCCGAACTCCGGTACGGAACGCAGCGTTCCCACTAATCACAACGTCTGGCAAGTGGACCCAGGTGCGGACCAGGAACACTAGTCTGAATCTGACCTATTACCGCTCAGTCTAACAGAGGTTTTAACTCTTTGACTGCGGACGACGCGATAACGCGTCAAGTGCTACTTTGTCCAGTTGGCCGTCGACGCGCTCGACGCGCTGGACGCGCGTTCATTGTTTAATCTCTGATTGCGCTATGCTGCTTAATATTCAATGTTATTCTCGAGTTCCACTTACTTCACGGACATCTGCATCCGGTTTCATGACCTGGATTCCGTTTCCGGTTTTTGATTCTTTTCCCCAGTCATTTTCGTCCAAAATAGGTAAATAAACGGTCTTTCACACGGTATGACGGACAAACGGACAGTTTCTCTTCTATAATCTATGGTCTGGGTGACGATCAGTCATCGCCGTCGTGTATCACAACGTAATTTTGGCGATCAAAACAATCTGGGAGGACGTCACATCCGTTTTCATGTGTTTCCCTGTCTAATCTATCAAGAAGGGTGAGAGAGTCCCAACGACCTGATCAAGCAGTCATGTGCTGCTCTCTAGTGGCGGACTTGTGCTGGGTCTTTATATTATGTGCCCTTAAATTATTTTCATGAGAAAAATTCAAAATATAAAAATAAAAAAACACGAAAATTGCTGGCACTGGGGGAGTACTTTATGAAAATACTCTGGCAGTCAAAGAGTTAAGGTGATTAACAAAGAACGCATGAATACATTCAGATAATGGTTCAGTCAGTGCCTATCTCAGAGGATATCTGACAGAATACGTGTTTGTTTCACACATTTGCTTTGCAAGGGCGGAAATGGTTGTTTACAGGACCATTTCGACTTGGCCAGACCTCACTTTGGGTAATGAGCTGGAGTTAAACCCACATGAGCCCTACTGGCCCGTTGAATCATGGCTAAGCCAAAATAAAAAATAAATAAAAAAAGAGTGAGTGAATTCAATCAGTTACAGTGTTCACCAGGCCTACAAGGATGCAAAGGGAGACAGCCGGGATGGATTTAGCTTGTTTGCTTGTATGGGTGAACCTCTCTTTAAGCCACCCCCCCCCAAAATAAATAAATAAATAACACCAAGAAAAAAAGGGTTTTAGTGATAGTGAAATTGTGGAAACTCAAGTGACATTCTTGGGGTGGCAGTAACATTTCCATGGTAACGCAAGCTCCACCAATCAGAGATGACGCTGCTAGTGGGTTAAGTATTTCGCCATTATATCGTTTTTCTCCAAACTAAATTGATTGCATACAAACGTGTGGCTTCTACAGGAGCATATAGCATAAACAGGATGCTCATGGTTTGTTGACATTATAGCTGATATTCTTTATAGAGAAAATTATTGGGATTTATACTTCTGAATACACACTGTTGAGCTCTACGTATACTGTGTGTGAACCGGATACTCTGAATTAAAAACATATTTCTTGCTGCACAATTACATTTCTTCAAGCACAATCTATCTGTCAGGGTATGAGGAATAGGACCCAGGTGCAGTTCAAGCAGGCAGGCAGGGTTCAGGTTTAATAACCAACAGGGCTGACAAAACATAAACAAGAACTCAAACTGGCTCAAGAGGCTCACAGCCTACACACTGCACTCACAATGATAAGAAGACGACAAATTGACAAACTGTCAGGGAACAGAGTACTACAGGGGCGCACTAACAGCACACAGGTGAATCAACTGACAATCAACACAGGGATAGGCTGGGGCAAACAGGACACAGGTCAGTGGCGGAACAACTCAAAGCCGGGCCGGGAGGCACAGCACAGTGATCAGGCGGGCCGGGCCGGGCCCTCCAGGGTCGCGGGCCCGGAGGCGGCCGCCTCCCTGGCCTCCCCGGACGCTCCGCCACTGACACAGGTGACTAGGGTTAACAAATAATTAGGGTGGAGAGACAAGACAGGAAATAGCAAACAAGGGTAGACAGGAAGCACAAGAACACTACTACAAAATGAGATACACAAGAAACACTGGGAATTAACAGACTAACAGACATAGACACAGAACATAGGCCTACTAAACACAAGACCCAAACAAGTTAAAGTAAATCAGCAAAACAAAACTAAAGGCGAACGAACATGGTCAAAGTCCAAAGGTTGAGGAGCGGGCCGTGACATTTTCAGACCTTAAGAATGTCAATAAAGGTCACGTACAATCAGGGCGTCCACTCCAACCAGGTAAATTAATGCACACGGTCATATGCAAATGAGCGATGGAAAACCAATCGCGCAAATGTCATCATTCCAAATTTCACCAAACAGTTTTATCTTTTCTCTCCTGGGCGCAATTTTGCTTTCCCCCTCGGGATGGTGACCTAGTCTGTTGCTTATGTCGCCTATAGGAAGATCTGGCCCTGGGTGGAGAACAATGCTTAACCATTATGCATAATATCCCCTGATGGACCATTTTCTGATTACGTGATAATTTGTACACAATCAGAGCCTCAGTCATGTAGCAGCGGTGCTCAGCTAATCAAGACATATGAGCTGCAGTGCCATTTGAATTTCAATCTCCTGTGATTGTTACAGTAAAAAGTGGAGATGGAGAGACTCCCCATTAGACGAGGCCCTTTAATCAACGGTCTCTTGTCGTCAGAGTAAGCAGCGAGGTTTCATGTCCATAATAGCCTCTACCGGCTGTTCCCCACAAACATTAGCAGAGGCGTCTTTTCAGAAAATAACAAGAGGTTGGCAGAAAGGTGGCCACTTATGGCCCCAAGCTCACAACACATGGTGATGCACTGTGGTGTGAGCTTGTAGATCCTCTATTTGAGCTATTTAAAAAAATGTACTAATAATACTAATTATTATTATTATTGTTATTATTATTATTATTATTATTATTATTATTATTATTATTATTATTATTATTATTATTAGATGTTTGGGCTCACCTATAATGACATGCCTAATATAGGGACACCAGGTGGTTGCAGACAAGTAAATATAGAATAGATGGGTGAATTTGAGGATAACGCAAATGCACGGGGTGGCAGTTGCCATCCCCTGGGACCCCAAATGATTCACCAGAGCATTAGAAAGAAAGAAGAACAACATTATAGCATGGTCACCTCTTTATTTATAGAAACCTTTCAGCGCATGCAGTGCATTGCAGTGTCATGCATATTTCACTATGTCGGCCCACCTCTAGCCTGTGCTCTCAGTTTAGTTCTTTTCACTTAGAGCTAATGAGCTGGCCTTCAATGTAATTGTCTTATCAATCTCATTAACACGGAGGCTATTTCTTTCAAGTGCCTCTGCCCGCTGAACTGTTGTGCAAGACAGCACACTGCTGGGAGCCAGGTGGAGGAGCGTGTTCCAGTGCTCCATTTTGATGTCGCTGCTGCCGTACCAGTGGAGACACGCTCCTCCGGCTCCCGGAGAACACCAAGGTTGAGTTGGTGATGTTAATGACAGCGTTATTAATACTCTGGTGGTACAGCAATTATGCAGACTCCAAAACACAGGGAAGTTTCCGCACCCTGGGTTCAGCAGTACCTGCCTCCCCTGCACCTCCGGTCTCATAGCAGCACAACACACACACGCGCACACACACACGCGCACACGCACACGCACTCAAACACACAAACACACACACACACCTCCCCACCCCGCTAGGCTACACACTAACTCTGCTCCTCCACCATGGCAAAATGTTAATGAGCAGCAGTAGAACAAGTCCATGGGTGCGTGTGACGTGCGTAGCGCTGGTGACATGGGGGTGAAAACATGTTCGGCTTGTGTCGTGTCAGCGTGTGCAATTTTCCTGGGTCTGACAGATTGGCCAATTAACCTTATTTACCGTATCTCTCTCACCCTCTAACGAGCTCCACCGGGCCTCTGTCCTCATAATGAGGCGGCTGAGAGTGGAGACCATTGGCTTGTTGGTTTCAATTGTGTTTGTCCTCCAATTATTTAGGTGACAAGGCGGTGGCTTGTGCGGTGTGCTCTCCTGTCCTGTAGCGACTGGATGGGAGTTTTCCTTTATTTTTATTTTTCCTCCTTCTTTGTGATTGGTATCCCTCAGGTGAGGTCTGACGGGGATTTAAATGAGCATAATAATGTTCATGTGTGCTCATGTCAGGAAAGAATACAATACTCACGCTATTCTTACATCTTACAATATAAAACTAGCTGTCCACTCTGAGCAAATATTAAAGATTGTCAAATGTTTGCAATGCCTGGTCGTGGGTGCTTGTGGGCAGCTGATTAGCTCAGTGCACCGTGATGAATGACGTTTGTGTGTGTGTGTGTGTGTGTGTGTGTGTGTGTGTGTGTGTGTGTGTGTGTGTGTGTGTGTGTGTGTGTGTGTGTGTGTGTGTGTGTGTGTGTGTGTGTGTGTGTGCGTGTGCGCGTGCGTGCGTGTGTGTGTGCGCGCTCACGTGTGTGTGTGTGTGTCACACGATTCCCGACAGGACCATTTTGCTGCATTTCACTCCCCTACTCTCGTGTCCTGTCTCTCTGTGTCTTCCAAAAAATTACTCATAAAATAAATACATGAATGAAAGTTCCTCAAAACTAAGTACAGCACTTGAGTAAAGCTATACTTAACTACTTTCCACCATTTTACTGCTCACTTTAATTTCACTTAATGAACGATTCGTCAATCCAATGATTAATAATTAGGACATGATTAGGTATTAGCCGCGGATAATTACACTGGACACACATGCCTGTTGCACGATCAAGCCTGTGAACTTTTTGCGGTAGTAAAAATATTAACTTGAACCAATGGACCTCTCTGCCTCACTGCCCAATAAAGATAAGGAAATATGTTTATGTGTGCTCTTACATCAAATGCGTATCGGGAGCAGATCATAACCAAATCCCCTCTTCTTTCATCAAAGTTTTATCACCATAGGCACATTGTCACCTGGAGAGTTTAAGACAACATGGTGGAGTGTAGTAACACCTGATCTAAATCAGGCATGGGTTTGCATACACACATATTTATAACATGGAGGCTATAACAATATAACACTTTATATGGCCCTGTAGGGTATGTAGACTGATAGATGAATAGTGTGTATTTACAGTGTATTCTTTATAGTGCATATCAGGGGAATTACAGTTAGTGCTAACACTATTTATTGTCTGCGCCAGGCCGAAAGTCGGCAGTGGCAATGGTTGTGTCCTCTGTGTTAACTCTTTGCCTGCTAATGACAAGATTTCTAATTCTGCCAAGGCGCAGCCTGCAGTCGACGAGAAAGCAATATTTTGTGTTTTCAGTGGTTTTCCACCAGTTGGCGCTGTCATTTACCGTATGAATGTTCCTCTTGCTTTACAGCAAAAACCAGCCTCATTTAAATGGCCACAGCTGTGCAATGGATTGCCGCGAGCGGATACTTTTTCTCCTATACTACCAAATCCCTGTGCGTGTAATGAGACGATCTACATGAGGATGGAGGTCAGGGAGAATATTCCATGAGTTTTCAAAGGTACAGTAAAATCGCTCGTTTTCGCTGTCAGTAGTGGCACACTATTACACTATTACTCTGGCAGTTAAAGAGTCAATACTTTTGTTTTCTTGGCATTGAGCTTGAGGCTGATCTTCCTGAATTCCATTTCTACTGCCAGTAGTAGTTCCCATCCTTTCTCTGCTGTATAAGTAAAAGTACGGTAAAAGTCTGGTAATAAAAATTTACTTGAGTAAAAGTAAAAAAAGTATTGGCATCAAAATATATATATATTGTCTCTATCTATCTAAATTATCTATCTATTTGGGCTTTAAATGTTTGTCTGCTATTGACCCATTAACACCGGGAACGCATACTGTGTCATTTTAGATTTTTAGCTTTAACCATTATTTGATACTTTGGGCTATTCAAAAATCTAGAACATTTTGTCCATCTTTGAATAGGCTACATACAGTATATATTTTTTGAAACAACATTTTTAACTCAAATAATTGCTCCTGGGGGTCCCTGGAACAAGACATTTTTAGCCTGGTTCCAAACCATAGACCCCGCCCACTGCCTCTTGGTCTGGTGTTGAAATGTGAGCCTAGGATATCTTTTTACCTCGTTATGTTGAGAAACAAATGCCACCCTTTTAACATTGGTCTGTTATAGCACCACCAGCAGGTCTAATTTAGCAAAACACATTTTTGGTACAAAATGCCTCAAATCATGAATGCAGTGTCCGATTGACGTGCAAGGCCTAAGAAGAAATGGCACCCTTTTCACATTGGCCTATTATAGCGCCACCAGGAGGCCACAATCACCTACCTGACCTGGCGGAGACCTGTGCTCCGAGGAGCACATTCTCTAGTTGTGTACTCTTTCCATGAATTAATACAATAGAATAGACTCAATGATAAGGATGATGTCATTTGGAATTGACTTGTTGGCTTTCACTCAAGTTGGTGGTTCAATCATGTTATAACTAACCACTTAAACACCATATGGTTGAGCGGAGTCCCTCAGGGCTCTATAGTAGTGTATTTTCTGTGTTCTGTTATTGTGGGGAAAGCTTTCTCTGAAATTAGCCAATCGACAAGTTCACAATGCATCGCAGCGCAACGTGTTGTGAGTACAGTAGATCGGCTATTTTCACTATTTGTCATGCAGCGAAGTATATACTATAGGCTTAAGTGGTTATTGTAAACCTTATAATGCAATATGAATTGCTTTGTATTACATCTAGAGGCAATGCTGGGACACATCACTATTCAACCTCTCAAGGTCATTAGTAATGTGCTGTGAACAATAACGTAGCCTTTTTCACACTGCTGCTAGACCTTGTGGAACAGCCTTCCATTACACAAGTGTTTAAATGTACGAGAGTACTGTACTGTACAATACAACATACCTTGCTTATTGTAAGTCACTCTGAACAAGGGCATCTGCTAAATGCCTGAATTGTGAATTGTAATTGTAAACGTCACCGTAGTACCTTTTTATGAAACAGGGATTGTTTTTTTCTTAAATTGGGGTGATGTATCTTTGGATTTCAGGATTGTATGGTTTAGTTTTCATGTTGCATTTCTTGCATTCTTTTGTGTTTTGTCGTCTTTTAAAATGTTGGCACATGCTGGAAATAAGGGTTTTCACATTAAAATGACACAATTTTGCCACCTTTTGGCTATAAAATCAATCAATCAATCAATCAATCAATCAATCAATCAATCAATCAATCAAGGTCAGCTTAATTAGATTAAGAATATTATAAGAATTGAAGACTTTTGACAGTGGATAGTATAATATGCACAGCCCACAGCTACTGTCATTCCCTATGTCTTCACCGCTTGACGTTAGTCTGTGAGTATAAAGTAGGAAATTATCATGTAAATCATTATTCTTCATAACATCCAGAGGCATAACAAACTGTGTTGTTTTGCTTGCAGCCAAAGTACACAAGGTCTGTGGAGATCAAATATCGTTCTGTTTTTAGGACTTCACTTTCCAGCATGCCACCTCCACACTGTACTCTTGGGCTCCGCATTGCTTGATTGGCATCTTGATTTTAATTACAGCAGAGTGAATTCAGGTCTCTTTAAAAGAAAACTAGTTTTTCGCCTCTTTACTTTTCTCTCTGCTTAACCTTTATTTCCTTCTCGAGACAGTGTTGGACAGTTTCCCCTGACACTGTTGGTTCTTGTCTCCCTCTATCACGTGAAGAAAGTTTTTATCTTAGCCAAGCAGAAAAACTTTGTGCCAGTCAGTCCACTTGCGATTCCAGTGAGGATGCCCTTGGCTGAGATATGCGCTCACCGGCCAGACAACCTTTGCCGGACAAGCAAAGTAACCCTGTAGTTTACACGGCCCTGTGATTTTCAGGTCCTGTCTCTGTTCAACGCGGATGCCTGTGGAGATACTAATACAGTCTAGGGAGCAGAGCTCAAGAAGGCCGCTGTGTGTCGCACTCTCTAGCGGTGGGAGAAGGGCAGGGGAAAGGGCGGCATGGGGGGCTTGAGGTCCTCTTCAAGTCAACACAACACTTAACCATCACAAGGCACTTCAGCTACTGTTACTTTCTGAGAGAAAGTGACTGTTGTTAACACATAAGCTGCCATGGACACATATCTGCGTCCTATTAAATAAAACCGTGGACTGCCAGAGTAATCTAGAACGCAGATCTGCGTCCTAATGTTTAATTTGGTTAATAGACGATCACGCTGTTTTATTTACATTCTGAGATCAGTTTCGTTTTCCACTCACCTCCGCTTCACCCGGAAGCAATTTCAGTGATTTCCGTTTCCGGTTTCCGGTTTTAGCTTGAAAAAATGCGGCCAAAACACAGTTCTTCACACGGTATAAAAAACAAACGGAGAGCTTCACTTCTATTTTCTTTAGTCTGGGTGACGAACAGTCATCGTCGTCGTGTATCACATCGTATTTAAGCCCGATCAGCGATTGTCGAAAACGTCACATCCGGTTATGACTGTTTGAGCCTGTTTGGGGGGGGGGGGGAGCGAGTCAGCGAGTGATCGAGGTGTCAATTTGCTGCTCTCTGCTGGTCGATCTGTCGTATGTGTCATTTAAGACAAACTTAAATGAATTTAAACTAGAAAATGTGCTCCTCGGAGCACAAGTCTCCGCCAGCGGACCCGTGCTATTTTAATCAAATGAAATCACCTACCCTATCTTTAACCATAGTTCTCTAGGAATGTTCTAATTTCATAATATCATCATCATAATGCAAAAGGCGTTATATTTTCTCTGTGTGATGTCTTTTTCTCTTTCTGTTTTTAAACCACCACGGCCATAAGGGTACTTTGATGGATTTGCCATTTCTTCAAACTTGTCGTCTAGATAGAATGCGCGTGGTTTTTGGTGTTCTGCAGGGGCGACTGAATATGTAGTGTCTTTCAGATTTACTGATGGCGTTCTCATCCTTAGAAGCGGTCAGTTGACACACCTATTTATAGAATTGTATTTCGTCATGCATCCCTCATGCATCCCTCTAGCCAATCAAAGGCATTGGTGTCAACATATTAACACGTATTAAGACTTCGGCCTTGTTGTGGGATCAATTCAACTCTAGTCCTCTTCTGTGTTACTGTTGTAGATGAGTATGCTTTCTTAGCTGTGGCCTTCTGCACCTTTGCTTGACCAATGTTAGGTGTTCTCAGAGGGACACACACACGCACGGGACGGGTCCTCACTTCAAAAAGTAGGAGCTTTTTGAAGTGACACACCTATTTATAGAATTTTATTTCGTCACGCGTCCCTCTAGCCAATCAGAGGCATTGGTGTCAACAAATTGACACGTGTCACGTGGAGCTTGCCCAATGTTAGCTTGGCTAACAATGTTTGCTCACACACGGCGGGACGAAGCGAAAACATATTCTCCACCTTCACAAAATAACAACATACATTATGAATAAACTCTGGCAGTCAATGTAAAAGTACAGTTTGAACAAAAACAGTAGCACACTACTGTTAACATTGACTGCAAAGGACGTACTGTAATATTTCGTCATCTCAAATTCAACGCTTGACTGCCAATGACATAACATTACGTCACACACACACACACACACACACACACACACACACACACACACACACACACACAGAGAGAGATCCGTAAGAATGTTTTCTGTGTAAACGCGCGTAACTGATGTCGTCGTGTCTGTGAAGTGGTTGTGTTGTGCTGTGAATGGAATGTGGCTCGGTGTTGCCATGTTCGCCTATTGTAAGCGGTTTAGGGGCAATATTGGTGGTAGTGTGTTTTTGGCGTTGTTTGTGAAAGTGCAGGTGGGTGTGGGGACGCGTTGTGAGCTTGTAGATCGGCTGTTTTCCAAGAGGCAATGTATATGTGTGAAGGCACTTCGTTTGGCCTTCTTTTCATAGACCTTGTTGCTTGTAGGGCCGCAGGCGAAAGTACAGTACTTGTTTCTCGCGCGAAACCCGCGAATGTGGCAACCCTGTGTCCCATTGTTTGACACATAAATGCTATTAATAAGCGGAGATTTGTTGAAATTGAAAAAGGGGCTTCGCAGTTGTGTTCAGATGGTAATGGTCAATGGCTGTGTGCAAAATCAGATCAATTGCTCCAGCCAGTGAGTAGAAACGGGCACACACCAAGGCCACACCAAGGCCACAGAGGTTACTAGAATTATAGGAGGATAAGAGGATACATGTACTGTATCTTGGATTTCTTTTCCCAGAGTGAAAACAAGCTATATTCAACTGCCAATAACTACAGAACGGACGATTGCGTTTACAATGTTAGTTTTTTTTTTCATTGGAAAGAAGAGAGACTGGTCTTTCCACCAAGACATGGTTTGTTTACATCCACGTTGAAAAAATGAATGATGTGGATTGTCAAAAAGACCCAAAATAAGGTAAAACCGCTGGCAGTGGTGGATGAATGAATTAATACCTGGCAATGAATGTGTTAAAAGTACAGTTTGAACAAAAACAGAAGCACACTACTGTTAATAACATTAACCAATTCGCCTCGCATTGTGACACGGTGTGAGCTTGTAGATCGGCTATTTTTGCTATTTGACGTAAAACAAAGTAGGGTTCAAGTGGTTTAACTGAAACAAACAAAAAACATTTCAAGGCCTTGCAGCTAAGCTGCCTTGGGAATCATTATGCGCTTGTACTGGAATTTGCTTGTGCTTGTATACACTTTAACTTGTATACGGATACATTTTTAATCTGACATGCAAAGCATTGTTCTGCCACAAATGTCAATACATGCCATACATCTGAACAAATGAGGGTGCTAAAGGCAATGTTGAATTCTGGTAGAAATGCAACCTTGTGTTGTATAGCTACCGTAGCGTGATATATTAAGTCTTCTTATCTTTATCATCATCTGTAATCTGTGATTGAAGAACTATAAGTGATCAAATGTAATCTTGTATGGCCAAGCAGGTGTCAAAATCTTACTTTTAGCAAATAAACGATGCAAGCATTCGAAACAATGCCAGTTCGTAAAATAGGGGGATGAAAAATAACCTACCAGGACTCGTTTTGTGTTTTAAGGTCTGATTCAGGAAGTCATGACAACAAGGCTGTTTCACATCACAGGTGGGTCAGGGGGGAAGCAAACCTGTCAGAAGTTTAGTTTTTTCCCCTTTGGAAAAAAAAAATGCTGTGTTTGCTTTTACTTGCATCCTCTAAGACCCTTTTCAACTTACACTCTTGACATTTAGTACGTCAGTTTGAAAGGAGCTCAAAAAGCTCAGGGATTAGGGAGTAACTGCCGGACCAAAATGGTGAAATCAGAGGGTTGTTACTGAGATAAAAGACCAGGAAAAAGAGAGAGAGAGAGAGAGAGAGAGAGAGAGAGAGAGAGAGAGAGAGAGAGAGAGAGAGAGAGAGAGAGAGCTTTTAAAACACTCTGTGCTGCACTCTCTAGCAGTGGGAGGGCAGGTGAAGGGCGACATGGGGGGCTTGAGGACCTTTTCAAGTCAACACTCAACCATCACAAGGCACTTCAGCTACTGTTATGTTCCGAAAGAAAGTGAGTGCCTGTTGTTAAGTGTTTAAAAACAACAACAACAAAACATTTCAAGGCCTTGCAGCTAAGCTGCTACTGCTTGGCCTTACATTTACAACTCATTTAACCCCTGCTCACTTTGCTAGGGTGGGATGGCTCAGGGTAGAGGAAAGAGTACAGCAACTTGCAATGGGCCTGGTCTGCAAGATACACTACACCGCAAAGACACCCATGTACCTGTCAAACTACTTCAAAAACGTCAATGACGTCCATAATCACAATATCAGAGGGATCCCCACAAATCACGTTCAACCCAGATTTGTCTCTAACAAGGGATTACATTCATTCTACTGCTATGCCACAAAAATGTGGAATGCCCTACCAACGGTCATAAAAACATGTAGTTGCATAGTAACATACAGTAGTAGTGTATATTTGTCATTAAATGTTTTGATGAACCCCAATGGAAACAAAGCCATAGTGCACAGTGGGTTTAAAATCCTCTTAACAGACCTTGTATTGAACTGTACTTTCCTGTGCTTGTCTTTGCAAACTGTTAAAAAAGTATTAAAATTAAATAAAAAAATCAAATCATCTTTATCATCTTCTGTAATCTGTGATTGAAGAACTATGGAGTGATTCAATCTTGTATGGCCAGGCATGTGTCAAAATCACACTTTTTAGCAAATAAACGATGCAAGCATTGGAAACGATGCCAGTACGTAAAATATATGCGGATGAAAAAGAACCTACCAGGACTCGTTTTGTGTTTTAGGTCTGATTCAGGAAGTGCAGTCATGACAACAAGGCTGTTTCACAGGTGGGTCAGGGGGGAAGCAAACCTGTCATAAGTTTTGTTATGTTTTTTCCCCTTTGGGAAAAAAATGCAGTGTTTGCTTTAACTTGCATCCTCTAAGACCCTTTTCAACTTACACTCTTGACATTTAGTATGCTGTTAGAAAGGAGCTAAAAAAGCTCAGGGATTAGGGAGTAACTGCCGGACAAAAATAGTGAATCAGAGGGTTGTTACTAAGATAAAAGACCAGGAAAAGAGAGAGAGAGAGAGAGAGAGAGAGAGAGAGAGAGAGAGAGAGAGAGAGAGAGAGAGCGAGAGAGAGAGAGAGAGAGAGAGAGAGAGAGAGAGAGAGAGAGAGAGAGAGAGAGAGAGCTTTTAACCCATTGAGACCTGAAGCCGATTCTACAAGTCTCCTAAATCTCAACAGTATTCTGAAAAACCTATGTTTCTATATCAGTGGTGCTCAATCTTTTTCATGTCAAGGACCCCCAAAATTATATGTATTTGGCCGCGGACCCCCATCAAAATATTTTGTTCCAGGGACCCCCAGAAGCAAAGATTTGAGTTAAAAATGTTCGCCTTAAAAATATATATATTCAAAGATTTGCACACATTTTCACGATTTTTCAAAAATAGCAGATCTACAAGCTCGTAGCGCGGCACTCGGTGCCGCGCTATGAGCTTGTATATCTGCTATTTTTGAATAGCCTAAAGTGTAAATTAATGCTTTTTAGCTCAAATCTAAAAATGACACAGTTCCAGGTCTTAATGGGTTAAAACACTGTCAATGTCTTTGTCAATTGTTTGAATCCTTGAAATCTTATACTGATTCTGAAAACATTTCACTGTAACCCCAAATTACATTTAATTACAATCATGGAATGCCTTTTTAAGAGATAATGGCAAGTGTTGTGGCTGAAATTATATGTTACAGCAAATTGAGTGACAGTCAATGGAAAACAAGTACACTATGACACTACAGAGGTGCAGAATCTCCCAGATAGGTAATTACAAAGTGTGTGTAAAAAAAAAGAAAGAAGAAATAATAGAAAAAAAGTCTAGTACACTCTATTATGTTGGTACAGCAGGGCAATTTTTACAATTCTTGCACATGCATTCTGTGTGCCTGCACAAAACTGTTCTATAGGCTTAATACACAGACTAATACAATACGTTTGGAAAGGGAAATATTGTCTAACATCTATACAACATATTGTACTAGTCCCTCAAGCAGATCCAGAAATGTACCCGTGAAGGCAGGGAGGTGTGGACCGAGAGAAATTACGGTACACGACCGCAGCTGTAAATGAATAGGGAAAATTGATGGGCGCTGAGTCGCTCGGTCATATTTCAAAAAGAGACATTTATGCCCTTTCCCAGTCTGGACTATTTCTGTCAAATTAGTTTTAAAGAATATTTCAAGAAACTTGAGAAGCTGCTCTTGCACACCAATGTTTTTTCTCCTTTTATTACAGCTCACTCCATCCTGATTTTGTGGACACTCCATTGATTTTTGTTTTGTTTGTTTGTATGCATACTGTTTTTTTCTTCTTCTTGTAATTACAGAGACTGTACCACGGTCTGAAGATAACCAATATGCGATTCCATCCACACACAGCCACCCATTCTGTTGAATCATCCTTGAGCCGCCATCCCATTAACATACCTGAAGAATACTTGGGATAATAAGACATTTATGCAGTGTAATTGTTAACCACTTTCAAGCTGCCATCCCTATTTCATTATAGGGTGAAATGTTTAAAATAATAATACTAAAATAAATAAAAAATCGAATATTTTCAAAATGTTACAAAAACAAATTCAAATGCTCGAAATGTTCAACATTTTTGAAAATAGCTGATCTATTAAGCTCTCAGCGATGTGACATGTTGTGAGCTTGTACAGTAGTAATAGTAACTATTTTCACTATTTGTCGTGCGTTTAAGTATATACTATAGGCTTAAGTGGTTATTGTAAACCCTATGTAGCCTGACTCGCTTCCTATTGCACCTAGAGGCAAAGTTGGGACACATATCACTATTCAACCCTGCTCTCAAACATCTTGACCACTGTAATAAATGACCACACCACAGTGCCGCATGAAAAAAAAAAAAAAAAATCTCTTTTCGTCGAAAGCAGCGGCCAATCGGAGTGGAACCGAGTCAAAACCTACACCGTGTGAATGCATTCAAATGGATCTCAAGGTCACTGCGATCTGTGAGACAATAACAGCACAGGCATATGGAAGAAGCCGCAGACACCCCCGCCGTGCTCTCTCGCTCTCTCTCGCCCTTCATTTCCTTTGTTCTAATTTCTATTTCTATTCCCTGGACATGGTCCTCATTGTGTGCTGTCGGCCCCGTTCGATTGAATGGCTCGTCAGGCCTCCCTAGAGTCCTCTGCTCAACAGCAGTCTACTTGATAGGCAGGGGGTTGGGGGGGGGGAGGGGGGCGGCAGTTGATGTTTGCCTGTCTCTGCCTTCTTTCTTGGAGAAAAATCGCCCTTCAGTTGTGTACATTTTGATTCCTGAGGAAATTGGGCTTGATTTATTATGACACACTGCATAGAGCCGAGTCCCCTGTGCACCATTTTCAGCCCTGCTGATTCTGTTAATGTGGCCGTCCATTGTTTTTTTTTTGGAGCAGGATGAAATACTGTACCCTGCAGCAGTTGCATGCACTAATATATATATATATATGCTTCCGGAGAAGCGGACTGAGTGGCCCTGTCTTTCCCTATAGGACTGACCGTGGGTAGCTACCTGGGATGTAAGTTGGGGCTTGATCAACCCCGGCTGGGTCACCTGGGCGAGGGTGTATGTTGCGAGACCCGAAACACCCTATATATATATATATAAAGCAGACAATCTGGCCACATTTCTCAGTCAAATCATACTAGAACGCAGATTTACAACACTGCTCTACACGCTCTTAACATATGTTGTGAGCTTGTAGGTCTGCTATGGAAAGCCAAAAGGGTCACACAGTATTCCACCTCATGTCCCCCATGGCCGATGAAGCGTCACCAGTCCATTTGGTTAAATTTGTTAAATTTGTAAGTTATTTAACATAGAGGCTTAGCTGGAAGGCCCGTCCCTTCGTTTTCATTAGCTTACGTTCCTGGGTTCTGATTGGTCCATGAAGCTGCAGGCTAGACTGCCATGGCGGAGCTCACAGACACTCAGATAATCACGGGCTCAAATGTCTGTATTTTAACATATCCATTCCGTTAACCCTTGCTATGCATCTCATGTCTATAATTATACTTAGAATCTAATTTGCTTATAACACCGTATCATTCTAGTTATAAGAACTTATAAATACTGATAATGCTTTATAACAATAGTTATGAAAATGTAAACTTCATGACGGCAGGATAATTGAAAGTTTGTGAGGATCTGAGTGTCTGTGGGCGCTGCCATGACAGTTTAGCCTGCAGCTTTGCAGACCAATCAGAGCCCATGAGCATAAGCCAATGAAAACGAAGGGGCCGGCCTTTCAGCTAAGCTGCCTTGGGAATCATGACGCGCTTGTAGTGGTATATGCTTGTGTTTGTATACGCTTCTCTTGTACATGTTTATTTTGTACACTTACATGAATACACTTCCTTGTACACTGAACGTTAAAAATATATATATCTTTGAATGTATTTATTCATTTAATTTTTTTGAAAAAGTTCACTTATAATGACATGCCCAGAATAGGGATGTTAAGCATGTATAATAATAATAATGGATTCTATTTATAATGCACTTTACATTCGTGAAAATATCAAAGTGCTACAATAGGCAGTTGCATAAAAAAATAAACATCACATAATCAAAAACATTTAAGAAACTGAAAACAAAACATTTAAAACTAGAAAATTTGCTCCTCGGAGCACAGGTCTCCGCCAGGTCAGATAGGTATGATATGAGTGATGTCATCATGTCATCATGTGTCTCGCTAGCCAATCACAGCTGGTGACAGACGGACACACACACACGGACGGACGGAGGGTAAAACATACTCTCCTCCATGCCTTCGGCCTGGCGGAGACAATAAGACGGGGTCCAATAAGGGGCGTGGCCTCATGTGGATTTCAGACTTCATGTGACCAATCTGTGACGTTAGTCAGCTATGACATGATGACTCCATATTTGGGCATGGTTTCAGCCCGATCTGACTGCCGTTGACTTCCATTATAACATTGAAGTTAAACATATCAAATATAAAAAGGTAAAAAAAGGCAAGGTTCCAGCCTCATCCAAATTCCATGTGAGAATTAAAACTAGAAAAAGTGCTCCTCGGAGCACTGCCAGACCCCTAGTGGTTGAAATCTGAAGATCAGAGCACTACGTCACGCGAAGCTTGGCCAATCAAGACTAGACACCATAATGACACGTACAAGTTGGACACCACCACAATGGTCTGGTCTTTAATTAACACCAGATGCCGCCACCTACTTCAGAACGTCACTCTCCCACCATCATCGGGACAAAGATGTTTGTATCTGGATGCTGGTTGGGTCAGTACTACAACACCATCAGAGTGTTTAACACAGAGACCGACCGCTGGCTGAACAAACCTTCTGCACAGCATCTTTCAGAAGGACACTGGGCTCGTTCGGCCTTTACCTACAACGGAGAGCTGTACATATTTGTTGGCAAAACAAATTAATACCATAATAATACCACCTTCAATGATCTGTGGAAGTTCAGTCCAGAGACCTTCTCCTGGAAGCAGGTCGAGCCCAAAGGGAAAGGGCCGTGTGCGATGTGTAGGATGAGCTGTTGCATTGTGGGAGATCGTATCATCCTCTTTGGACCTGATGACCAGTACGTGTTAGACCTCAGTCCTAGTCTGAAGACGTTGTGTAAGCTAGAGGTTATTCAGTACCGTCTGGACCGGTCAGGACTCCCACACAACATCAGGTGGGAACTGGAAGCCATGACTAACGACAGCAAAAAATAAATTATATAAATAAGACCGGGTCTAATAAGGGGCGTGGCCTCATGTGGATTTCAGACTTCATGTGACCAATATTTGACGTCAGTCAGCTATGACATGATGACTCCATATTTGGGCATGGTTTCAGCCCGATCTGCCATTGACTTCCATTATAACATTGAAGTTAAAGGTAGGGTAAGTGATATTTTTGTGTTAAAACAAAAAGTATTTTGTTAAAAGGTTAAAGCACTATATTCTGATAGTAACCATTGCTATAGAGTGTTTGTTCAGTAACAGGAGTCGCCCCATCTCTCCAGCTCTTTAATAAACAGAAAATACATTTTCCGGTAGGTGTAAAATCTCAGCCAATCAGGAGAAAGTACCCATTTTTAAGCTTCATTTTTATAGTGTTCCAGTTCCAATTTTGCTTGCTCATTTCTTAGTGTCATCACTTCCAATTTCACTTTGGAAATGAAACTGAAACTGAAACGAAAATGCATTTTCTGTTTTATAAAGAGCTGGAGAGACAAGGAGACTCCTTTTACTGAACAAACACTCTATAGCAATGAGTACTATCAGAATATAGAGCTATTTAACACTTATTTTAACCAAAGAAAATCACTTACCCTACCTTTAAACATATCAAATATAAAAGGTAAAAAAAGGAAAGGTTCCAGCCCATAGCCGTAGGAAGCCATTCCCAGTTGGGGGGGACATATTTGTACCGGCCCGCGAAGTCGCGTGCGCGTGCGCACCCCCATCATCGCGCGCGCGCTTTTTTGCGGTTCTGGGCGGATATTTCCGAGTTTTGGGTGGTCATTTGCGGTTATTTCTTTTTATAACTCTTAATAAATGTGATTGTGCCGCTCTTCCACCTTCAAGCAGCTCACAGCAGCTCACAGCAGCCAGCAGCCAGCAGCCCTCCCTTCCAGGCAGCGGCCGCGGGGTCCTAGTGCCGGCCTCATTTGAGGCTTTTTTTCCCTCCCCTTTTCCCCGTGGCCTCGCGGCCCAAACACCGGTTCGCGGCCCACGCGAGGCCGCTCCGCGGCCCGCGGGGGACGAGTCCCCCCCGTCCCCCCCGTCTCCTACGGCCAGGCTTCCATGTGAGAATTAAAAAAAAAGAAACCCCCAACCAGTGTGGGTTTTACAAATATTGAACCAATGAAAAGTATTAAAAAGCGCTTCTGACTAAACCTCCTAACTCCATTGGATCCTCAAAATGTCGGTCAAACCACCTAACTCCAACTTTGGAGATAGTTGTTTTGTCTATCATTGACTAAAATGACAAAATAATGACAAAAAACATATCTACACGTTAACACATTACCTACCAAAGACGGACATGTTCGTCTTTTCAAAATAACAGTTACGTTTTTTAAACAATTCTACACAGAACCAGAGATATCGCTATCCAAAGATTTACTGCTCCATTCACTCCCTGGTTAACTTATTACTTAAAAATCATGTATCTCGGCTCCTGTGTATTTATTTTTTTTACCATGTATTTTTTGGTGAAACTTGTTTTTTTCAACTGGCTGCAATTATGGAACGGATTACCGCGATCAGATTATTTTTTCCCCCACGATTCTACGTGACTCATGTGTGTGTGAGGGGATCACCGTGAGGATGGTGATCACAGAAAATATTTTGTAATATTATTACATATTATTATATATTTGTAATAATAATAAATTAGTTTTAACACATAAACGGTCTGGACCGTTTTTGGCCCAATTTTTTTTTATACGTGGGGCCCACGTGGGGCGCTCTAACGAAACTTTGGGATCATCCAAGGAGTCTCTGAGAAGGAGAGGCCGGATGTGGATCCATGTCAAAAATCCTTCCGGTCGGCCTCTCCAATGTTAACTCCTTGACTAAAAGCTTAATATCTCCATTTCTTTTTAACATGGTGGAAGTGAGACGTTTTCGATCGGCGATCACTCTGCAATGGAGGATCGCGTTAGAAATATTATTGTTCCAGGCGTTAGTCGGGACCCTCCGCCGTCTCGCACGCACGCTTTGTTTACATGCACTTCTGCGTCGGGCTTCTACAGCACAAAATATATCAACGTAAGTGGATGGAAGAATACAATATTTGCCAGACCCAGGGGGTCAGGCCTACATGAGGCTTTGTCGGTCCCTCTTTTCCTCCCGGTTCAACGTTTTCGTCCATATATGGACAAAATATATCCTGTATTACATGTCCCTCTTTTTGATTGGCCAAGCTTAGCGTGACGTAGTGCTCTGTCGGCCATTCAGATTTCCGGCCATTCAGATTTCAACCACTAGGGGTCTGGCAGTACCAGGTCCCCTGGTTCCCTTGTTTAATAAACCTCTGGCACCCGATGTGTTAAAAAAGGTCAAAAAATCTTTTAAAATGCTACCACTGGGTGGGTTAATCTGGCAGGGGATGTGTTAATGGTCAACAACCTTGTAACTCCGCTAGAGCTGTACCTGGGTAAAGTGATGATAATATATAAAGTCACTAGCCTGGCATGGCCAGACTAATATCACTGTGTAGATATTAGTCTGGAATCTCTGTGTGGAACCTGACTTTCCAAGGGGCACATAAAAAATGGCTCTGGCGATAAACCCGCCCCACATTTGCATACTGGGCCCTGATTGGTGCCCCACTACTTCGGGGGCAGTGATTGATTGATTGATTGATTGATTGATTGATTGATTGATTGAAATGTTTATTAGGCAAAAGAATGTAAAACAACACAGTTACATTTATGATACTTTTGTCTAAAAGGTCAGACTAAAAAAGTCCTTGCGGTCTTGTTTCCGTTGGGGTCCTTGGATTAATTTCATAGACATATAATAGCAACCAAACAGTTCAAATCAACATAAAAAACAGAGAAAAAATACCACTATGTACAAAAAAAGCATCATGAAAAATAAAAGTAAATGTATATACAAAAAAAGGGGGGAGGGGGGTCATCTGTCTACAGGGAAACTGGTACTACCTCCTCTTATGGCCTCCAGAAAGATGAGTTTTTAGGGCTGTTTTGAATGAGCCCAACGAACTGCATTTTTTGAGGGATGGGGTTAGGCTATTCCATACCTCGGTGGCCGTGGTGTAGAAGGAGAATTTGCCCATGTTTGTTTTATGGGTGGGTGGTACCAGATCAGAATCAGAATCAGAATCAGAATCAGTTTTATTGTCACATCACAGGTTTACAAGGTAAAAAAGTGGGTGAAATTCGTTTTTGTACATCGTTCCCATCGCAACGTTAATTTCCATAGAAAGAAGAGGGGGGGGGGGGGGAAGAAGAGGGGTGGGGGGCAGGTGGGAAGGAAATCAAAACAAGAGAGCAACAGAAGGCCAGACAAGTTATCTACATACTTACAAAGTACCTGAGATAATAAAAAAACTGTTGTTTACGCTCCCTCTAGTTTCGTGACTGTGGGTGTCACTAACTTTTTTGAGGTATTTTGACAGATAAGCGGGTATAGGGGGCATTTCGGGCAAATCTGCATTTACAATTTTGAAGACCAGTCCCATTTTTAGTTGTTTAACCCTGTCTTCCACCCTGAGCCAGCCTAGGCTGGTAAAGTGAGTGGGAGAGAGGTGGGTCATGGGCCCCAGTCCGAGAAGTAGTCGAATCAGTTTGTTTTGGGAGGTTTGAAGCTTAGTCTTCAGTGACACTGAGGTGTTGGAGTACCAAGAGGAGCAAGCATAGTCAAAAAGGGGCTGAATCAGGGCCCCTGAGAGGGTCCTGAGGGCCTGAGGGTTGACAAAAGAGGAAACTCTCCCCATATATCTGGTTCTCTGGTTTACTCCTTTGACCACCTTTGTTGCCATGCTTTAACCTGACAGGTATTTATCAAGAATACATCCCAAATATGTAATCTCTTCTTTGCTACAGATGATTGTGTCATCGACTTTGACCTTGAAGTCATTAACCTTCATCTTACTGAGGGAATGTTTGGTCCCAAAGATAATGGATTTAGTTTTCCCAAGGTGTAGTGACAGTTTGTTATCGGTAAGCCAGGTACGGATTTTGGAAAGTTCGGAGCTGAGAACTTCCTCAACTTGCATCTTGTCCTCACCCGAGATCAGGAGTGCCGAGTCATCAGCGAACAGGAACAGTTTGCAGTTACAGGCAGCATTCATGTCGTTAATGTATAGTAGGAACAGTAACGGCCCTAGAATGCTGCCTTGAGGAACCCCGCAGCTCACCGGGAGGGATGAGGACATGGTTCCGTTGATGTCAACCACTTGCTCTCTTCCCTCCAAGTAAGATCTCATCCAATTTAGTGATGTGCAATCAAAACCAATCGCCCTCAGCTTATCAAGTAGAATTGAGTGGTTTACAGTGTCAAACGCCTTTTGGAGGTCCAGCATGACCATGCTGCAGTATTTGCCCGAGTCTACCTCACGTTTGATGTAGTCGGCCAAATACAGTATAGGCATGTGTCAGTGGAGTGGGATGTTCTGAAGCCCGATTGGAATTCAAACAACAGTTTACGCTCGCCAAGGTAGCTGTTGATTTGTTCTTGGATTGATCGCTCTATAACCTTTGAGATGGAACAAAGGATGGAAACAGGCCTATAGTTGCCAGGATCTAGTTTGCTTCCTTTTTTATATAGAGGGATTACTCTTGTCAACTTGAATTCTTGTGGGACGTGACACTGACTGATGGATAAGTTTGTAACGTGGGCTATCATGGGAGCAATGAGACCGCTGCGTCTCTGAGGAATCTGGTGGGGATGTTGTCAAGGCCGGTGGCCTTGTTTGGCTGTAGGGCCCGGTGAAATCCAATCACAACCGAGCAGGGCCAGGCCCACTCTGCAGAGGGCTTCTTTTTTTGTGTTTGCACTGGCAGATTGGTCTGGTTTCCAGGCTATAAAGTCACCATACCAACTTTGATGAGGCATTTGATGAGACATTATGTTGCTCTAAAGACGTGATTATTATTATTTTTTCCTGAAAACTTAATATTTTACTGCCCAGATCAGGGGCCCGAGTGGTAAAACAACGCATTCTTCTCACTCCCAACACGGCAAACGGGTGACTTCTTGGGGCGGATTATAAGTTTTTATATATATATTTATTTATTTTCAAAAAAAAAAATGTTTTGGCTAGTGAAAAGTTACAGGTATGGTGTGTGGTTATGTGAAATGTGAGCTTACCATATTACAATCACAGTAGCCTAATCCTTAATCATATTCCATCATATTCAAGGGCACATGGTAATGGTCAATGGCTGTGTGCAAATGCAGATCAATTGCTCCAGCCACTGATGAGAACCGGGCAGAGCAAATTTTGGCCTCTTATTTTGAAATTCTCTCAGAGCAAAGCTCACCGCCAGGATGGGTTGCCTACCCAGGGCTGATGTTTGTATCTGTCTCATATGCTGTTGTTCATATGTATATAATAATGATAATAATACTAATAATAACAATAATAATAGTTATTAATACTAATACTACGTCTTGCTGAAGCTGATAGTTGCATATTCTTTGAGACACACATACAGGTATTTCGGGGCGTGGCCGAATCTGCCATTACTTGTTTGGGTGAAACAACACAGCTTTCACCATTGGAATTGCACTACGGAACGTACACGTTGTTACATTGTATGGGTTTATTTTGTCATAGCGGAACATATGGTGAAGTATAGTATTGTATTACATTGCAACAACCACCGATCTTGTGAAAAACTGAAAACGGGACCGCCAAATATTCTAAACGTTCCACGATTCTGCCAATAATCATATTCTTTGAGACACATTCGAGTTTTTGCAGGACCAAACAAAGGCATCACGTGACGTCGATTATCTTCCACAATTCAATCATACTAGGACATGACGTATGTGTAGGCAGAATAATATGAATATGTAATGTAATGTAATGTAATAAGGCCGAAGGCATCATAACATCAGGTCAGGATGACATCATCAGTCTGACCAATGGTATAAAGGAGACACAGTCTCCGGGGAAATCAGAATTCAACCAACGCTCAGGGATTCTCCACCCATCTCTAACCAGCATTGGATACTGTTTACAGATACTGTCAAGACTTCATCACCAGGTTTCATCAACTTACTTCAGGATTGGTTTTGACTCGACGCCTTTACCTGGTCCTTCTTGACGGAGCTACCTTTGAAGCTCATTGTGTCAGACATCTCGGTTCAAGTCCCACATTACATTTGAGGAATCTAATTTGATCCCTGGAGGAGCTGTTGTGAGAAATGTTCTGCTGGACGCTGCATCTGAACAGAGGACCAGAGTTTGACCATCAGGCTGTTGCCGTGGGAGACGAAGTCTACTCATTTGGATGGTTCAGGAACGTCAACAAGGATCAGATTGATGTTCATGTCTTCAACACAGTGGCTTTACGCTGGAGGAAGTTGACAACGGGAAGAGGAGAAAGACACCTTGAGGTTCCATCCAGACGTTGGGGCCACACAGCTGTGCTGATAGAAGATATCATCTACATCTGGGGGGGTTGTAATAATCCCACAGGGAAGTACTGCAACGTGCTTTATGCATTTGATGTTGAAACCCACGGATGGTTCAAGCCAAGGGTTTCTGGAACTGTTCCAGAGCAGAGTAGGAACCACTCAGCCTGTGTCTCGGGGAAGGTCATGTATATTCATGGAGGATTCAACAATGTGACTAGACACCATAATGACACATACAAGTTGGACACCACCACAATGGTCTGGTCTTTAATTAACACCAGAGGCACTCCACCTCCTGCTTCAGAACGTCACTCTGCCACCATCATCGGGACAAAGATGTTTGTATTTGGGGGCTGGTTCGGTCAGTACTACAACAAACACTCTGATGGTTTCAGAGTGTTTGACACAGAGACTGACTGCTGGCTGAACACACCTTCTGCACAGCATCTTTCAGAAGGACACTGTTCTCATTCGGCCTTTACCTACAACGGAGAGCTGTACATATCTGTTGGCAAAACAAATTATAATACCACCTTCAATGATCTGTGGAAGTTCAGTCCAGAGACCTTCTCCTGGAAGCAGGTCGAGCCCAAAGGGAAAGGGCTGTGTGCGATGTGTAGGATGAGCTGTTGCATTGTGGGAGATCGTATCATCCTCTTTGGACCTGATGACCTGTACGTGTTAGACTTCAGTCCTAGTCTGAAGACGTTGTGTAAGCTAGCGGTTATTCAGTACCGTCTCTACCGGTCAGGACTCCCACACAACATCAAGTGGGAACTGGAAGCCATGACCAGTGTTGCCAGATTCTCTGAGAGAAACAAGCAACCAGGTCTAGGAAGACCAGCCCAAAAGAAGCGACTATGACATGAGCACTTTAACATATACATCAGCTATTTGAAAATAGCAGATCTACAAGCTCACAACACGTCGCGATAGGACGCGTTGTGAGCTTGTAGATCTGCTATTTTCAAATAAAATCTTGCGGGGAAATTATAATAAGCAGATCTGGCAACCCTGGCCATGACTAACAACAGCAAAAATACATGATATAAATAAGACGGGGTCCAATAAGGGGCGTGGCCTCATGTGGACTTCAGACTTCATGTGACCAATCTGTGACGTAAGTCAACTATGACATGATGTCTCCATATTTGGGCATGGTTTCTGCCCGATCTGACTGCCATTGACTTCCATTATAACATTGAAGTTAAAAACATATCAAATATAAAAGGCAAAAAAAAGGCAAGGTTCACATTCCATGTGAGAATTAAAGAAAAAAGAAACCCCCAACCAGTGTGGGTTTTACAAATATTGAACCAATGAAAAGTATTAAAAACGGGGGGTACGGTGGCGCAGTCGGTAGCGCTGTCGCCTCACAGCTAGAAGGTCCTGGGTTCGATTTCCGCAGGTGACGCTGTGGGCGCTGGGGACGTGTTCTCTCCTCCGCGTCATCAGTGCCCATACCCTAGGTGGCGTTGGCGAAAGGGCCTTTCTTTCTGTGTGGAGTTTGCATGTTCTCCCCGTGTCTCCTAGGGTAATTAATACCCTCACAAAAACATGCAGTAATCCTGGTCTCTATACTGCCTCCCCCTGGTCAGCCGGGGCGCCTGATGGAGGGGAAGGGAACTGGTTGGAATAACGTGTTCCTTCCACGCGCTACGTCCAACCAGGAAAACTCTCCCCTGTCAGGTGACAAGAAGGTTAGTTGGCTCTCATGCATTGAAGGAGGCATGAGCTCGGCCCTGGCCTCCCTAGGTTGGCAGAGGGAAGGTAGTGCCCAGGATTACATAGACAATTGGCACTGGGTGTAAAAAATAGGGTTACAAAATCGTGGGATAAAAATTTAGAAAAATAAAAGTATTAAAAAGCTCTGACTAAACCTCCTAACTCCATTGGATCCTCAAAATGTCGGTCAAACAACCTAACTCCAACTTTGGAGATAGTTGTTTTGTCTATCATTGACTAAAATGACAAAATAATGACAAAAAACATATCTCCACCTTAACACATTACCTACCAAAGACGGACATGATCGTCTTTTCAAAAAAACTGTTAAGTTTTTTTTTTGTTGAACAATTCCACACAGAACCAGAGATATCGCTATCCAAAGATTTACTGCTCCATTCACTCCCTGGTTAACTTATTACTTAAAAATCATGTATCTCGGCTCCTGTGTACTTTTTTTTTTTTACCATGTATTTTTTGGTGAAACATGTTTTTTTCAACTGGCTGCAATTATGGAACGGATTACCGCGATCAGATTATTTTCCCACGATTCTACGAGACTCCTGTGTGTGTAATGAGGGGATCACCGTGAGGATGTAAAAAATATTTTGTGACTACTTACAAAATGGTTAGAAAAGGTCCCAAAAATAAATCGCAAAAAATGCTGGCACTGGGTGGGAATTTAATCTGGCAGGGAATGTGTTAATGGTCAAAAACCTAACTCCACTAGAGCTGTACGTGGGTAAAGTGATGATAATATAAGGACACATTCAAGTATCTGACAATATATATAAAGTCACTAGCCTGGCATGGCCAGACTAATATCACTGTGTAGATATTAGTCTGAATCTCTGTGTGGAACCTGCATTTCCAAGGGGAAGATACAAAATGGCTCTGGCGATAAAACCGCCCCATATTTGCATACTGGGCCCTGATTGGTGCCCCACTACTTCGTGGGCAGTGAAATCCAATCACAACCGAGCAGGGCCGGACCCACTTTGCAGAGGGCTTCTTGTTTTGTTTTTTGTTTTTTTTGCGCTGGCAGATTGGTCTGGTTTCCAGGCTATAAAGTCACCATACCAACTTTGATGAGGCATTTGATGAGGCATTATGTTGCTCTAAAGACGTGGTTATTTTTTTCATTTCCTGAAAAGTTAATATTTTATTGCCCAGATCAGGGGCCCGAGTGGTAAAACAACGCATTCTTTTCACTCCCAACACGGCAAACGGGGGACTTCTTGGGGCAGATTATAATTCTTGATATATATATATTTATTTTCAAAAATGTTTTTTTTTTGGCTAGTGAAAAGTTACAGGTATGGTGTGTGGTTATGTGAAATGTGAGCTTACCATATTAAAATCACAGTAGCCTAATCCTTAATCATATTCCATCATATTCAAGGGCTTTTGGAGAGAAATGAGACAGACTGCAGTCAGTTTCAGTTCAGAGCACTGCAGGGGGCAGTTGTGTGTGTCTGTGTCCAGCAACCCGGGAGGCAGTTCGTCCCATAGCTCGCGGGGCCATCCCACAGCTGGGCAGCCGTAACCATGGCGACATTATTTTACATTAAAACGCTAATAAACGGGCTTTGCAGTTCCGTGCACATGGTAATGGTCAATGGCTGTGTGCAAATGCAGATCAATTGCTCCAGCCACTGAGGAGAACCGGGCAGAGCAAATTTTGGCCTCACCACCTCACCACCTCACCACTACAGAGCTTTGTAGAATTATAGTAGGATTTTAGAAGAAAAAAACAAATTATATATATATATATATATATATATATATATTTTTTTTTTTAACAATACACCGTTTGTATATGTGTTGCTTTAGTTTTAATGTTGCGCGGCAGATCAAATGAAAAGAAGCCTCTTGCGTAACGTCGCGCTGGTACTGGTGTGTCACTTGCCAATTCACATGACTATCTACCTCCTGAAAGTAGACAAACAATTAAAACTACTGTTGACTAATCATTACAAAGCGGCTCTTATTTGAAATCCTCTCAGAGCAAAGCTCACCGCCAGAATGGGTTACCTACCCAGGGCTGATGTTTGTATCTGTCTCATATGCTGTTGTTTACATGTATATAATAATGATAATAATACTAATAATAACAATAATAATAGTTAGTAATACTACTACTACGTCTTGCTGAAGCTGATATTTGGATATTCTTTAAGACACGCATACGGGTATTTCGGGGCGTGGCCGAGTCTGCCATTACTTTTTCGGAATTGCACTACAGAATGTACACGTTGTTACATTTTATGGGTTTATTTTGTCATAGCGCAACATATATATATATATATATATATATATATAATAAGTATAGTAGTGCAGGTCATTGCAACAGCCATCGATCTTGTGAAAAACTGAAAACGGGACCGTCAAATATTCGAAACGTTCCGCGATTCTGCCAATAAATTATTCTTTGAGACACATCCGAGTTTTTGCCGAACCAAACAAAGGCATCACGTGACGTCGATTCCCTTCCCCTATTCGCTCATACTAGGACATGACGTATGTGTAGGCAGAATAATATGAATATGGCCGAAGGCCATATTCATATTTTTCATGTCAGGAAAAAGTACTCAAATGATTTACTTAAAGGTAGGGTAAGTGATTTGCTTTGGTTAAAATAAGTGTTAAATAGCTCTATATTCTGATAGTACTCATTGCTATAGAGTGTTTGTTCAGTAAAAGGAGTCTCCTTGTCTCTCCACCTCTTTATTAAACGGATAATGCATTTTCGTTTCAGTTTCAGTTTAATTTCTAAATGTATCCAACCAGGACAGAGAACTCAATCAGGATACAGATTAAACAAGTGAAATTGGAAGTGATGACACTAAGAAATGAGCAAAAAAAAAAAATAGAACTGGAACACTACACAAATTAAGCTTAAAGATTGGTACTTTCCCCTGATTGGCTGAGATTTTGACACCTACCGAAAAATTTATTTTCTGTTTATTAAAGAGCTGGAGAGACAGGGAGACATCTGTTACTGAAAAAAACACTCTATAGCAATGATTACTATCAGAATATAGTATTTTAACCTTTTAACAAAATACTTTTTGTTTTAACCAAAAAATATCACTTACCCTACCTTTAAGTAAAAGTACCAATACTGCAATATGGAAATACTCTGTTACAAGTAAAAATGTACTTGAGTAAAAGTACAAAAGTATTGGCATCAAAATGTACCAAAAGTAAAAGTACTAAAATATTTCAAAATAGCAGATGTACAAGCTCTCACTGGATCGGTTCGCAGTCGAGTGTGCGTCGGCTGGGATGAAAATCAGCATCTCCAAATCTGAGGCCATGGTTCTCAGCAGGAAACCGGTGGATTGTGCAGTCCGGGTAGGGAATGAGGCTTTGCCCCAGGTGAAGGAGTTTAAGTATCTCGGGGTCTTGTTCACGAGTGAGGGGAGGACGGAGCAGGAGATCAGCCGGAGAATCGGAGCAGCAGGAGCGGTATTGCAGTCGCTGTACCGCACTGTGGTGACGAAAAGAGAGCTGAGCCAGAAGGCAAAGCTCTCGGTCTTCCGAGCAATCTTCGTTCCTACTCTCACCTATGGTCATGAAGTGTGGGTCATGACCGAAAGAATAAGGTCGCGGGTACAAGCGGCCAAAATGAGTTTTCTCAGACGGGTGGCTGGCATCTCCCTTAGAGATAAGGTGAGAAGTTCGGTCACCCGGGAGAGACTCGGAGTAGAGTCGCTGCTCCTTCGCTTGGAAAGGAGCCAGCTTAGGTGGTTCGGGCATCTAGTACGGATGCCTCCCGAGCGTCTCCCTAGGGAGGTCCTCGCTGCACGTCCCACTGGGAGGAGACCCCGGGGCAGACCAAGGACCAGATGGGCGGATTACATCTCCACACTGGCCTGGGAACGCCTCGGGATCCCCCAGGAGGAAGTTGCTAATGTTGCTCAGGAGAGGAAGGTCTGGAGCTCTCTGCTGGAACTGTTGCCCCCGCGACCCGACTCCGGATAAGCGGTTGAAGATGGATGGAGATGTACAAGCTCACAACACGCAACATCGCAGTGCCTTGTAGATCTGCTATTTTCAAAAGTGGCTAAAGTGGTTAATGTATTTTTTATAATATAATAATCTATATGTGAAAAGTAACAAGTTAAAGTTTTCAAATTCCCAAAATTAGAGTAGGCTTGAAGTAGAATTATTGGAAATTGGAGATACTCAAGTAAAGTACAAATACTTCAACATTGTAAAGTAAAAGTACTTAGTTACTCTCCACCACTGATCATGACATCATGTCAGGATGACATCATCAGTCTGACCAATGGTATAAAAGGAGACACAGTTTCCGGGGAAATCAGAATTCAACCAACGCTCAAGGATTCTCCAACCATCTCTAACCAGCATTGGATACTGTTTACAGATACTGTCGAGACTTCATCACCAGGTTTCATAAACTCACTTCAGGATTGGTTTTGACTCGACGCCTTTACCTGATCCCTGGAGGAGCTGTTGTGAGAAATGTTCTGCTGGACGCTGCATCTGAACAGAGGACTAGAGTTTGACCATCAGGCTGCTGTTGCCGTGGGAGACGAAGTCTACTCATTTGGATGGTTCAGGAACGTCAACACGGATCAGATTGATGTTGATGTCTTCAACCCAGTGGGTTTACGCTGGAGGAAGTTGACAACGGGAAGAGGAGAAAGACACCTTGAGGTTCCATCCAGACGCTGGGGCCACACAGCTGTGCTGATAGAAGCTATCATCTACATCTGGGGGGGTTGTAATTATCCCACAGGGAAGTACTGCAACGTGCTTTATGCATTTGATGTTGACACCCACGGATGGTTCAAGCCAAGGGTTTCTGGAACTGTTCCAGAGCAGAGTAGGAACCACTCAGCCTGTGTCTCGGGGAAGGTCATGTATATTCATGGAGGATTCAACCATATGACTAGATACCATAATAACACGTACAAGTTGGACACCACCACAATGGTCTGGTCTTTAATTAACACCAGAGGCACTCCGCCACCTGCTTCAGAACGTCACTCTGCCACCATCATCGGGACAAAGATGTTTGTTTTTGGTGGCTATGGGCAGCCGGACAAAAACACCATCAGAGTGTTTGACACAGAGACCGACCGCTGGCTGAACACACCTTCTACACACTTTCCTCCAGAAGGATACTGGGCTCATTCGGCCTTTACCTACAACGGAGAGCTGTACATATTTGTTGGCAAAACAAATTATAATACCACCTTCCATGATCTGTGGAAGTTCAGTCCAGAGACCTTCTCCTGGATGAAGGTCGAGACCAAAGGGAAAGGGCCGTGTGCGATGTGTGGGATGATCTGTTGCATTGTGGGAGATCGTATCATCCTCTTTGGAGCATCGGACAGACCTGATGACCTGTACGTGTTAGACTTCAGTCCTAGTCTGAAGACTTTGTGTAAGCTAGCGGCTATTCAGTACCGTCTGGATCGGTCAGGACTCCCACACGACATCAGGTGGGAACTAGAAGCCATGACTAACAACAGCAACAAATACATTATATAAATAAGACGTGGTCCAATAAGGGGCGTGGCCTCATGTGGATTTCAGACTTCATGTAGGCGGCCATAGCTGAGTGGTTAGTGAGCCCGCCTAGGGAGCCAGAGGCCCTGGTTGCCCCAGGTACGATTCCAGGCCAGGCCAGCAAATGTGTCGATGAAATGAAATGTGTCCCTGAGCAAGACTCTTAACCCCTAATTGCTCACAGGCCCTCATTGGAAACAAGACCGTAAGGACTTTCATGAACGGACCTGTTAAAGGAATTATCTTTATCCTTATGTGACCAATCTGTGACGTCAGTCAGCTATGACATGATGACTCCATATTTGGGCATGGTTTCAGCCCGATCTGACTGCCGTTGACTTCCATTATAACATTGAAGTTAAACATATCAAATATAAAAGGTAAAAAAAGGCAATGTTCCAGCCTCATCCAAATTCCATGTGAGAATTTAAACAAAAGAAACCCCCAACCAGTGTGGGTTTTTACAAATATTGAACCAATGAAAAGTATTAAAAAGCGCTTCTGACTAAACCTCCTAACTCCATTGGATCCTCAAAATGTCGATCAAACCACCTAACTCCAACTTTGGAGATAGTTGTTTTGTCTATCATTGACTAAAATGACAAAATAATGACAAAAAACATATCTCCACCTTAACACATTACCTACCAGAGACGGACATGTCCGTCTTTTCAAAACAGTTACTTTTTTTTTTTTTTTACAATTCCACACAAAACCAGAGGTATCGCTATCCAAAGATGTACTTCTCCATTCACTCCCTGGTTAACTTATTACTTAAAAATCATGTATCTCGGCTCCTGTGTATTTTTATTTTTTACCATGTATTTTTTGGTGAAACATGTTTTTTTTCAACTGGCTGCAATTATGGAACAGATTACCGTGATCAGATTATTTTTTTCCCACAATTCTACGAGACTCCTGTGTGTGTAATGAGGGGATCACCGTGAGGATGGTGACCACAGAGAATATTTTGTGACTACTTAAAAAATTGTTTAAAAAGGTCAAAAAAACGTAAAAAATGCTGGCACTAGGTGGGAATTTAATCTGGCAGGGGATGTGTTAATGGTCAAAAACCTCGTAACTCCACTAGAACTGTACTTGGGTAAAGTGATGATAATATAAGGACACATTCAAGTATCTGACAATATATATAAAATCACTAGCCTGGCATGGCCAGACTAATATCACTGTGTATATATTAGTCTGGAATCTCTGTGTGGAACCTGCATTTCCAAGGGGCACATAAAAAATGGCTCTGGCGATAAACCCGCCCCATATTTGCATACTGGGCCCTGATTGGTGCCCCACTACTTCGGGGGCAGTGAAATCCAATCACAACCGAGCAGGGCCAGGCCCAATCTGCAGAGGACTTCTTGTTTTGTGTTTGCACTGGCAGATTGGTCTGGTTTCCCCATACCAACTTTGATGAGGCATTATGTTGCTCTAAAGACGTGATTATTTTTTTAATTTCCTGAAAAGTTAATATTTTACTGCCCAGATCAGGGCCCCATTGGTAAAACAACGCATTCTTCTCACTCCCAACACGGCAAACGGGGGACTTCTTGGGGCGGATTATAATTTTTGATATATATATATATTTATTTTCAAAAAAGATTTTTTTTTTGGCTAGTGAAAAGTTACAGGTATGGTGTGTGGTTATGTGAAATGTGAGCTTACCATATTACAATCACAGTAGCCTAATCCTTAATCATATTCAAGGGCTTTTGGAGAGAAATGAGACAGACTGCAGTCAGTTTCAGTTCAGAGCACTGCAGGGGGCAGTTGTGTGTGTCTGTGTCCAGCAACCCGGGAGGCAGTTCGTCCCACAGCTGGAAAGCCGTAACCATGGTGACATTATTTTACACAAAAACACTAATACACAGCTGACATTTGGTGAAATCGAAAAACGGGCTTCTCAATTCCGTGCACATGGTAATGGTCAATTGCTGTGTGCAAATGCAGATCAATTGCTCCAGCCACTGAGGAGAACCGGGCAGAGCACATTTTGGCCTCTTATTTTGAAATCCTCTCAGAACAAAGCTCACCGCCAGGATGGGTTGCCTACCCAGGGCTCATGTTTGTATCTGTCTCATATACTGTTGTTTATATGTATATAATAATGATAATAATACTAATAATAACAATAATAATAGTTATTAATACTACTACTACGTCTTGCTGAAGCTGATAGTTGGATATTCTTTGAGACACACATACGGGTATTTCGGGGCGTGGCCGAATCTGCCAATACGTTTTTGGGTGAAACAACACAGCTTTCACCATTGGAATTGCACTACAAAAGGCACACGTTACATTGTATGGGTTTATTTTGTCATAACGGAACATAATATGTTCCGTTATGACAAAACTTCACCATATTATGGTGAAGTATAGTAGTGCATTTCATTGCAACAACCACCGATCTTGTGAAAAACTGAAAACGGGACCGCCAAATATTCTAAACGTTCCACGATTCTGCCAATAATCATATTCTTTGAGACACATCCGAGTTTTATAATAAGGATAATTCCTTTTTTTAACAGGTCGTTCAATCAAGTCCTTGCGGTCTTGTTTCCAATGAGAACCTGTGAGAAATTAAGGGTTAAGAGTCTTGCTCAGGGACAAATTTCATTTCATCGACACATATGCTGACCTGGCCTGGAATCGAACCTGGGGCAACCAGGGCCTCTGGCTCCCTAGGCGGGCTCACTAACCACTCAGCTATGGCCGCCCCTTTTTGCAGGGCCAAACAAAGGCATCACGTGACGTCGATTATCTTCCCCTATTCGATCATACTAGGACATGACGTATGTGTAGGCAGAATAATATGAATATGTAATGTAATGTATGTAATAAGGCCGAAGGCATCATCAAATCAGGTCAGGATGACATCATCAGTCTGACCAATGGTATAAAAGGAGACACAGTCTTCGGGGAAATCAGAATTCAACCAACGCTCAAGGATTCTCCACCCATCTCTAACCAGCATTGGATACTGTTTACAGATACTGTCGAGACTTCATCACCAGGTTTCATCAACTCACTTCAGGATTGGTTTTGACTCGACACCTTTACCTGGTCCTTCTTGACGGAGCTACCTTTGAAGCTCATTGTGTCAGACATCTCGGTTCAAGTCCCACATTACATTTGAGGAATCTAGTTTGATCCCTGAAGGAGCTGTTGTGAGAAATGTTCTGCTGGACGCTGCATCTGAACAGAGGACCAGAGTTTGACCATCAGGATGCTGTTGCCGTGGGAGACGAAGTCTACTCATTTGGATGGTTCAGGAACGTCAACAAGAATCAGATTGATGTTCATGTCGACTGTTCAACCCCCTACAACGACCGCGACCGGGCAAGGGGCTCTACCGCAGTATCAAGAGTTCCACCACCAGGTATTGGTGTAGTTTCAATCCGGCTGCTGTCAGAATGCTGAATGGGGAATAAGCCTGGATGAGGCATAGGCCTTGTTCAGCAGCCTTTTCTTTTCTGGCTCTTCCTGAACACACCTGTGGATTATACCAGGGACAATGACTTGGACTTTAGCCCCCCCTCGGACACACCTGTGGACTACACCAGGTACAAATGACTTTTTGTTGCACTCTCTCATGGAGCTACTTGCGGATTATACTAGGGTCAGTCCACTCTAGGTGGACACGCACTGACCTTTTGCACCTTAATCCCTTGTATAACGCACTGACTTTTTTTTGGTCTTTTTATTGTGCTCCTTTTCCTCTAAGCACCTTAACGTCCATTGTCTATCATGCACAGTATAAGTATAACATGCACAGTATACAATACATTGCTGCTATGCTCAGGCACCTTAGTTTAGCTTTTTTTAGTTTTTATTATCTCAGGTAATTTGTAAATATGTAGATAACTTGTCTGGCCTTCTGTTGCTCTCTTGTTTTGATCTCCTTCCCACTTACCCCCCACCCTCTTCTTCTCCCCCCCCCCCTCTTCTTTCTATGGAAACTAACGTTGCGATGGGAACGATGTACAAAAAAGAATTTCACCCACTCTTTTACCTTGTAAACCTGTGATGTGACAATAAAACTGATTCTGATTCTGATGTCTTCAACACAGTGGCTTTACGCTGGAGGAAGTTGACGGGAAGAGGAGAAAGACACCTTGAGGTTCCATCCACACCATAATGACACGTACAAGTTGGACACCACCACAATGGTCTGGTCTTTAATTAACACCAGAGGCACTCCGCCACCTGCTTCAGAACGTCACTCTGCCACCATCATCGGGACAAAGATGTTTGTATTTGGATGCTGGTTGGGTCAGGACAACAACACCATCAGAGTGTTTGACACAGAGACCGACTGCTGGCTGAACACACCTTCTGCACACCTTCCTCCAGAAGGGCTCATTCGGCCTTTACCTACAACGGAGAGCTGTACATATTTGTTGGCAAAACAAATTATACCACCCTCAATGAGCTGTGGAAGTTCAGTCCAGAGACTTTCTCCTGGAAGAAGGTCGAGCCCAAAGGGAATGGGCCGTGTGCGATGCGTAGGATGATCTGTTGCATTGTGGGAGATCGTATCATCCTCTTTGGACCATTGAACAGACCTGATGACCTGTACGTGTTAGACTTCAGTCCTAGTCTGAAGACGTTGTGTAAGCTAGCGGTTATTCAGTACCGTCTGGACCGGTCAGGACTCCCACACAACATCAGGTGGGAACTGGAAGCCATGACTAACAGCAGAAAAAATACATTATATAAATAAGACAGGGTCCAACAAGGGGCGTGGCCTCATGTGGATTTCAGACTTCATGTGACCAATCTGTGACGTCAGTCAGCTATGACATGATGACTCCATATTTGGGCATGGTTTCAGCCCGATCTGACTGCCGTTGACTTCCATTATAACATTGAAGTTAAACATATCAAATACTAGAAAAAGTGCTCCTCGGAGCACAGGTCTCCGCCAGGTCAGGTAGGTTATTGTGGCCTCCTGGTGGCGCTATAATAGGCCAATGTTAAAAGGGTGGCATTTGTTCCTCAACATAGTGTGAATGTGCGTGCAAAGTTTGATCGCAATCGGACGGTGCGTTCATGATTTGCGGAATTTTGTTCAAAACAAGCCACTACATTACATTACATTACATTACAGTCATTTAGCAGACGCTTTTATCCAAAGCGACTTACAATAAGTGCATTCAACATAGGTAGGGAACGAAACTACTAATCACCAGAAGTCTTAAGTGCATTTCCTGCAAAAACAAGCAACCAAGAGTATACCTAGCGCTAAGGTAACAGTGCAATATATCAGCTACCTACTTTCTTAAACAGATGAGACAAAATAGCAAAATCAAATGAGCACGAGCTAAAACAAATAAGTGTATCGACTAAACAAGATCCAATAAAACAATACAAAAATAAAACAAGAGTTCGTACAACTAGTTAACAACAAGTAGGCCAGGCAAAGAGGAAGGGTAGTGTTTCCTGAAGAGGTGGGTTTTCAGCCTGCGGCGAAAGATGGGCAGTGACTCTGCTGTCCTGACATCAGTGGGAAGTTCATTCCACCACTGTGGGGCCAGAACAGAAAAAAAGTCGTGACCGTGTCGATCGACCAGAAGGACCCTTGAGTGACGAGGCAATCAGTAACGCGAGGTGGCAGACCGAAGTGGTCGGGCAGGGGTGTAGGCAACAACCATAGCCCGGAGGTAAGAAGGAGCTGTTCCTTTCACTGCCCTATAGGCGAGCACCAGGGTTTTAAACTGAATGCGAGCCGCTACGGGGAGCCAGTGCAGAGAACGGAGAAGGATAGTTGTGTGGGAGAACTTGGGGCGGTTGAACACCAGACGAGCCGCAGCTTTCTGAACAAGCTCCAGAGGTCTGATGGCTGATGCCTGGATGAGCACCTGGGCTGCCTTCTCCGTGAGGAAGGGGCGAATCCTCCTGATGTTGTAGAGGAGGAATCTGCAGGACCGCCACTGATGCGATGTTAGCCGAGAACGACAGTTGATCGTCCAAGGTCACACCCAGATTCTTCGCAGTCCGAGTTGACGTCACCACAGCATTATCAATGGTGATGGCCATGTCTCGGTGCGGACAGCCCTTCCCCGGGAGGAACATCAGCTCGGTCTTGTCCAGGTTGAGCTTCAGGTGGTTCGTCGACATCCACTCCGAGATGTCAGCCAGACAAGCAGCAATGCGTGCCTCCACTTGTGTGTCAGAGGGGGGGAATGAGAGGATCAGCTGGGTGTCATCGGCATAGCAGTGGTAGGAAAAGCCATGGGAATGGATGACAGCACCAAGAGATGTAGTGTAGAGAGAGAAAAGAAGAGGACCCAGAACCGAGCCTTGAGGAACCCCAGTAGTGAGCATGTGTGGTTCTGTCACTACTGCAAACTACTTCACTACTGCAAACTTTAGATGTCAATCTTAGCCAATGAGGATGGAATATGAAAAATCAAACACATCAGAATCAGAATCAGTTTTATTGTCACATCACAGGTTTACAAGGTAAAAAAGTGGGTGAAATTCGTTTTTGTACATCGTTCCCATCGCAACGTTAATTTCCATAGAAAGAAGAGGGGGGGGGGAGAAGAAGAGGGGTGGGGGGCAAGTGGGAAGGAGATCAAAACAAGAGAACAACAGAAGGCCAGACAAGTTATCTACATATTTACAAAGTACCTGAGATAATAAAAAACTAAGGTGCCTGAGCATAGCAGCAATGTATGTATACTGTGCATGTTATACTTATACTGTGCATGATATATTATGGACGTTAAGGTGCTTAGAGAAAAAAAGAGCACAATAAAAAAGACAAAAAAGTCAGTGCGTTATACATGGGATTAAGGTGCAAAAGGTCAGTGCGTGTCCACCTAGGGTGGACTGACCCTAGTATAATCCGCAAGTAGCTCCATGAGGGAGTGCAACAAAAAGTCATTTGTACCTGGTGTAGTCCACAGGTGTGTCCGAGGGGGAGCTAAGTCCAAGTCATTTGTCCCTGGTATAATCCGACTTGATCACATGACTATGGAGATCATGTGTACCGATTTGCGTGAAATTTGGATTAAATCGGAAGGAGTAATATAAAGAAATGTGTTTTACATAAGTCGGCCTCCTGGTGGCGCTATAAAAGGCAGATGCTAAAAATGCAGGGCAAAGGTTTTTCTTTGACCTTTTGGGAGTGCGCATACTAGGGCATTCACAGAATAGTCGAATATTCGAATATTCGAATATCAAACCGACTATTCGACTATCAAACCACTATTCGACTATTCGAAAAAAAAATTAGTGGCTTTTCTAGAGCAGACACGCCGTCACACGCAGCTGTGAGCTCTGGTGTGACGTCAACTCGCATTCCTTGAGTCGAGTCATCAATGTAATTGAAAAAAAAAAAGAAAAAAAAAAAGATTTTTTTTTAATTTTTTAATTTTTTAATTTTTTATAATCAAACCGAATAATCGACTATTCGAATACTTTTGGGTCGAATAATTCGAATACCATAAATCACTATTCGTTAATGCCCTAGCGCATACAAAGTTTTACACAGATCGGTGCAGTTATAGGTAAAAACATGAATCGGCCTGTTATAGCGCCACCATGAGGCTGATTTGAAAATTTTCAAGTGGCATTTCTTTCTCGGCATAGTGGAAATGCGCGTGCAAAATTTCACTGAAATTGCATGCTGTGTTCATGATTTGAGGCATTTTGTTGAAAATGGAGCACTGGAGAAAATTTTTGTTTAATGACTATAGAGATACTGTGTACCGATTTGCGAGATTTTTGGACAAAATCTGTAGGAGTACTGTCAAAAAATATGTTTTGCACAAATCGGCCTCCTGGTGGCGCTATAAAAGGCCCATGTGAAAAATTTGGGCCAGAAGTTCGGAATTGGCATCCAGGGAGTGTGTGTGCACAGTTTCGCTGCGATCAAGCCAACGGTGGCGGAGATTAGCTGGTGACAGACGGACACACACACGGACGGACACACGGACACACGGACGGACGGACGGAGGGTAAAACATACTCTCTCGCCATGCCTTTCGGCCTGGCGGAGACAACCAGGTAAAAAGGTAAAAACCAGTGTAGCTAAAAAAAGGAAGCCAAAAAACAACACATTCTGGAAACAACATGCAGACAATGATACACCTAAAATGTAAATTTGTAATTTTCATATCAATGACCTCCCGCAAAGAGCACAAAACCTTAAAATGTATACTGCTTGATCAGACTGCCTCTGAAAATATAACAGAACAGAACTAAGTGCCTCTATTTTTAATATCTTATTTTACACTTTATGATATTGCAAGCACAGTGGGTGTGATATGAAATTTAAGTGCAGAGCAACCAGTGGAACATTACCAGGGTTTATGTTGTTGCCTCCCTTATAGCTAACTGCGGTCATAAAGACCATGGTCTTGCTTTTTCCTTTGGTCATTCTGACAGCAGTGGTGGAAAAAGTACTCAAATATTGTACTTAAAGTCGTACCTGGAAAGTAAAAAAAAAGACTTTTAGCAACCTCTGCTGGTCACTACCGTCATTGCAGGTCTTTAGCTGAGTCATGCATTACCCAGAATTTCATTCGTTTTCACCGCAAGGCGGAGGCGTTTCAAAAAGCGTTCTTTTTGTTGTTTTATACGATCTGCGGATTGTTTCTCTTAGCCAGTGGAGCTTTAGTTACCGTGTCTCTCTACTAAGGCATAAAAACAGCGTGATATTCCTTTTTGTTACTATAGCGCTGTAGTTCCGGGCCAAACAGGAAACCGGTGCATTTCCTTTTCTGTTTTCCGGCCGGATGACGTAATTTTCGTGGGAAAGACGCGAAAGACGTGAAAGACCTTTATAAAAGGCTTTCGGGGGTGAAATTCATGGAGTGGGTGTTGTGAGACATTTGCCACTCACAAAAGATATACAATTTAACTTTAGTTTTTTTTTTTAAGTTACCTAGTATGACTTTAAGTAAAAGCACCAATACTCCAATGAAAGTACTCTGTTACAAGTAAAAGTCTGGAATTCAAAATTTACTTGAGTAAAAGTACACAAGTATTGGTACTTAAAGTAAAATGTACTTAAAGTGCCAAAAGTAAAAGTACTAAAATGTTTCAAAATAGCAGGTCTACAAGCTCACAACGTGCGTTATGAGCTTGTAGATCGGCTATTTTCAAATAGCCTAGGTATAATATATGGCTAAAGTGGTTAATGTATGTTTTATAACGTAATAATTTATATCTGCAAAGTAACTAGTACGTTTTCAAATAATTGTAGTGGAGTAAAAGTACAATATTTGCCTTTGAGGTGTAGTGGAGTAGAAGTAAAAGTATAGACAATTGGAAATGCTCCAGTAAAGTAAAAGTACCTAAAAATTGGTACAGTACTTGAGTAAATGTACTTAGTTACTTTACACCACTTCCCGTCAGTGTTGTCTGGCGCTATAAGAACAGGCTTGGGGGTGGACAGATTGTGGCTGGCCTTGCGTGTTCCCAGTGCCTTCTTGTTGAGTCCCTGCGGACCCCCTCATCCCGTGACTGGGGCCTGTGCCCTGTGCTCATTCGGAGACCCCCCGCTGAGCAGCACTGCTGACATGTGAAGTGCTCACGTGCATCCACCATGTGGACCCGGAGACAGATAAACACAGAGGGAGTCACTCCCTCCACCTTCAAGCCAAGGCCAAGCAAAGTAAATAGAAAATAGACATACACTGAAATATATTTTCTTTAACCACCTAAAGCAGCACTATGTAACTTCCTCTTCTACCCCGGATTTGAACCTGGTTTCCTGCTTAAAGGGACAAATCACCCCAAAAAAATATGTTTCAATGGATTAGTCACCCCATGGAGACTTGAATTCATGGATATTTTTTTAGTTTTTTGTCTCATTCCTAAGACAATAATTTGATGACCGGCAGCGGTTCAGGTAGGAGACACAACAAGTCTCCGTTGTGTCTCCTACCGTAACCGCTGCCTACCGGTCCGCTGGTCATCAAATTATTGTCTTAGGAATGAGACAAAAACTAAAAAATATCCATGAATTCAAGTCTCCAAGTTTTTTTTGGGTGAAGTGTCCCTTTAAATGCTGACATTCTTACCATTGAGCTAATAGAGCCGGCCTGCTTGCTCGGGGTGATACATTTATGCTTGACCATTAGGTCAAAATTTGTGTCAGAGATCATGTCTAGGAGAGACATGACCTTTGACACAATCTAAATGTCTCAATAGAAGAGCAGAGAGACAAAATACAACCACCCCAATTGTATAAGTTATATTGTTTTAACATACTCTAACATGCAGATTGGACAAAATAACATTTTATTCAATGAAGAAAAAGTGACATAGTGAGGCTTTAAGCTCGTAACGTGTCGCATCACGATGCATTGTGACCTGAAAGATTAAAAATAATAATAATAACAGGTAAAAAAAAATCGTCAAATAATGATCAGTATATCGGTCGGACTAGAGCCCAAACGATGTAGGGCTCTAGTTGTCCCCTAGTCCTTGGCCTCACACTCGAGCTGCAAGAGCCCATTCTATATCTCCTCAACGAAGGGAAAAAAAAAAAAAACCAGTAGACACTCTATCAAACGCCCACACGTTGTCATCTGTTTTTTTCTCTCTCTCTTGTTCGCTTGCTCCTCTCTCCTTCCTCTCCTCTCTGAGACACTTGACTGCACTGCCAATTTCTTGATACGTCGCAAGCCTATTTGCTTAAAACGTGAATGTGTTTCATAAGATAATTCCCAGACGTGCGCAGCTTTAATTAAGAGTGCTCAATTTGTGATTTATGTGACACACATCAACACAATCGAGGTTTTCTTGTAGAATTTGGACCATTCAGTCTAATCAGGCTGAACATGCATTGTTTGTTGTTTGCTGCCAGTATGACTCAGGGTGTCAATAATGGGGGCTTTTCCCATAAGAATACCTGAGGGCCGATTTGACTTTGCAGACGACATCTGTAGAATTGCTGAGTGTTGCACTTGCATATCGGTGGCTCACTGTGCCAGCAAGCTGTTTTTTTTTTGTATTGTTTGTTTTTTGTATTTGTTTTATCATGTAAAAGGCTATAAACTAAGTGCAAAGTCAACGCTGTAATAAATACATAAATTAAGTAATTACTACATACATAAATAAAAGAGTTATCCTATCTTTGGAGATCTTCATTTGCTATTCCATCCTAGTCTGTATTCTATCCACAGTTCTTTGTCAAGGTTACTGTGACTACCATTATGGATGTTCTGCCGTGAACGGAGAATGCCTTGCACAGAAATATGCAATTTACTCTGCCCTCAAACAGTAGACAGATCATAACAGGCATTTTGGAGAATACGGTAATTGGTATGATTCCACAAAATTCTAGTTGAGCATGGTCTGGGCCTGATATTTAAGATGATGATGGCTGAAAATGTCTTAAAACGTTTGCTGTTTGGTAAGGGAGATTTGGAATGCATTTCCCATAGATATAAAAGAATACATACATAGGCACCCTACTTCTGTGTTCACAGCCACCTAAGCATCTCCGTATAAAAATGTGATTCATCTCCTATGTTGACACAGAGGAAAGGTGAGTGACATGTCCATTCTATACATTATATATGGTTATACCAATAGCATGTGGTCCACTATAAAGTGGCTTGCCACACGCTGAGCTGAGAATAGAAAATAATTCCCATTGATTGCTCCCTCGTTGAAAATGGGTTTTTATCGATGCCTGTGAATGAGGACCTTGACTCTCATTCTTTACCGCGGTAAACAACAGAGTCTTTTTTTTCCTTTTCTTTATTCTAACTGAACTGAAAACAACCAGTCATCAAAATCCTTTTCACCTCACAACCCTTATGGCGGCCTTGCCACCCACAGACTCCCTGGGTCCTCATCAGCATTAAGCCCTTCCTCCTTTTTATACTCAAACATTGCATTCGCCGGCTATAAAAAGGAGGACTTTGGGGATGCGAGGGGATTTACATTTATGTGGAGCTCAAACACATCCGGCCCCCTTCACGTTTTGCCAGGGATGTCGGTATGATTATCTCCCAAATGTCCTTATTAGAAGGGGAAAGAGAGCGAGATACAGTAGACAAAGAGGGGGGAAGAATAGGAAGAAGAAAAAAACAGAAATGAGCTTGCATTCTTCCTCTCTGCAGGTTCCCTGTCAGCCAGACACAGGAGCAGTGATGTGACAAACAGTGTAAATGTGCTGGCGTGCTTACAATAAGGTTCGCCTGCAAGAGCCGAGCCAATGGGTGCCCTGCCACCTGCGTCTTCTCCTACACATCTATAGGACTCCCAGATAGAACCAATTTAAAACTTTTTGCCTTTCCTCACTTTTGTATTTAAACATTTGGCTCAGGGGAATAGAATGCTGTGTAATGTCATGCAAGGTAAAGCACAGCATATTGGTTTCATTTCAAAGGAATGGGGTCGAGAGCTAGGGCTATACTAATATGCAAATCTACATGAACTTTTCAACGCAGACAGTTATGCGTCACCATTGTGTACAATATTTCAGATGGATTAACCATTTAAGCTCTATTTTGTGCTTTGGCTATTGGAAAATAGCTGATCTACAAGCTCGATGTGATGCAGACAAGGTTTTTGCCCATAGTGACACGTCCACAATAGGGACGCCAGCCATGCCAGTCCCGGAGTTATTACTCACTGTCACCATTTGGGTGCACTCCTGACAATGGGACCCACAAGCGGTAGCCACAGCTGTAAGCCATAGATGATGGACATCTGAGCAGCTTAGTGAGTACACAGCTCCAGACCTACGTGGCCTTGCTGTCAAGTTGACTTACTGTATGTCAACCAGAACGTCAGGCTGAGTTAGATGGACATAACTCAAACGTAAGGGAGAAAGAAAAAAAAACTCCCTCAATAGTATTATCTCAATCTAGAAACTAGTAGCCTAAACTAGTTTCCAGATTTAGAGTAGTGAACGTTTGTTACATTTCCAGCCATCAGAGGATTCAAATAATGGTCTTGTGGTCATGTGATTAGAAACATTTAAGTAACATTCATGATACAACCTGCCGCTGCTGTTGCTGAACTAGTGGAGGGAAGTTCCATGCAGGCAGATTTAATGAGAACATTTAAAATATGTGATTAGAAACATTTAAGTAACATTCATGATACAACCTGCCGCTGCTGGTGCAGAACTAGTGGAGGGAAGTTCCATGCAGGCAGATTTAATGAGAACATTTAAAAAGGCTATGTCTATTCTTCAGAAACCTCTATAGCTGTAATATTAAAGAACACTGGGTTTCAATATTCATTCAAGTCAGTGGATTTAGTCTGAAAAATGAAAATTTCAGATCCATGTTGACTGGCAAATGATGATGATGTGAACTGATAACAGGAAGGGAAGAAAAACAATGTGCGTAATATGAAAAGTGGTACTACTGGGATTAAATGTGCATACTCTATTTTAATAGATTTATTTCCTTTTATTTTTTTGTACAATCTGTAAAGTGGCTAACACAAGGCTATACTATACCTATCGTGCCTTTCACTTGTTTTGAGGGGGAAGGGGGAAATGCATTAACTATATTAGAGGTGTGCACATTAATTCTGCGGCCCATTTTAAGGGGGCACCATCTGTCCATTCCAAACCATATATTATTTAAGATTCTTTGAGAGCACATAAGTGTTTTTTGGAGATGGTTGGGGCAATACCTAAGTGATCTCAGCTCGTTTCCTTTCCTCACACTCCAAAGCATCCTGTCTCTGTAGATTTGTTCAAACACACAATGGTCCCTTCCTCCTTTTTCGTTCATTGTTATGCTGTTATGGGATCACTGGCCACAGCGCGGGTCCCTGTTTAAACCTGGTTTCTGTGTGCACGCGATCTCCACAACCATAATGCTCACAAATCACTTGTAGGACAAGTCTTTTACAAACAGTGCGCAAAATGTGTTATTATGTCTGCTCAAGGAATGTTTGTTTGCACAAGAATCTTACCCAAGTTGGTATAAGATTCCCTATTGAAACCACAGGCCATACAAATATTTGTTTTATTTGTTTAGTTAAATCCACTAGTTTGTTTTTTTTCATTTAGCCTTATAAGTGCCGGTAATAAATAATTAAAATTCATACTGTATCTAAATTCTGCAATAGTCAGGTATTGCAGAATTTATGAACGGCTACCTGCTCTGCAGTCCAATATTATTACTGCCGGGAGGTGGTTTCACAACTGACATTTGAAGACACATTTCACTGTTTGACCGCACACTGTATCCACTAACCCTTAAAATTAGCAGGTGACACATTGTTTGTCGCCCATCTTTGATTTCACGTCAGTGGAGATTTGGCTTGCATGTATGATGGTCTATCAAGGGAAATATTGCCAAAATCCAATTGTTGTGATGTGAGGAGATCACAAAATAACCTATGTCTTCTGTGTATTTCTCCACAAAATTAAAGTAGTGTATTGCGGGTTTGACATCATCGGGCATACACTTAACACGTTTCACGGAACAGTATGCAGAAGTCACAAAGGATTTTCCAACTCTATGATCTACTCACATCAGAACAATGGGATTTAGGTAAAACATCGGCAGAAATATCCCTTTAACTATTTGTGAAAGTTTATTTGTGTATAAAAGTTATTCCATGTTTCAGCATATGAGTACCACAGCTTGGCGAACCAACTAGCAGGTGTTGTGCTCCACCTCACCCCTCTCCCAGGGCTCATTGAGAAGTACAGTACACCGCCCTCGCTCTTGACCGATACTAAGAATAAGCGACTCCAACCTACTCACTTACTTAAAGGGGAACTTCGCCGATTTTGCTGCCCATAGCGTCAAATGACGTTTTCCGCGGGTTCTCACCTATGTCCGCACTACATGGTGTCTCAGTGAGACCAACCCCACACACACCCCAAGGGGTGTCTCCCAAAGAGTGGGATCAGCCTTCTTTCTCCCTGCTCGCGTCGGTAAACACTCCGTGGGAGGAATACTAACACAACAGATATTTATTTGAACCATAAAACACAGAAGAGCAGCTCCACCGCAGAGGAATTCAACAGGCTGTATGCTGAAATCATGCTGGACACAGCTTGGATTAATTACTTTATAGAGTAAGTAATGATTGCTGTAAACGTTATGCCAATTTGACATAATAATCCAAGTGTAATTGTACTTGATTGCTTTAATGTTAGAGATTAATAAAGTTAGGGTAGTAGTATACAATGTGTAGTTGACTTCTGATAGACGCATGCACGCAGAGCAGTGTTGTTTACATTGTCGTTCCATAGCTAGCCAAATGCAAAGCTAAACCCCTTGTGTGACAAGCAAAATTTATGCTTTGTCTCTTGTCAGATTTCAAATATAAAGTGCTTATGCCATGGCCACGGATGTTACAATTTGAATCGGCTGGGTGCAAGTACCCGTATCTTCCGTATTGTTTAAATAAAAGCATTTTAATCTGATCGGTGGTCATTTTCTCATAAACCTCCCAACCGATCGCATAAGGGTCTCATAATAAATGGCCACTGATCGGATTAAAATGCTTTTTTATTAAACAATACGGAAGATACTGGTACTTAGACCCACCCGATTCAAATTGTAACATCCGTGGTCATGGGATAAGCACTTTTTATTTGAAATCCGAACGTTTATGTAGATGTACGGATTGTACATGTAGAAAGTGCAAACACCAGGTTGAAGTTCCCCCATGACAGTCATGTTTCAGGGCTACGTCGCCGGGTCCCGAAAATAGCAGATCTACAAGCTCACAACGCGTCAGACTCGACACTTTGTGAGCTTGTAGGTCTGCTATTTGCGGCTTGCATGCAATATTAGTATAGATTAGGCTTCACGTGGGATGATATCTATTTAATCTACAAGTGTAATCTAATGTGTTCTTTTCAACAGGACAGAATGTTGTTTCGCCTGCCTGCGGAAATGGAGTAACGTTCGGCTGATGAAGACCCCTGGGACTCGCCTTTTGAGATACAACCATATTCTTTTTCTAAATAAAACGATTACATTTACATCCTGCTTGCTCTACTCATTGATCACGGTACATTCTACATTGTATAAGCATTCATAATGACAAAATGTGAACCCCAATTCTATAAGGGTTCTTTTGAACTGTTTCATGATAGGAGATGGTCTTTCATTTGGCAGAATGGTACATAATTGCATTACAGATATAATAGTGAAAAACTCTTGTACATTCTGTTAGTATTTACTTCTACATGTAATCATAATTTTTCTGGGGACCCCAGCACATTGGATTCAACTTTACTGGTCTTAGATACAATAGGCTATAGTAAAACCTAATATTATCCATATACACCAATTGAAAGCATGAAACGGTCTCATTTGAAAAAAGAGAAAAAAAACGATCAGGCTGTGTGTATGACAAGAGTATTTGAACATTAGCATGTCATTCTAAAGTAATGCCCATGTTTTCTATAAGTTTAGTCCAAAGAATATAACTGGAAATGACAGTGAAACATTATGCTCTCAGAAATAAGGAGTCACACATGACATGAGTATGAAACGTTTTGTTTTATTATTATATTGTTGACTACTATGCTGCATCTCCATGGATGTCCCGACTCCCAAGTAGAAGATGGACGTCACGTCACCAGCACCGGACTGTCTACATGGTGGGATGGAATGTAGAAAAAAAATTGATGCACGTGCGCGCGCGCGCGCGCACACAGACACACACGTTTAGTGTTACTATGCTAATTTATACATGATATATTTAGTTTACTATAAGATACAATCAAATCAATACAGAACACAATACAACAGCAGCCAAGACTAATAGTTTCACCTTGGCTTGCTGGCGCAACAAAGACACGGTGATGATGGGACTGACATCCTGGTATAGATATAGCAAACTTGCAATGGGTATTTCACGTGATCCAAGAAAGAACATGGCTTCGATGTCGTGTTTTGTGATCCAAAGGTAGACAAAAAAGTCAGAAAAGTTGGAACGTAACATTCAGTGTTGCCAGATCTTGTGAGAGAAATAAGCAACCAGGTATATGAAAACAAGCCCAAAAGAAAATACCTGTGCCAAGAGCACTTGAAACCTAGACATGGGTTATTTGAAAATTGCCGATCTACAAGCTCACAACGCGTAACGATGTGACGCAGTGTGAGCTTGTAGATCTGCTATTTTCCAAAAAATCTTGAGGGGAAAAAAGTGCAAAATGTGGAATATTTTTTAAACATTTTAACAACACATTTTTGGTAGGGTCTCCCTGGCAAATATGTTGGCGCGCAGTGCACAGATGAGGGTCCGTGGAAAAGTACATGAACATGTTTGAGAACCACTGGTTTAAACAACAATCAAAACATTTGGAAACGAGCCCAAATATCAACTACATTTTAGAAACCAGCCGCTTATAATAAGCAGACATGGCAACACTGGCCAATGCAATGTGCTGTATGTGTTTGTTGATGTTGTTGTAGTGAGAACTGGGAGGGGAAAGTTACAACGTAGACCACGCCCCCACGCAGCCTCCTCCCCACAAGGAAGTGCAGTGCCCCAAAGCATTGTGGTCATTGTAGTAATGCAGCCAAACCCCAGTCATCCAGTCAAAGTCAAGACTTCTATATTTTTCTGGCCATAGGGTGCAAATTTGAAATTTTGCTACTGTTATCTACTATAGTATAATAGATCATTAATATATATATGATTAACATTGAGTGACTGCAAGTTCTTCCAGGGGTGTAATGCTCCTTTAAGTCAAATTGATGAGTTGATGATGAGAAACCTGAAGCACACACACACACACACACACACACACACACACACACACACACACACACACACACACACACACACACACACACACACACACACACACACACACACACACACACACACACACACACACACACGTGGTGGTCATGATTGCCAATCATGACCAAACTTGAGCAAATGAATTGAACATGACTGTATGTGCCACTAATTATGAGATATACACACATACCAAGTGTAGTTTCAATATAGCTTAAGCCACTTTTGATTGAGATTGACTTGTTTATTTCTGTCTCATTGTCCACCTATGGCAACACAGTATTGCTATTCATGATTAATTTGATGAAGTCAAGCTGTTAACTTAATACCATGGACATAATTTGTTGATCTTGTTGTACCAAATGAGCATCTGTTCAGCAAAATGTGTGTATTATCACAGTCATACATCTGCCTTAGATGCCGCGGCATGCTGGCACCCACTGAGACACAAACGGAGAGACATATTCAGCTGATCAAGGCATGACAGGATGGGAAGAAATCAGTATTGTCCTGTAATGACCTCATTCCCTCCCTCCAGAAATGTACTATTGCTCTTTTAAAAAGAGCTGTGTGTCCACACACACTTGGCCCTTGGCCTCGTCTCTCTTGCTCTGACAAATTGTGGCAATTACTGGGATGAATTCCAGAGATGACACCGGTGTGGTGATGTAATAAGGAGCCCAGCCCACCTGACACATCCCTAATAGGAAAGTGCTGAAGGACATTTCAATGATGAATGAGAAGGCTCCGTGCACATTGCCTTGTTTTTTGGCAGCGCTGGGGAAGTGCATAAACCCTCTTCCTCTGAGCTCGAGATGGCCAAAAGTCTGTGTCAGTGTCTCCGGAATGAAAATAAGTTGTTCAGTGTAGAATGTGTAATATCCTGTTAGGGGCTCGACTCTGTGATCTGTAGATTAGATAGGTAGATATGGAGTATCTAAACTGGCTAAAGCGCTGTGCCCTTTGATATCCCAAGAGATCTGTTGGAGATTAGCATAGTGCACCGTGTGATAATATATGGATTTAATAAAGTTTGGATACAGACATGATAACTTATTACACCTGTAATGGAGATTATTACTATAACGTTTACTTTAATATTGAAGTACCTAAAGCTGCAGGGTTTATCTGATCTTTTCCAAAATGAAAACCGGCCTGTGTCACCTCTAGTTTTTAATAAAAACGAAGAAAGTTTTTTAGTCATCAATTAAATAAAATATGAGAAAAAAACAAGTGGATGGGGTGATTCACAATGCCATTCCATCTCAATGCTTTATGCAAGATGATAATCTTGACATGAGATGCATTGCTTCATTTATTTTTTTATTTAAAAGGGTCAAATTCAAGAGAATTTGTGAAGTGTGACTGTTCCAATAATCTCCATAATTAAGGCATGAAAACAAACATTGTGTCACAACCGGCATTGTTTTCTTTCTAGACAGCAAAAGATTATGCTCATCAGCAGCAGACAAGCTAGCACGCACGTGCGCACGCACAAGTTTGTATTACTTGAAAGGACATCAAGTATTTCGGATGGCAATTTCATAAATGTGATTTTCACCATTCCTTCTTGCCATGATTAACCCTATAACCCTGAAGCATAATTTATGCTTTGACGCACACCGCGGTGTTGCGCACCAAAAGATATGCCGATCTACAAGCTCACAACACGCTGTGATGTGGTGCGTTGTGAACTTGTAGATCTGATCATTTCAGCGTGTGACACCATCATGCAATTAAGTATAAAATAGGCATAGCTCCAACCTTAACCACTAACCCCAATCTCTAAATTATCAAATCCTAACCCTAACCTGAATCTTAAAAGTAAGCCTAAGTTTAAACAAAACAAACAAACAAACAGAAGACATTTTAACCATTTACCATGTGCAGGACCAGGAAAATTGTCCTCACAATTTATATTTGTCAAATTCTACTTCACACACGCGCGCGCGCGTGCATGCACACACGTATGCATGTACACACCCACGCACACCTCATTATAACACTATCTTTCTGAAAGATGCCTCGACGGTAATGGCATCATTAATGGTTTACTTCACAGCATACAGTATCAGGGGGTTGGACGTGTGTGTGTCTCTGTGTGTGTGTCTCTGTGTGTGTGTGTGTGTGTGTGTGTGTGTGTGTGTGTGTGTGTGTGTGTGTGTGTGTGTGTGCGTGCGTGTGTGTGTGTGTGTGTGTTGGTGAGTTGGGGTTGGGGTCATGGTTAGGACAGGTATTTAGAGGTTAGAAAGGGTACAAATTACACAAAATTGGTATAAAATGTCATTTATAAAATTGCCATCCTAAAATGTTGGTCTCCACAAGTATATGTGTGTGTGTGTGTGTGTGTGTGTGTGTGTGTGTGTGTGTATGTGTGTGTGTGTGTGTGTGTGTGTGTGTGTGTGTGTGTGTGTGTGTGTGTGTGTGTGTGTGTGTGTGTGTGTGTGTGTGTTTTAATGGTAACGCAGCTGGTGACCACCCCCTCCAGACCCCCCACTGATGGTCCACTAATGGCCCCGTCAGCACTGCCCCCAAATCACAACCCCATGCAATTCCTCCGGGGAGGAGGGCACTAGCAACCACACTAATGAGACAAATATTCTCCAAAGAGCGAGAGACAGTGTAGACAGACAGCCAGAGAGAAAGAGAGAGAGAGAGAGAGAGAGAGAGAGAGAGAGAGAGAGAGAGAGAGAGAGAGAGAGAGAGAGAGATTAAATCTGGGGAGGCCATGCATGCAATGTTTTGGTCGTTTTTGCCTGAAGAGTGACCATTAGACAGAATTTTAATGTGTGTGTGAATACGACTTAAATATATGCTGACAGATATATACTTGTGATAGTTTGTCCATTTTATTGCACAGAATCTTAGCTCCCATTTAGCCTTTTTTTTTACTTTCACTGTTCTTCCTACATATAAATAAGGAAACCTACCGTCTGTCTGTCTGTCAGTCACTCACTCTGTTCCACATTATGGTTCTCCTCAGTGGGTAGCGCAATTGATCTGAACTTGCACATGGGCATTGACAATTAGCACATGCAGACAGTGACAACGCCCGTTTTTCACTTTCCCAAAATGTAAGCTGTTTATTGGGGTTTTTGTGTAAACACTGGAGATTCACAGTTCAGGCTATATGGTATCTGTCAGCATGGTTACAGCCCCACAGACTATGGGATCTCTAGTGGCTGGCTACGCTAACTTGGCTTGCACAGACATAGACACCGGCAAAGAGACAACGGCAGAACATACAGACACTACAAACTTATAAAGGACTTTCATTTAAGGCCTGTGTCTACACACACTGCGTTCTATGAGCGGGAGGGCGCTTTGGTTATTGTAATCCATGAAGGATACTTGCTTTGCTTAACTTAGAGTTTCAGATGTGGTGGAAATGAGAGACAGGAGTTTCATTCAACTCTCTGTTGACCAAAAAGTCTCCACATTGGAACTGGTGTAACCTCCCCAAAGGTCTGTCTATAGCTCAAACAATCCCCTTACTATATCATCTCCATGGCACTAGCACGCACATTGACACGTGCACTGTTCAAATCCACATTGTGTTACTTATAACCACACATCCAGTAGCTTAGCTTAGCTGAAACAGCATAAACATCAACTTCTCATGGTTGTGGGTGACAACGATTCCACGTCAGGTCATAAATGACTGGGTTGTCACACGCACGCACGCACGCACGCACGCACGCACGCACGCACGCACGCACGCACGCACGCACGCGCGCGCGCGCGCACACACACACACACACACACACACACACACACACACACACACACACACACACACACACACACACACACACACACACACACACACACACACACACACACACACACGACATTACGATTAAATCACTGTCCAAAACATAAACTATGCATACCGAGTGCATAACCCAAAAATCTGCATTTAGTTTGACTGCGCACATCGGACTAGTATGGACTAGTTTCTATATATTCATGATGTTTTAACTACTTAAACCCTGTATAGTTAGTTGACTGGGGTCCCCCGGGGATCTATACTCGGCCCTCTCCCTTTCCCCCTCCGTCTACACCAAATCTTTTTACCGGAAATAGCCGAACCACAAGAGCTTTCATCATGTGCTTGTATATCTTGGCCATTTTGTAATATATTGTTTACCACCTATTTTATACTTTGTTATTATGTTGGTGTTGTGCTGCTAAAATAGCCGATATACTACAATGTGTCGCATTGTGACACATTGTGAGCTTCTGGATCTGCTATTTTTGCTTTTTATTTATTTAGTGGTTATTATATAAACAAGGCCTTGCTCCAATGTCTAAAATTGCCCCAAGTTACGACTGTCTGCAGCACAGATATTATAAAAGCACCTCCAAAACTCATGAGTGCTCACATTTTTATCCTTACATCAGGCTTTCTCCCCCCCCCCCCCCCTGTTATCCCTATACTTGTGATGATCACAGTGCTGTGTATGAAAACTCTTCACCCGTGTCGTGACACTGATTTGGTGTTATAAAGAGCCACTATTCAATGACTGAATGTCTTCGGTCATTTTATCATTCATATCCTTTTATTGAAATTATTGAAAAATACAATTTTGTATGTACAAATCAAAGAATAGAGCGAGTCAGTTTGTCCAAATAGCGGATTGTGTGCGCGTGTGTGAAACTTTCCAAAGCTCCTGACCAATGCATTCCTTAATAACAATGTATTAGTGTCCAATAAGATACAGCTTATTATCTTATATCCTATTTTAAAATTGTCCAATGGGTGGTGCGGTCAGTGGAAATGCACATTGGCCCCCCGTCAGCCCTTAAGTCACCCTCAGCAGTGATGTCAGACACAACAGAAACCGTCACCGCATCACCTTCGTCAAATACGGCATATGGAGTCAAATGCACACATATGGATTTGATTTTCAACATGCACCCACCAGGACGACGTAGAGCCTTCGTCCTACCCCTCCCGCCCAACACGCCCTGCTGACAGGCGCTGCCCCAGCCCGTAGGAGTATGTGAATTGACAAATATCACCCTCCCCGCCCGGCTTCCCGCCGCTGAACACGGGCCAATTGTGCTCGTATAGATGCTCGAAAAAAACCTGGATGTGGTGGGCCACCCGAGTGCCGGAGATTAGATTTTCAACATGTGCTGATATCAGACACAACAGAAATGTTGTGTCAAATGCACATACAGTGGAGATTTTCAACATGTACTGATGACAGACACAACAGAAACCATGTACTTATTGGATGTGTCGTTTTTGATTCATCCAATAAAATTATGATGATCATGACATCAGTGCTGACGGTGTCTGATATTCTGAATGTCCCCCCACAATTTAGCAATCGACTTATCGATCTCGCTGGTCTATTTTTCTTTTCTTTTTTCGACTGCTGCTGGTCTAGCACCCCACCGTTCCGGTACGGTTGCAATATCGTTGTTGTGTATTGGCTGCATGTTTGCCTCTCGCCGCAATGACCGTTCTGGTTCTGTTACTGGCTACGTGCTGTTACTCTCTCAACTCGATCAACTGGGTGCCAGCCAAGCTAATACACAACAAATCTTTGAATGCTGGCTGTGGGTGTGAAAGAGGCAACCCGCCGGGCTCAGACTGCTAGAATCAAGTGCTGCTATAATAGACTCACTGACCAGGGATCAGATTACTATATGGGGGAAGAAAGTTGTCCCCACGTCAGTTAAAGTGAGAGCAGAGAGTGCACGCTCAAACTATAACTCAGTGGAATCAAAGCGCAGATGCACCGTGGCATGTGTGATCATGGATGAAAACATGCAATTTAATGTCATTGTCAATGTCTTTTATTGTAGGCTACAGCTAAGCTAGATTTCATATCGAGTATAGCTGTCATCTCGCCTACTGTGTTAGAACAGCATTTTAGGCCGTCCGGGTGTGTCTTTCTTTTTTCATGTCGACTCCACTCGGATCTCGGAACCAATTTCAGGGGTCCATTAGGGTTTGGGTCCATCATTTTGAACCTGTGAAGAGCTCTATGTGTATAATATATAATCTAATATGTTCATTATATATTCTGGCTTCCTTATCACTAGTGATGTTTATTGAAATGCAATGTTTCATGTAGGTCTTCTAACTTTCACTATAGAGTAAGCTTGAATTTCCCTTAAATGGAAAGTCTGGAAATGTCTTTAACATTGACAATCTGGTCTTTATCCAGAGCTACTTAGTGCTTATTGTTAATTAAATTCAGAGGACTCGTTCATTTGGTTACATTTGTATAGCCTACTCTTCGGAGCTTCACCAAAACTGACAGTGAACGTCATGACGCCACCCGACCCGAAACCCCCCCCCCCCCTCTCTGCCCGCCGGCCCTCATGACGGTGGTGCCGTTGCAGCATATGTCAGCAGTTTTACACTGAATTGTGTTACCAAACTCTACAATGCAAACTGTGCTCCGGAGTGGGATGCTACTGTGTAACAAGTCGTCATATTATAATTGAAGATCCAGATGGCAGAGACATGAATGATTGAGCATGAGAAATACAACATTTACAACAGCGGAGAGAAAATATATTAAATCATACATAAATGATTATGGAATGTGACAGATTGTTAGCCAAGAAAGTGGAGGTCAAAACTGAAGACCTCCCCCCCCTCATTGCTTTAAGGGCTTAGTCCATGAAAGACCATTATCACGGGGAAAAGGGTGCAGAATGGGAGAGCCATTTTAGATCAGTGTGCTAGCGAGTATGGAATTCATTAGGCTATTATTTTATTCCAATTCCTCTCTCCAGCACAAAGCCCAACTTGAAGAAACTTTAGTAACTTTTAAAATGTTTTAAAAGTGCAACTTTCTTGTAGGACCTACTGGTAGAATTTACTTTTTAAGGACTTTAATTCATTATAATTTTATATAAGAAATGTGTATATGTCATCATAAATAATTCTATCATAATTATATGATTCAAGATTCCTTACTGTTACACACGGTCACCATTATACGTGCATATACATGTAAGAGATGCACGTTCTTGGGATTCAACTCCTCGACATTGCACTTGCAGAAACATGACAAAAGTTGGGCTAAAACTAGTACTAACTCGAAAAGTGCACTCTTCTGAGCGCATATCCCCACCAGGCCAGGTTGCCTAACCAGGGCCCAAAAAATTCGAAAGGCAGTCATAGCACCGATAACGCCGTTGCCGTCTAAACGGACGGCACATCTGATATTTTATTTAGCCGTTTTCTCTAGAGACCGTTGCCGTCTAAACGGGGCCTTAGGTTCAAAGCAGAATCTAATTCAAGAGATTGAAGATCCCAGTGTGATCTTGTTGTGGTCCATAATGAAAATACAAAGTTGTTGCAACATTGACTGCAATATTTTCTATAACTCAGAATAAATCAAATGAATGCATCATTCAATCAAATAATCAACCAGACAAACATGAGATTGGCGTCCTGCCCAAAGATCTGGCATCGGTTGGGCTTTACATACAGCCAGTGGTGTTTTGGTCGTATTCATTTGATTCATTCTGTGTCATAGAAAATATTGCTGTCAAAAGCAACAGTTTTGTGTTTTCATGGTCTACAACAAGATCACACTGGGATCTTCAAGCTCTTGATTTAGGTTCTGCTTTGAACCTAAGGCCCCATTTAGACGACAACGGTCTCTAGAGAAAACGGCAAAATAAAATATCAGATGTGCCGTCCGTTTAGACGGCAACAGCGTTATCGGGTGTTGAAAACACGACAAAGTGAAACCCCCATCCAGAGTGGAAATCTTTGAAAACGCTCCACCTCGCGTCTCCATGTAAACGGGCAACACGGGGGAATCCACAAAATGTGTGATGTCATGGCTCATGTCAGTATGCTATTACATTGGTGCAGAGCCGTAGAACCGTGGTGGAAACATACAGCTGTGATAGGAAGTAGAACGGAAGTGGTTCTACGCATACGTGACTGGTCTGATAGCGCGTCACACCGCCACCTAGCCACCTGGCATGCACACTACACCGTTTTCAATCACTGTTTCGTCGCCGTGTAAACGCAAAAATAAAAAGTGAGAACGCAACGGCACTTTGTTGTTTTCTATTCTGATCGATGCCGTGTAAACGTGGACTAAATCTCAAGCAACAACACCACAGTTTTGAGAGCATAAAGGCGGCTGTTAGCTCAGGCTGTAGCATTCTGTAAACTATTCGTTATGTGTAGCACTGTGGCTCTGTATTGGAGGAAGTACACAATGTTTCTTGCTTCTTTTTTTTCTCCATTTATTACTGTATTTATAATTTGTTTAGCATTACTGGTTGACACAGTATCAGCATGGGATTCCCATAGAAGAACAACAAATGATGTCTAGATCCTATAGCGTGCCAAATTATTCCCATTCACATTTCTAGTAGCGAGCTGTTCAGACCCAGGAGACAGATGTAGCACTCATTTGCAAAGCTTCAATCATATGTTTCATTGAACTAAATGACCCCATTATTTGGGTTTGTAAACGTTTGAAACGTTAATTTATGCTAAATCCAAGGGGATGCCTGACAGGTAGTATATCTCCCTCTAATTGAAGCCTTTTTTGAAGATGGGAGTCCTTTTTATCTCCCGGCAATGATTACAAGCACGCTGCAGCCTAATCCATTGGCTTAAAATATTGCTTTAAGAGGCTAAGAAGATGAATGGTTATTGGTGCTAATCCGCGACCATGATGTACGACTGCTGCCGTATCCCATCCCCCCCCCCCCAAAAAAAGAAAAAACCCACAAATGCAACCTCCAGCACAGCTCGGCAATACTGGGTTCAATTGCGCAGTCCTCCACTCGGGAGTAAATCATCAACCCACCCGCCCCAGCAGTCAGGTGATGTTTTCACCTTCATAAAGTATCACTTGATGTCGACGGTGACACCTTCTAAGAAGAGCATCAAGGCTGTGTCCGGGTGAGCTGCCACCGTCAGTGTAACGGATGTCACCGTAATATCTTTATGGCCATAGTTGCCGCACCCCTCGCTTGCACAGAATGGTTGGTTATACTGTGGGCTATGCGTATTTCACTCCTTCACAAATTAGATGGCCTGATTTACTGAGGCCCGTAAAGGACTGATGTATAAATCACCATGCAATGACATCTTACTCCAACCTATTAGATAGGGAGAATTTGAAAGTCTTAACCACATGCGGGCCATAAATCACTCTGCCGCTCCGAGCCCTTTGTTTATGTTTGCCAGCTTATCTTGATAAAAGAAACATAGGCCTAACTGTCTCTTTGAGCCAAGCAAAATAGAGAATTGAGAAGAAATCTTTATCAATGTCAGAATGTAGCATTTCTTTCAGAAAGCTCTTTGTATAGCTTTACAGAAGAGAGGCAGAAACAACTTAATTTCCTGACTGCATATGTCTACTGTAGGACATACACACAGCATGAAAAGCATAGGCTGAACAAGCAGGCTTCGAGTAGACAAATACTGTTATTCACATTTTGCAGTTTTGTGAACTGTTGATAATTAAGCATGTGACTGGAATAGTTTTAAACGATGCTGGTAATTGTGGTGCATAATACTGTAATGATGTGGAATTTCAAACTGAAATATTGTCCATCGGAGACTGATGTCCAATCGTTGCCATGGAAACAGTAATATTTGTAATAGTGAGTAAGCCACTAATTGGATATAGGGGCTATCATACGTGGTACAGTATATGTACAGTATGTGTGCATTGATGTGTGTCTGTGCATGTGTTAGTTTGTTTGTGTTGACAAAATCAAGTTAGCATAGATTGTGTGGCTTGTTTGCCATAATTTCTTCATGGTCTTGACCAGAGCTGTTTAAACAAACGTATAAGGAGACAGTGAGAAGAATTTCTCTGCATAATCATGGATGTGGTTGCAGGCACATCCATCCATACTGTAGGTGAACATCCAGCAAAAATATCAGTTCTACAAGCTTACAACATGAAATGTTAGGGCACGTTCTGAGTTTGTATATCTGCTATTTTTTAAGAGATTTGATGTAGAGGGGGGGGAAAAAAGATGGGGTCAAATATGGACCCGTGGGGGACCCCGGTCAATGAAGAATGGTTTAAGTTGTTAAAGCCACTGGCCTGCTGTCATGTGCGTCCGGTTATGACAACACTATACACACACAAAACACAGTCTCAGATAAACACACACATTTACTATTGTTACTTTTGTTACTGTAGTACTATTGTGTCTCTTTCCTATAGCAGCAATGTTGACAATAGGCTCCAACCTGATTTTCAGCCGCCCTCCGAGCTAGACAAATTATTCTCTATGTACAGTCGGATGTGAGTGAGTGTGCAGGGACCGTCTGAAATGAAAATGAGGCGATTGCTTTGTTGTATACGTTACTATGGCAGGAAGATGTGTTAAAGATGTGTTGTTTGTGTTTTAACAATGTTTCTTGATCACAGAAGTTCTGCAAATATTTTCAATTTCAGTGTCTCTCACTCTAAAACCCTCTGGGAGGCTCCTCTCTCTTCGACAATAGAAATGTCACCAACACGCCCACTCGCTCAATGTAAATTCACTAGATAATGACCTGGTCCATTCACACACTGAGCCACTTGAGCTCAATTGAACATCACACTGACTTAATAACTCCAGAGAGCTGGAAGCATGAATACCATTGCATGTCAGGTCCTACGGAGTCAGACATTTGCGTTCACGCATACCGATAACTTCAAGGTTGTATTGCATGTGTGAATGAGGATCCACTCAGTTGATGTCATGCCAGTATAATGATGAATACTGTTGATGATAAAAGATAAACCTTGAATGACACACTGCATTTTTTCCTTGTTCTGTGTGGATTCAGTTGCAAACCAGACAGTAATGAACGAGGATAAAATGGATTGAGTGCATTTTGGCTTTTAGCGTCTACTACTCCCCCTAATAATTATAGTAATTGATTTATTATAGCACTTCCGTTAACCAAACTGCAAAGTGCCATGACCAGCAATGGTGTCATCCCATAGTGTTCTCTGGGAGGATTACCGCCATACTGTACATCATTATAATAGGGTTAGTTTATATTTAATATTGTTTTACTGATATTACTTATTGTTTAACTAATGTGAAATCATGTATATATAGTTTTCTGTATGTACAGTAGATAGACACATCAATGCAGCATGGGATTTTGTCACATTAGACTACCATAACGCTGACAAACAGCATGCATACACAAATAATGTGTGTTTTCCATCAGTGTCTAACTAACGCAGTCATAAAACATTCCTGTCATATTTCTTTTTCTCTTAATCCATCCACGGATTAGCATTACCGTGCATTTGAGGGAATTAATTATTAATTATTGGATGACGGGGGTGGTGCGAAACAAATCAGAATGGAATTAATGATAAAGACGTTTTCCACATGAGGAATTCAGACAGGCTTCTCTCAGCATTCTGTGGAGTCATCATTAAGCCCCTTTCACACTATAGCGGCATATCGCACGGTTGGACACAAGGAAAAACATGCCATGGGTGTATGCGGTGAAGGGCGCATACATTAAAATAACTAGAAAATGTGCTCCTCGGAGCACAAGTCTCCGCCAGCAGACCCGTGCTATTTTAATCAAACGGCTTTGCCGTAGGGATATCTGAATTTGATCTTTGACTTGTTGTGCTTCCACCATGTACTGAGCTGCCAGGAGATACTGTAGTCTATGTCTTTAGCAAAACGGCCATCACAATGCAAAAGGCGTTGGTTAAAATATTTTCTGTGTGGGATGTTTTTTGCTCTTTCCGTTTTTAAACCACCGCGGCCATAAGGGTACTTTGATGGGTTTACCAACTCTTCAAACCTGTCGTCTTGGTAGAATGCGCGTGGTTTTTGGTGTTCTGCAGGGGCGAAAAATTTTCTTCTTGAAGCAATGTGTCATATGGGAGTCCTCGTAATTGACTGGTTTGTTCAAATGCTTGTCTGTCTTCTTCATCTTCACTGTCTTGAACAGTTTCAGCAGTTGATTGGTGTGTTTGATCTATGTCAGTTTTCTCTAGTGCTACATAATGTATTTGATCAAGGTGGCCAATTGTTACAGTATTAAGACTTCGGCCTTGTTGTGGGATCAATTCAACTCTATAGTCCTCTTCTGTGTTACTGTTGTAGATGAGTATGCTTTCTTAGCTTTGGCCTTCTGCGCCTTTGCTTCTTCATCAGGTTTCAGACGATGATTTGCTGCTTCTTCAGTTTGCGTAATGGGAGTTAGTTTCATTGTGTGATCTCAGCTGTGATCTCTGTTTGTACTGGAAAGTACTGTTCCTGTCTAAGCTATTTATATATTTATATTACATATTGTGATGTCACGTGAAACTTGACCAATGTTAGGTGTTCTCAGAGGGACACACACACACGCACGTACGGGTGATTTGTACTGGAAGGTACTGTTCCAATCAAGACTGATTGATCCTGTCTTACCTCACTTCATAAAACATAAATGGCTTTTTGAAGTGACACACCTATTCATAGGATTTTATTTCGTCATGTGTCTCGCTAGCCAATCAAAAGCATTGGTGACAACATATTGTCACATGTCACGTGAAGTTTGACCAATGTATCTATCTGTGCTGTTGTACTTTTATACTTGTACTCAAGTACATTTTGAATACAGGACTTTTACTTGTAACAGAGCTTTCTACCGATATTGATACTTTTACTCAAGTAAAACAATTTAGTACTTCTTCCACCACTGGTCTCATAGCTGAGAAGCCTTGACACATCCTCACTGGGTGTGAAAAGTGATTCTCCCCCTAGGATGGTATACACCCGGAGACAAATGTCAGTGGTGGAAAAAAGTACTCCAAAAAACCTTGACATGAAAATGTGTGAGAACCACTGGGTAAACAACATTTAGGAAGCAAGCCTAAATAAGCAACTACACTTTAGAAACAAGGCCAACAAAACCCAACCCGCAACTACTGTACCAATATTTACAAGCAACTTTACAGAAAAAACAAGCCCAAAGTCGCTCATAATAAGCAGACTTGGCAACACTGCTCTCAGTGCAAGGCAGAACAATGTTATGTTATATTTAGATCTTCCTAATTTGTACGCACTGAGGGACTCAATATTATTCAATAAAAATATATATATAAGTTGTTAATAATAATAAGTTGTTGGTAACCTTAGTATATTGCATTATTGAAATTGCAGTAAACTTTTTATGGGATTTTCAATGAAGATTAAATGTCTGTTATAATCTCTGTTTTCACCTCTACTCCACATCTCTCCTACAAACCCTCTCCTCCCACTCCAAAACACACGCACACATGGACGCGCGCACAAGAGCTGTTCCCACTCCCACATTCAAACCTTAATTCCATGGGTTATCGACGCTGACATCCAGAGCTCAAGCTCCTTTATCATTGTTTTCTGTCTTCCTCCAATTTTGCCCTTTTAAAATGCTGGCTTATTGAGCTTTGTTTTCACCTTTATCTAACATTAAACTGTACCAGCTAAGCATTAGCCCAATGTTTCCCAAACTGTAAGCCATGAGCCAAATCCAGGTGTGCCTTGGGATTTAGTGACAAACCACACAGTATTATTGCAATATTCATAATTGTACAAAAAAGTTATACATAGTTTTTTTGTATTGTGTAATGTGTATGCACTCATATCCCAATACAGAGGCAAATTCTATAGCCAAATATTATATAGCCTATAGCCAATAAAACAAATTCAACCACTTTCAAACTTGCCAAGTGATGTATTGTAAGCTTGTAGATCAGCATTCTTTGCTATTTTTTATTAGAATTATTATTTTGTTAAAGTATGAAATGGCTTAATATATGACTTTTTATTTGGCATTAGTAAATAAAATGTACTAAATTGAATTCATAAAAAACAAAGTGATGTGAGTAATGGGACTGATAATGTGTTATAGAGGCTATTTTTCACGGATATGACCAGGTGTGCCTTGAGATTTGTACGTGCCCTTTCGTTTGCCTTGGGCACAGAAACGTTTAAAACCTCTGCATTAGTGTATCTGTAAGAGCTCTCAGCTAATATTATCAGTGTTTGCATCAGTGGCAAAGTGTTGATATGTGGGTGGACTTTAGTACCACACCAGTGGGATATAGAGGGAAACAAACATTGATTTAAAGTGAGGATTTATATTCCGCAAGACACCATGAAATAAAGCGATTAGCCCCATCAATAATGTGTGTTACATTATTTATTTAGGCTAATGCAATTATATTTATATTTATTTGCTTATTATATTTATTACACACATTTCAAATTGTGCAAAACATATTTTTTGATAGGGTGGGCCAGCCTTATCTATATGGGAGGGCTAAGGCAAACCCAGTGCCACCTGTGGTCTAACCTCTGGTGCAGGGTGTACAGTACTTTGTAGAGCTCTTGGGCATGAGCAGACAAGCCAGGCCGTCAAGGAAACATCAGGGATGGCAGAAAGTGGAGTAGCCAGTGGCTCTGGCTGAAGAGGAAATATCCTAGCTGGTCTCAAGTAAGCCGGCTACGCAGGTGCAGAGTGTGTGTGTGTGTGTGTGTGGGGGGGGGGGGAAGCCTATTGCAGGTGCTGTGGGCCCAGTCAGCAAAGTGTTGATGTAAGTAGGAGCCCACTGTCAATGATGCGTCTGCCAAGGCTTCTCAACATCGGTGTAGTGTGGTTAAAAGAGAAACTTTGCCCCTTTTCAACCTATATCCCATTGGGGCGAATAGTGTGGCAACAAATAATGTATGTCCTCTGTGTATTCCTACACGAAATGTTGACGTTAGAAAATGATGACATCAAACGTGTCATTTCACGTCAAGTAAATTCTTAGTAAATATTAGAGCTACCTTTTTCTTTGAGGCAAGTGTGTGTGTGTGTGTGTGTGTGTGTGTGTGTGTGTGTGTGTGTTGTGTGTTGTGTGTTGTGTGTTGTGTGTTGTGTGTTGTGTGTGTGTGTGTGTGTGTGTGTGTGTGTGTGTGTGTGTGTGTGTGTGTGTGTGTGTGTGTGTGTGTGTGTGTGTGTGTGTCTGTGTCTGTGTGTGTCTGTGTGTGTTTGTGTCTACGCACATCCTCAAGGTCATTGTGGAATCAAAACCTTCCTTTTGAAGTGTTCAAATTGATCGGGATAGAAGTTGGGGGAGGCAGTGTTCTGTCTGAACCGTAGACCCTTGGGAGACCTCTCCAGCCACGGTCCTTTTTCATCCACTGTTTGCACAGTGCATGCACGCATACACACACACTGTATAGACTAGTGTAAGCTGTAGTGATTGCTTTTCTCTTTTTTCATGACTTATTTCACTGCTTAGATGCACTCCTGCAGATGCCCACGTAAACACAACATTAACATTTACTGATAGCAATAAAAGGAATCGTTACTAATAATATGTTGGCGTGTGTTTTCCTGCTTGGCAGGAATCTTTATGCTGGTGCTGGCACCTTTATTTGGACTGTCTCTAACTAGTTCCATTTTGACATCAGATGGGGTAAACAAGGCTCATTAGCATTATTCTAATTACAGTAGATCACCGTGACTCCGTAATTAGCTCGCAAGAAGGGTTTCACAGATCTCACATCAAACGGGAATCTTTCTCCATTAGAATTCAAAGTGCTGGCGTGATTTGTCTTTGTTTACCTTCGCTGGATAACAACATCTGCACTCGACCAGCTGACAATCTCCATAAACAAGGCAAGGCAACGCAGCTTTATATGTATAGCACATTTCATACACAGAGGCAATCCAAAGTGCCTCACAGAATAATACAAAATAGTACGGTAAAAGTTTTACAATTAAAAAGTGCAAAAGTACAGACCCCCCAAAAAATAATACAGTAGACAAAAACTTTTAGATGCAGCAAGTAAATAAACATATCGTCTTGGTGGTCGTCTTTTTTCTTTCTTTTTAATTCCTTGCCATCTACCAAACGCTAAGCTGCTTGGTGGTTACTGCCCGTGGGTCTCGTCGTGACCTAGGTCTCACTTATGTTTGCTTAAATGCTAGTAATGAGTTGCATGCCTATCGTTTTAATCGTGTTTATATTTTGGTATTGTACTCAACTTTGCTGTGATCATTCAGTTGGATCTTGTGCCGAGCTGATTGATGTGGCGAGAGGTAGTGTTATTGAAAATACGGCCAACTGAAGGTACGCAAACAAACATTATTTTATATCCCCTCCTTTAGCTGCCACTGCTGTTTTGTTTAGCCTGAGTTTATAGATTGTTTTTTATTTGTGGTTAGAGCTATTTCTTGTTCTGTCTTGTTTGTCCCCCCCAAACACTGAGCGACGTTTATTCGGCGTGAGTGCACCTCTTTTCATGGCGTCATTCCTTCTCTTCTCTGCATGCTTGCTGTGTGCGTGTGCTTCTAGTCTTTATAGTCATTAGGTGGGTAAAGGTGTAGCCTATTCCTTAGATTTTATAGCTTAGCTCTCCCCTGGTAATGGTTGACAGTACCTACCAGCTGGTTGGCTCTGAATGTACTGTAGCATGTTAAAAGTGAGGAGCCTATTGCTGTAAGTATTCAGTGCATTGTGTGTGCTGGGGCTGTGATAATGTGGTTTTAGGAGCTGTTTGCAATGACCAGCTTTTGATATTTATGGTGTCTTTTAACTGTTATAAATAAACTTCCATGTGTTTGGGGGAAACTCATGTCTCAGGTGTCTTTGTTTGAACTTGTGCATTTTTGGGGAACCCAATTCATAGAAATTCTACCTTCATTCTTTTCATTGATATAACATCTTCAAGGTGGCGTTGTCGGACATAATTTTATATTTAAGAGTAAACTTGCCACTCCAGCCGTTGAGATCTCTCTTCCTGCCGTGGATCAGGATGCCTGAAGACCAAGATGGTGGATTGGATGTCGCTCCAACTCCACCTTAAACCTCACGTGATGGGCTTCTCCTTTTTTTCTACCTCTTCTATCTCTCTCCTATCTGGCAGCACACAAGCGGAGAGTTCAGCTATAGCTCAAAAGGTCAAAGTCAAATGAATGGAGGAGGAGAACAGATCCTCGTTTCCGAGGCTGATGATATATACAGTATACATATATAATACTGATATATAATAATAATTGTTACCTAGTTGGTGTCACAAGCTGTTGAGGTGAGAACCCAAATGCAGGACAGCCAGGCAAGGTGGTGTTCAAAACCCATTATTGGGTGTTTTAATACAAGAACATGACAAACTAAAACACGTGACAGGATACAATGACCCAACAAGGACTGACTGGGGAACAAGACTGATATACACATGAGGGTGAAACAGAGAAACAGCTGGGGCAAACAGAAACATAGAACCAATAATTCTAGACCAGGGAACAAAAATACATAGAAATGCAAAACCTAGAAACTACTGTGACAGTTGGAGCCATTTACCATTGATTTACCATGCATGCCACCACTATGTTTACAGTTATAATGTTACGTTGACTGACAACATGAAAGCCTGGGTGACAGAGGATCTGTAAGTGGCCTGGTCTATCCATAGAGAATTGCTCTGTCACTCATGCAAGAGCTGTTCCTCGCTGTGCTGAAGACATGTCATAAGTTTAGACGCTGCTCTCAAGGCACGCACGCACACACTCAAACAAACTGTCACAGAGTGACTCCTTGGAAGCGGGCTCTTAGATATGAACTGCCCTGCAATATTTAACCCATTCAAACCCGGAAAGCATCTGTATCATTTTTGATTTTAGCTATATATACCATACTGTATATATAGCAACATAATACAAATAAAAAAACTCTTGTGGATCTCAAAAATAGCAGATCTGCAACCTCACAGCACGTCACTTTGTATCGCACTGCAAGCTTGTACATCTGCTATATATATATATATTTTTTAAACATCTTGAAAGTTTTCGAAACATTTTTCTTTTGAGGATCCCTGGCACAAATGCATAATCATTTTGGGGGCTCCTTGGCATGAAAAAGTGTGAGAACTAAGGCATTTGTAGAATCAGGTCTTCATGGGTTAAGGGGAGTGGGACATGTCACTCACTCACATCTCTGCCAAAGTGGAGGCTTTGAGGACCTGACACTTGTTGGCAGGCTACTCTATTATTACCGTACTCCTGCCAGGATTAAGTGCCAAGAAAAACTGTTCAATGCAGTTTTGACATAATGATTGGTCAGTGTACTTTGGCACACAAAAATATTATGCTCTATCGCATTTTAGGCATTTAGCCTTGATGCTCCTTTCCTGAAATATATGAATGAATGAGCAAGCGTAGATTTTCAGTATGCTCATGGATGGTGACTGGATAATTGACTGGATAATTTCACTTTACAGAATATGATTCTAATTCATTTACATCTAAGCTTGTATTTAAACCCCTAAACTGAACTGAAGTCGCACGAGACCACAAAGGTTACATCTACACAAATAAACTAATAACACTGCAGAATTAAAGGTCCACTTGAATGTTCTGCAAGCTCGAAGTACAGTATTAAATTGAAGACTAAAGGGCAACTGAAATAGCTACTCATTAAAGGTCATTCACGAGAATGTAAAACCCATAACAAGCTCCTCAAGAAATTAACATAACACTGCTGCATAATTCCACTAAGCAAATATATTTTCCAATATTTATTTGTTTTATGTTGGTTTCTTTTAGCCCTATCTCCCCTGTCATCAAGAAGCCCTGCCTTTTACCAGGCCACAATTATAAATAGGAATCTGCTCTTAATTCGCTAGGGTAAATAAAGGTTAAATAAAAAAGATTTGAGGGAAAAAAATTGCGTGTCTTATTTCCTATAGTTTAGTGATCTGGATACCATGTGATGAAAGCATGTGTCTATAAGACTGTTACGGCTGATTTATACATTTCTTGCACATGTGCCACGCACCAAACAACAGCAGATCTACAAGCTAATAATTCATTGCCTCGTGACACATCATGAGCATTGTGAGCTAAGTCTAAAGGCGGTTACACACCGGCGAATATGCGAATATACGCAAAATTCGCACTCGTTCCGAATAATTAAAAGACGCTTTTTCGCTTCGCTTTTTTGCTTTTTTTGCTTAAACAGTAAAATTTTATAGCCGTATCTGAAGAAACTTGAACAATGCTCAAGAGCTCTTGTTCTTCTCTGTTTGAAAATTAAATAATTAAATAAATGTCCCCGAAGTGCAACATTCAGTGATTCAAAATGCTAAGCATTATTTCTGTCTGCACCTGCAACATTAATTACACACTCACACACAGTTCTATTAGTACTGTATGCAGTTGTACCACACACATATTTATTTATCAACTTTCTTCCACTTACATTTTAAACTTTATAGCAATATAGTTATATTGTATTTAAGATGTCACAAGTTCCAGTTCCTACATTAGCCATTGATTATGTTCTGGTCCACCACTGAATGCCTAATTTTTGTCTGTCAGTCTAAGACTAGTATGCTTGCGGAGATTTTTAAAGAGCCCTATTGTAAAGGAACCGGAGCAACAACTGCCAGCAGTGTGTGTCGGTTGCGTTTTTCAGGTCACCACTTTCGGTGTGACAATGGCAACAGGGTATTACTGATTTGGTTTGGTATTAGATTAATTGGTGACTGATGAAAAAGTTTAGTTCCACTTGATAGATTTTTGGGCATAATGTGCGACCAAAAAGATTGCACTCTGGAGCCCTGCAGTTGCTGCATGATACATGATGCTGCAAGCGCTATCAATACCAGATGACAGACTAACTAGACATGAATAAAATATATACCGGTACTCAATTGCCACAATTTAAGCCATATTGAAAAATGCACTCAACCCTACCCTCAATCCCAACTCAACCCTAAACTGAGGGAACATAGTGTTGAGGGAACATACAGTAGGGCTGACCCCAGCATGAGGACATCATGGATCATGGAATGATCAAAGAAATCAGGGAATGAACATGAAGCAGGCAACCATGGCGGCCAAGTGGCTAGAGAATCAATCAACGAAACGAAAGGTCATAGGGGGGTACATTCTCAGTTACATAAAACATAAATTACTCAATACTAGTCCAATGCCCATTCTGTGAGCATGAGTGCATGGCCATTTGCAAAGGGTTGATTGCTTGGCCCCCTGATGTGCTGCTTGTAGCATTGTCGAGAACCATGGTATGGCTGCTTGCAGAGTTCTCGAGAACCGCTGATCCGATCCTTTGTGTACTCAGCAATTCACCTGCCAAGTGTGCAGCCAATCAGATGGACAGTTGTGAAGATATGCAAAGAACAGTCACAAACAGACAGACAGAGAGACAGACAAAAAACATCTCTGTACCAGTGTCCCTGGCCCTCGGCCTGGCAGAGAGTTTATTTGTATAGCACATTTCAACAAGGCAATTCAAAGTGCTTTACACAAAACATTAAGCATTAACTGTCTTTTTATAATGTGTGTCTTAATGGAGCCAGGGGTGGATGTCTTACTTTAGTTTAATATGGTAACATTTTGTTTGCTCCATTTGTCTAAAGGACTTTTTAAATACAGTAGGGATATTTGTAGTCATAGAGTTGTGTTAGTAAAAAATAGGAATATCATAATTGGTATTATCCTTCTATTATCTAGTTGATATAAAGGCAAGGCACGTTTATTTGTATAGCACAATGCACAGGAACATGCAGGCAAGGCACGTTTATTTGTATCGCACAATGCACATTTCACACACAATGGAATTCAAAGTGCTTTACATAAGGCATAAAAAGCAGGTGGGGCTGAAGGCATAACACAATTTTGAATAGCCTGGATGTTCTATGGTTCCAGTAGGCTGACATTGGACCCATTCATGGAGAGCAGTTCATGTCCATGGCCCAGTGATGTGAGACATTTTCAAGACAAAGCCCAATGGAAAGGCAGTCAGTTGCATATTGTGTTACCCTCTGGGAAAGAGCCTGTATGCAACGAGCATTTTAAGCAGGTTACCAGGATGGCCTGGTGGTGAGAGGGACTGTCCTGTAATGGAAAGGTCACAGGTTCCATCTCAGCGACAGCCAAGAACTCCATAAACCTCTCTGTGTGTCGTGTGACAAGGCATCAAACCCCAACCTGCTCATGCAAATTGAATAGCTAAGTATGTTGGTCTGGTGCATTGGACCCTGTAGGGCACGCATGGGTCTTCAACGGTTAAAAATAAAACGGTGGTAACCTTGAATAGTAGTATTTATCAGAAAGCTAAAACACGTTGTTGCGATTCCTGCTGATTACGTGGCATATCAATGTAATTTAAAAGCTACGGAAATGTGTTTCTGTACACATTTGTAAATGGAAGCAGTATAGCTACTAGGCCTACAGTGTAGCCTATATCTGTTGCCATAACTTTAATAAAAAAAATGCATTCACAGACTATGCTTTTCATAAACAAATTAAACATACTTATGGATACATTTTTCTTTTTTTCAGTTGTCAATGACTCAATGTGTGACCCCACTGTCACCTTCCTATGACCCCACTTGGTGTCCCGACGCATATTTTGAGAACCTCTGCTCTATAACTATCGGCATATATATCTTTTACTTTTTTTGGAAGAAACTTTTAGTTTTAACCAAAAACATCTCGTACAGTACCTTTAATTGGTCCTTGTTAACACAGCATGTGGCTGTCAGCTGTGGCTTACTAACTCAGTGGGACTTTCCTGGCAAAGCCAGTTAGGTGTGGCGTGTAGAAGGAGTCAGGCAGAACAGAAAAGCAGAGATGAGAAAACTGAGTGAGCTCATTGAGAAATTTGGTCAAGTCTATTGACTTGAATTTAATTTTGCAGACATTTAACACTTCCAACAGAAGTTAGAACTTTGTCAGCAACTAAGTTTACAGTTAACTGGTCCTAGTGACTGTTACCTGTACCTGTATGACTGTACCTGTATGAAGTCCAGTGGTGTGGATAGTAACAAAGTACATTTACTTGAGTACTATTACTTAAGTAATACTCAAGTAAATGCACTTTTTTCTGCTACATTTCTACAAAGGAAAAACATACATTGTGAATTAACCACTTCAGCCCTATTTCAAATACAGCGTCAAACAGCAGATCTACAACGCGTTACGGCGAGGCGCGCCGTGAGCTTGTAGATGTATAGTTGTTTTTTCTGGGGTGTACTTATAGGCTGACAGATGAATCTCACAATGTCAGCTTAAACGAGTAGTAGAGTCTTTATTGAAGTTGCAGAGTACAGAGTAAATAGCTCGCAGCGCAGTTGCAAGAGAACAGCTAATTCACACGTAAACGTAAAACGTCCTATATTTATACTATTGTGTAAAAATATTGAATCGCCTACCTCCCACATTTGTTCTTATTGATTCTCTGATGTCATTCTAATCTGTAATAAACAACAGTTTAAACCATCACTTCTGACATCCCATGTTGTCATATTTGACTGTCTCCTTAGCAGCTGATGTCACAGCTGGATTTTACTACCTAGATCACGTAGGATTTAATTACCCTATGTGAGCTAAGATTTAATGGTCCTCTGATTGGCCAAACTCTCCAAATGTCTTGGAATATGGGGAACACATCAGCCAGATGTGTTCCCTCTGCCTAGAAATCCCTTGAAACCCCATATCAGTCCACAATACCTGACTAGGGTTTTGACCGAGGATCATCTCTACAACAATCCACACAACACATCCGGCCCATTCCCATGTATTGCCTTTGTGTTGGGAGAGAGAGACCGAACCAGTTGCCTCCAGTTCGGGGTGGATTCAGTGCAGGGTTGTTATATTACATAACATACACAACATATACCAATTAGCGGTTCATATCCAATCTAATATGCCTGTATTTATCTATGATTTCCCTACGGTGGGAAAGCAGCTGCCATTTTCAGTATTTTTATATATTTTTAAAATTTCTGGAATTTCCTTGCATTTTTGGGGGAAATTTCGAAATTTTAATACAGAAATGCATTGATATTAAAAAGAAATAGGACTTTGTCATTTGTACCTTACTAAAAATACTGCACAGTGTAATTAAAAAAAAAGTATGTATACTTTGACTCAAGTACTGGGGTTACTGGAGTTTAAACAGAAGGCGATGAAGGGGATATTTCTTATAATTAAAAAGTTGACATGAAGCATTTAAAAAATAAACTAGAAAAGTGTGCTCCTCGGAGCACAGGTCTCCGGCAGGTCGGGTTGCCTACCCAGGGCCCTCAAACTTTGGAAGGCAGTCATGGCCAATTGGAACATTCAGTCTAACCACTTTAGACCCCCTATTTAAAACGTGGGTTTACCGTTATTGTATTAACTTGCCTGAATGTAAAGTTGTGGACATTTTCAAGTACTTAGCGAATTCTCCAGGTTAGTATCAATATACAAATAGTCTTGCAAGATGCTGTTTGGATAATTGTCCAAAATAAATAGCCTATAAAAATGATACATGAGAGACCCAAACGTTTCTGGGTATTGAAAACCTCAAGGGATGCGTCCGTGACGTATACCATGCGACCACTTAAACCTTAGATTTCAGATTCTAGAACTTTTGACACACTGATGATGGAGTATATTATAGTATATTGTGGGTTGTATATTGAGATGGCAGGTATGTCACATAAAAAAGGACAAATCACTTTATTAGAACACAAAAAAAATCACTACAGCCTCAGTAGTCAACCAGTGAAATGATGGTATTTTACGATGCCTCTCATAGGGATTGCATTGACTTGTCTCTATCACACCAGCTAAATTAGTTAATATAGCGTTACGCCGTACCATCATTTTAACCACTTTATATATGTCTCAGGTCATCCCTGTAAATAACCTGTTCATCCACGGCACCCTTGAATAACATTGTTACTTGATAGCACCTTACATTTATGTCAAATTATGCTACGCAAATATGTAAATCTTTCCCACTAAAATACAGCATGTCACAGGTAAAACTTGGGAGTTAGGACAGATTGACGTTATACTCACGTTTAACCAGGGGTGCTGGAAGTGGGGTGCTGCAGCACCCCTGGTGGTGGGGAAGAGAAATATTTTTTTTTTGTAAATTAAACAAATATATATATATTTTAAAGTCTATATACACACTTATATATTAAAACAATGATGTATTTAACTTTGGGGAATAAAACATTTGTTGAAAAAGGTGAACAAAATCGTGGGGAAAAATGTGGAAAAAAAACGTGTGCGAAGCACGCGTGCGGAGTCCCCCGCCAAGCCCAGCCCCCCTTGGAATAAATGACTTCCAGCGCCCCTGCGTTTAACCACTTGAACCCCAGCATCCCTATTCTGGGGGGAACATTAACCAAACATAGCTGATCTACAAGCTCACAACGCCTTGCAAGGGCTACGCCTTGTGGGCTTGTAGATCGGCTATTTTGGCAAAGAAGGTAGGCCTATTTGGTGTAGATCAAAAAAGAACGCAGTGAGGTCCGTTTTACTAAGTCTAGGGGGTCTAAGTAGTTAAACTGAAGTGATATTGATGAATTCCAAACATTATCAAAGTACCCACTTTGAGAAACCCTGCCCTGGCTGGAAGGTACCGTAGTTATTGCTCCACATTCCCCAGGGAAGCACGGAGGCAGGTAGGAGGGAGGGAGGGAGGGAGGGAGGGAGGGAGAGGCGGGCTTTTTAAGTCCTCCACTTGTCGCGCGCCCCGCCCCCCCTCTCTCTCTCTCACACACACACACACACACACACACACAGTTTGTAGCAAGCTCTGCAAAGTTTGGAAGTAAAATATCAACATAAACAACTCATAATGTAAATATTACTCCACAACATTGAGTAGAGCTGTCAGTGTTTACCAGAGTGGTGAAAGCTGCTAAACACACATTAAGACTGGAAACAGAAGTGCATTATCTCCATCTGAACAAACTGAGGTGAGTTTCTGCAAGTGACGTAGATTAGCTAATTAGCTGCTTAGCATTAAAGGAATTGATGGAATTGTGTTTAATTTCACTTGTATTTTACTTGGTAAAGCAACAACTAGTCAGGATGAAGCATTGTTGTGTTGTGTTGTGTTGTGTGATGTGATGTGAAGTGATTGTTGAGCTGTGTTTGATTGTGATGCTAAGACAGGCTATGCAGGTCAGTGGTGTAAAGTAACTAAGTACATGTACTCAAGTACTGTACAATTTTGAGGAGCTTTTACATATTTTACATTTTTAATAGGCTACTTTTACTTCTACTCCACTACATCCCAGAGACAAATATTTTACTTCTACTCCACTACAATTATTTGAAAACTTTAGTTACTTGTTACTTTGTATATTTGGATTATTACTACAAATCGTACACATTGTAACGTGTTGTGCATAATGAGTACTTGTACTTTTGGTACTTTAAGTATATTTTGATGCCAATACTTTTGTACTTTTACTCAAGTAAGTTTTGAATACCAGACTTGTACTTGTAAGAGAGTATTTCTAAATTGCTGTATTGGTACTTTTACTCAAGTGAAGAATTATAGTACTTTTTGCACCACTGGGCCTAGTAAATCTGGGCCTAGTAAATCACTATATATACTGTATATATACTGTATCCTGTCACAACTTGTGACAGGATACAGTATACGTTTACTAGGCTGTGTATGTTGTGACAGGATACAGTATACGTATACTAGGCTGTAAGTTGTGACTGGGTACAATATATACTAGGCTGTATTGTGACAGGATACAGTATACGTATACTAGGTTGTGTATGTCGTGACAGGGTACAGTATACGTATACTAGGCTGTATGTTGTGACAGGATACAGTATACGTATACTAGGCTGTATGTTGTGACAGGATACATACTTATAGTAGGTTGTGTATGTCGTGACAGGGTACAGTATACGTATACTAGGCTGTATGTTGTGACAGGATACAGTATACGTATAGCTGTATGTTGTGACAGGATACAGTATACTTATACTAGGTTGTGTATGTCGTGACAGGGTACAGTATACGTATACTAGGCTGTATATGTTGTGACAGGATACAGTATACGTATACTAGGCTGTATGTTGTGGCAGGATACAGTATACTTATACTAGTTTGTGTATGTTGTGACAGTGTACAGTATACTTATACTAGGATGTATGTTGTTACAAGATACAGTATATGTATACTAGGCTGTATGTTGTTACAGGATACAGTATACGTATACTAGGCTGTGTATGTTGTGACAGGATACAGTATACATATACTAGGCTGTATGTTGTGACCGGATACAGAATACTTATACTAGGCTGTGTATGTTGTGACAGGATACAGTATACGTATTCTAGGCTGTATATGTTGTGACAGGATACAGTATACGTATACTAGGCTGTGTATGTTGTGACAGGATACAATATACATATATGTGGCTCTCGGTTACTTGAATTAATCTTTCTTTCTTTCAGATACTCAAGGCTGGCAGAGGTGTTGCAGGGGGGACACCCCCTCCCCCCTCCTCTTCATTATAAGCCTGGACTATGCAGTAAGACAGGCCATCAGTGGAGGAGGGGAGCAAGAACTGGGCTTCACTACTACAACTAGGAAGTCTAGATGACTCCCTAATGTACAGTAGTCCCCACACACATACACCCACCCACAAACAATACTGTACATATGACGATGCAGATGACATCTGCATCATACATGCCCAGAAGACTGAGGTTCTCGCCTACAGATTAACACCCTCCCAGACCATCCACCTCTAATAAAGTACTGGTGAAGCTAACCAGAGAGATGTAAAGTACTGGTGAAGCCAACCAGATGTACGGAGAATGGAGATGTAAAGTACTGGTGAAGCTAACCAGATGTACGGAGGATGGAGATTTAAAGTACTGGTGAAGCTAACCAGATGTACGGAGGAGGGAGATGGCGGGAGACACCGCTGGAAGGCTCATCTGCCCTGCCCTAGAGATCTAGATCTGGAGATTTCTCTCTATCCATGGGTTTGTCTGCATGGGGGATTCCTCCGAAGACTTGGTCCGCACAGTCGACCGGCCGAAGACCTTGTCCTTCTCGGGGGTTTCCCCTGAAGACGGCTGATGAAGACGACTCAAAGTAGGAACCTCTTTAGGGCTGTCACGATTATGACATTTTACTTGACGATTAATTGTCGCTCAAATAATTGCGATTAGGCCGAATTAATTAATTATTGCTTTGTACACTGAACATTGTAACATTATTAATACAAATGTGTCTGGCTTTTTAGGCTTCGTAAAACAAAAGGTGCACAGGGCAGATATGACAAAAACTTGCATAATTCTATACACTTTAAAAAAAAAACATGAATAGTGGATTAAAAAAAAACATGAATAGTGGATTTCCACTATTTTTGAAAATGTTTGTGAACATTATTGAACATGGAAATGATTATGACGATTATCTGAAAAAGTATTGCGATTATCTGAAATACTTGCGATTATGTCATAATTGTGACATGCCAAATTTTTCCTTTTCCTTTGCTGGATGCTGCTACTGCTGCTGCTGCTGCAGTTTGTGTTGTATCATGTTTTTGTTGTATGCTGTTGTATGCTGCATCCAACACGGATGCTGCTCGTGTCGTGTGCTGAAGATGTACAGTAGCTCTGTTGCTGTCATGTTGGGGCCCGGTGTGGCAGTGAAACATGTTCAGTGACTGTTTGTTTGTGGCTCTGGAATTGAAGGCTGATGTTAATCTACACTATGTCGATTGTGTTGTGACTGTTATTGGAAGTGTGTTTTTAGACATAGGCCTCTGTAAATCCTCTGTAAATCCGGGCCTGGACCTGGTCATTTCAAAGGTCACTTTTTGGTAGGTACCAAAAGGTCACTTTTTCTGGTGTAAAGTGGGGTGGGGGGGGGGGGGGGAGGGGGAGGGGGGTGACTAAAATTCCCACCCCACACCCCACCTCAGCAGCTGCCAGACTAGTGGTGCACTGTACTGGCTCCAATACAGTATATTGCACAAGGTGCAATACAGTCTAAAAATGAAAGGTTCTGGTGTAAGCAGCTAATAATTGTCCCATTGCCTCAGCAGAATGAACAATCTTTTATTAATATGTGATCATTACATTTGTTAAAGTGTATTAAATGGTACGGCAGGATTTAAAAGTGTGTGCATGAATTTATCTTCAATAAACTCGACTACTGTAATGGTGTCTTTACAGGTTCCCCTAAACATTGATCTGACAGTTAGCAGTTGATTCAGAATGCGAACTTCAAAGTTCATATTATAATTAAACAAAACTCACTACTTGAGTTGTAAGGCATGTGTGGGTTAAGAAATAACCTGTATTTAAAGGTTCTATGACATTCATTTTCACTTTTTTTATGTTTAAAGTTTTTTTGGGGGTTTTATGACCTCAATTACACCCAACAAATCTGAACTTTGAACATTCAGTGGATTTTCTGTGGTCTGGGGTTTTCTGAATAATTAGGCTGAAAAGTAATCTGAGCTTGGCCCTTCGGCAGTGAGGTCACAGCCGATTAATCCCGCCCACTCTTCTCCTCGCCCCTCCCCTCCCCTATCCTTTCCTTTGGGGGGGGGGGGGCGGAGCAGAGGCGATGATTGACAGGCAAAATCCCTCACCAGCGACACCCACAGGCAAAGATTTCTTTTTTCATTGCAATTGAAAAGGCTTTAGAAATGTGAGAGAAAAACACCTGCCATGGATCAATGGAGTGGAATTTTTTGTTAAAACTTTCTATACACGTTTGAAGGACCATGACAAAGACTTTTAATGTGTGGTAAAACTGAACGTCATGAAACCTTTAATCACACAAAAATGTTAATAAAACAATCTTAAATACTTGTCTGCTCTGTTAGTCAGACATTAGTCCTGTTATTCAGACAGCTACAGTATATTTAATTAATTTAAATATATATGGCCCCCATGGGTCCCTGCTAGTCAAGGGCCCTTGGGCAATTTACACAGTGTAAATGTGTAAATTCAGTAGCGACGTGGACGAATCATTTGAACAAATCATTGCCGTGAATGTGAACACAATTGTTCGTTCACTGAAATGAATGTTTTGTTTCTCTCACCACTGGCATCGAGTGATATGCAAGCTAGGCTTTTGTAGCCTCTGGAGGTGATTGCACATGACGACCAGGTGGGGAGATTGGGAACGGGAGACAGGTGTGCTCAGGTGTGCTGTGGAGCCCTCTGGTGGTGCTGACGAGTACAGAGAGGCCACAGCACCAGGAAGTAGAGGTGAGGAGGATCGAGACGTAACACCATTTTTACTCTCAGTAAATTCAGTTCAGTTACTTTCAGTTAAATGAACTCTCTGGATGTGACTGTGTATACTCTGTTGCTTTATTGTTATGGTTATTGGGCAATGTGCACAACGCACGACTCGACCTGCAGTTGAAACATCACAGTTCTTGTGCTGTCCAAGTAGCAGAGCAGAATGTTCAGTCTGATCTGGCGGAGATAAAGGAAATTGCAACCACACTCTCTCTCTCTCTCCCAACCACCCTCCAATTAATTTTAGGCGGCATAAAATAATTTTTGCATAGGGCAGCAAAACTAACAGACTGGAGGCTGCTCGCTTGTCACTGTGTGCTGAGAATTTGTTGGACCAGGTGCGCAAAAAGGCTGATTGTCATTATAATTCTTTTTTTACCCGTCCCACAGCACACTCTGTCTTGACATCCACATTAGCACCTTGCATTTCGTCGCTAGTCGGGCAGAAACCTCCTATCTCCATATTCAAACTATGTGTTTTAATGAATGAATGCCCCTGCTATACTTGATCTTACAGTGTCATACAAAAGTATCAAAAAATAGCAGATCCACAAGCTCGAAATGTGGTGTAAGCAACGTGTTTTGAGCTTGTAGATCTTCTACTTTTGCTATTTTTTTATTTGCATCCTGAAAAGTAACAGTTTTGGACATATGAGGTTTCAAATTCCACCCGCCAGAGGAGGCGATAAAAAAAATTATGCTGGCTTTGCATTACAGCGCAGGATGAGCTGCTATAGGACAAATGACGTCAATGCAGGTCCTCCTTTTTTGGCATACGGGGCATTTTGACACATAGTTTCATGTATTACACCGTGCTGATGACGCATGAATCCAAAGAATTACATGTGCAACACATTAACTCATTCAATTCGGTAACGCATCTGTGTCATTTTAGATTTTAGCTATAACCATTATTTCTATACTTTGGCTATTAAAAATAGCAGATCTACAAGCTCATAGCTATGAGCTTGTATATCTGCTAGTTTTGAATAGACAAAGAAATCTAAAATTACAGAGATGCGTTCCCGAATTGAATGGGTTAAACAGCCACTCAGTATCAATGCCCTCAAAGTGATCTTAGATTAATACACACAGGTAGGTGGGTTTTTCAGTTTTACACCGTAGTGTAGAGTAGTAGAGAGTGTAGAATACCCCCCATGGGTAGAATAAGTTGATTTTTATCATACATAAACATTGGAGAGCAAACTGAAATATCACACTCTGAGGGGTGCAAAACTCTATCATTTAATCTGCCACGTTGAGATCCTGAGAGAAATCTTGTACAAGCAATTACCTTCCATTATTTATGAGCTCAGGCTGCAGACATAAAGTGCATGAAATGAGTAAGATAGCAAGATCGATTAGTTCTAATTACAACAAGAAGTCGTGCTAAAGTACATTTTACACAGTCCCATGCTGTTTGTGATGCATGTAAGCAAGCATGTTAAAATGAGCTGATTATTATAGGGGTGATCAGACTGAGAGTGAGTCACTACAGGCTCAAACCTTGGCAAAACGGCATGATCTGTGTGCCTGTAACCGGTTGATCAGATAATGAATCACAGGGAATACATGGATTCAAGCAGTCTTTGAGTCTAATATCTAATATATATAAACTGCTGTCTGTACACGCGCCATTGTCCCACTGTTCCTACCACATCTGCCGGCATCAAAACTGGAATGAGCGGGGTCAACTTTTCGCCTTGCTATAAAACATTGACAATATTGTAACTTTTATACGCGTCTAAAAACATCTAGAAAGTGTACCTAGCAATGTGTCTCGATGAAATCGTCCCCAGCTAACAGTAACTGCAGTGAGCTCAAATAGAAGGAAATTAAGGGGTGAAATCGGAAGTAGAATTTACACCAGAGGGACAGAGCTGCTGCTGTGCGTACACTTGCACACGTTTACATTGGCATGCCTGATATAGGCTAACCCTAAGTGCTAAATGATGTCTCACATGCATGTGAGACTTTTTGCACCAAGGTCTATATATGCTCTATATCTCTTACTATTCTATATGGTGTATAGTATAGTAGCATGTGAGGCTACTATTGTATATCTGCTGCTATTCTAACTGCATGTTACTATTTCTGTTGCTATTTTACCTGCCTCATTAATAACGTGTGTGTGTGTGTGTGTGCGTGTGCGTGTGTGTGTGTGTGTGCGTAATTCCCGAACGGCCGCTCCATTCCAGGCTGGACGTTTTCTTTTCCTCCACAAAGTAAATATAACTCATGTAATTGGCCCACTGGCTTGTCTCTCATCTGAAATGGCCAATCCTTGACTAGCACTGGCCCAGATTACCTCCAGTATTTTACCATTATTGTACATTTTTCATTGTATATTTTTATTATAAAATTGTATATTTTCATTATAAATACAATAATTTAATAATATATTTTTAAAATATTTCTGCTCATCGGTTAGTATTTGGGGCCGGAGGCAAAAATAATTATGTGCGCGGCCAGAATACAGTTACATACCAGTTACACAGCACGTCCCTGTATGTATGTATGTATCATGCGTGTATCATGCGTTAAGTAATGTATGTCATCTCTCCATCTCATGCGTAGTGTAAACTGTGTACACACAGGTCTGAGGTCTCATTTCTGCTAACATGGTCCGCCACCTTTCAGATATAGCTGTGTGCACTGTATGCCCTTACATTACAGTATCATGTACAATTGACTGTCAACTTATGTAGCCATAATATCAATGACATTACAGGGCATATACTCCCTCTCGCAAAGTGGCTACATGTGGACCAGTGAAAACGTGACACTTACATTTCAAATCACAACCTTTGATTAACTGGTGATACAAACATAATTGACACAATTAACAACTCACACTTTGCTCATCACAGATAATGTTTAATGACAGCAATCTGACAGGAAGATGGAGAGGTATAGACAATGAATGTGTATTAGAGAGAAAGAGGTACAGACAGTAGGGATGATGTACTCCTATTAATCACATGCCGTGCCTTTGTTTCATGGCTTTAGGTACTGTAGAAAGTCCACTGCATTCTACATCGCTATTATTATTAAGGAATGCCTCCTGCATGGCAGAGATTTGCCCTCTACTGAGCATTTATTATGCGTAATTGTCTCCGCCATGCCGAAAGGCATGGCGAGAGAGTATGTTTTGCACCCTGTCTGTCCGTCTGTACGTCCATCCGTCCGTCCGTCCGTGTGTCCTTCTGTCTGTGACCAGCTAATCTCCGGCACTGTTGGCCAGGTCACTGCGAAACTGTGCACATACACTCCCTGGATGACAATTCGGAACCAGAACTTTTCAGATCAGCCTGTCATAGTGCCACCAGGAGGCCGACTTTTGTGAAACATGTTTTTGGATATTACTCCTTCAGATTCTGTCCAAAAATCATGTACACACTATCTCTACAGTCATGTGATCCTGACAGATCTGTCCGATATTCCATATTCCATCCTAAATGGCTAACATTGGCTTCCAAAGTCTGCAGGTTTGTTCCATTTTGAACAAAATGCCTCAAATCATGAACGCATCGTGCAATTTCATGTATTGATACCATTACCTTTTGTTTGTTTATAATTTTCTCATTGTCTGTAGCAGTAGCATGGTGTCGTTCTCTTCTGTCTTATACACACTGTGAGCTTTTCCAGTCAGTAACATATAATTGCTGTGTTTCAGATCAAGATTGCGGATTAAAACTTTCCTCCCTTTTGAGAATCATTATTTGGTCATGGTCTCAATTAGAATTAAAAAATGTTCTGGTCTTGGTCTTTATCTTGTTCTCGAACCCTCTTTGGTCTCAATCTGGACTCAGTCTTGTCCCCGGTCTTGACTTGGTCTCGCTTTAGGGAGTCTCAAATACAGCACTGCGAGGGACTGTTCTATTATGTATAGAAGCTGTGCCTGTGGTAAACGTGCTAGTAGACTGCAGGGAACATGCTGGGTCTCCTGCTCCCCTAAGGCTGCTCGGAGTGCCTGTTCTCAAGCCACTCATTGTTGGAGAACACAGTGAACATATTGGCAAGAAGCACATTGGTCTCGCAGAAAAACAGGCCTGCAATGTGTTCTACTGCCTCGGAGGCAGAATCATATCCTCCACTTAGAACAAGAACAAAGCAATCTGGTGCCAGCCAACCGACCAACCAAATCAGAGTGTAATTTGACAAGGCTGAGAAGACTTACAGATCACAAAGTAGTTAGTGCTCGTCAGGCAAGTTCTTAGAATGAATACCCAACAATGTGAAATTGATGGCCTTTTCCTCCCACTTAATATACGCAAACAAGCTGTTATGTTTGCAACTATCATCACAGCCGCCTCGACATTACAAGTTGAGCTCAGTATTCTGTCAGGCCCTGTTGAATTAACTAAGTGCATTATTCACAGAAGTGTGTGTGTGTGTGTGTGTGTGTGTGTGTGTGTGTGTGTGTGTGTGTGTGTGTGTGTGTGTGTGTGTGTGTGTGTGTGTGTGTGTGTGTGTGTGTGTGTGTGTGTGTGTGTGTGTGTGTGTGTGTGCGAGTATGCGTGTGTGCATGTGCGTACGGTAGATTCTGACTTTTAGTTAAAGAGATGAATTGGATAAATGTCAATCCATGCCTTCTGGGCATTCATTAGCAAATAGATAACAGGTCACAGCTCGGGCTTGGGACTGGGGGTGTTGGGGGGCAGGGGGGGGTGCTACCATCTGTGTGACTGGTTGTCTGATGTGATTTTCCACCAAGCACACGATAGTTTAGTGGTAATCGTTGAAGCCATGAAGTCCTCCTTCATGTTTATTGCCATCATCAACATTATGTATTTTTCATTCATTAACACTATGTATTTATATCCTTCTAACACTATGCATGATGTATTGTGTATTTATCATGCATTAACACTGTGTATTTATCACTCATTAGCACTATGTATTTATATCCTTCATTAACACTGCATGTATTTGTTGTGTTTATTCATCATGCATTGACACTGTGTCAGGGTGACTCAGGAGGTGTAGCGCACAAGGAGAATAAACATGACGAGTATACTGAGAACATCAGGAGAACAAGAACTAGTACAGAACTCCGCAACAACATTCTGGTCTGGTAAAATGAAGGAAAAAAAATCACACTTATAGAGCATATCTGTGGTCATCATATAGGCATACCTAACAATACTGTAGTGTAGATGCCATTTTTGGGTATTTTTTATATCAAAAGTCCATAAAAATCCAATGAATAATTAGTAATCTTAATTACTTCCTGTAAAAGAAAATGTGCTGCGTGATGACATAGACATAGCTTGTAGATCTTGTAGATCGGAATGACCTTGCAGTTTGCCTATTTTCGGCAGAGGTTTGGTGTTGAGGGTAAAAAGAGTGAACCAAGAACGAAGCGGTTAAATGTCTGAAAATAATATGAATCAAGCTTATTAATAGAAAAGATAATGTGTAAACAAACAAACAAACAAACAAAAACAAAGATGATAGCGCTGTCAATAGTGCTGTCTATGAAGCTATCTATGAAATCCATGAAAGAGTATAATCTGCAACACAATTTTGTATACAATATGTAGTGGAGGGTCCCTGCTTCAACTCTCTCAGCTGAGGGGTCCTTGGCCTGTGAAAAACATTGAAGACCCCTGCAATAGAGGATAAAGTAAATTAAAGGAAATTTCCTGCCAGGTAGCTAGGCGGAAAATTGATACCATAGTGCACTTGGTGATACAAGCGCGAAATTTGGCACAGATGACCTTCATATGACCCTAATTGATAATCAACCTCTGGCCACGCGGAATTCCTAAGATTTCAAGATGGCCACCACCAATTTTCAAAATGGCTGCAACTGGGCCAATGTGTTGGACTATATCGCTTTGCTGGGGCTTATTTTAATATAAGAGAATATGTTCTGGAGGTATTCCTACCAAGTAAGATAAAAAATAACATTAGGTTCCAATATGGCGGCATATTTTCCAATATGGCTGCCGATAAATTGCAGAAATGTGCATCTGCTTATGGTTTATCCACATGAGCTTGTAGTACATGTATTTGTATTAATTACCATACACAGAATCCATTTATGGAACATTTGAAAGTGATTTATTAGCTTGGTAAAGCTTAGTGCTTACTTTTTGTTTTGTTATGAAGTCATTATAAACACATTCTCATTTACAATGGTGGCTGGGCAAGTGACAGGCCAGTGTACTAGCAACTGCAACCACAGAGGGGTGTGCAGATAAGTCCAAACTTAAAGCATTTGCAGTGTCCAGAACATGCTTTTTTACATCCACATCGTGTCAGCTTCTGGCATAATTTGGCAAACAGGACTTCACAAGAGTGACTGGCCCCATATATGTCCTGCTTGGAATGCACTTCACTTGCATTCACTTCCTTGTAGGAACTACTTCTATGAAGTTCTATCGTACATGAGTACTATAACTCCTCAATGACTTGCATATGTTTATCATTTATTGCAACAGGTGTTGAACCTAATTTGGAGAAGTTGTCTGCCATGCTGACCTTTTTCCCTTTCCATGGAAGGACGAAATTGTGTGGCATCCCCTGAATGCATGAAAGAAGCAAAGACCTGATGACTTTGATTCAATAGCTGATGCAATTTCATGAACGGGGATCCATCTGAGATCCTTCCCTCCTTCCAAAGGCAATCCACAGCTAATTCAAGCCAAGTCTTTGAACAAGTGAAACTGTTATGTCAACAATGTCAGTATCTGAGGCAGAGCTGCAGAGGATAGCATCTGACACATCATGATTCGCAGCTCAGATACTGACGTTGTTGTCATAGCAGTTGCACTTGTTCATATTAAGTAAGTCTGAGACTTATTGTCAGTATCAGCTGAGAACGCAGGGGTCTTATAGACCCCCTGGTATTGCTGAGGTGGAGCGCCACACTCACCGTACCTACTCATACACTGATCCTGATCGAACCCATGACCATGTGATCCGAAGGTGAAAGCTCTACCGACTGAGCTACCCAGACACAAAGACTTGGTTTGAAAATGCTGTCGAAGGACCTCAGATGGATCCCCCTTCATGAAAATGCATCAGCTATTGGATCAAAGTCAGCAGGTCTTTGCTTCTTTCATGCGTTCAGCAGATGCCATACAGTTTTGTCCTTCCACGGAAAGAGAAAAAGGTCAGCACCTGTTTGAGAAAATATCCCTATATATATCTAAGTTTTTGTATTTATTGGTGAACATATTGAAAAGTCTGTTGCCCTAGGTCATTCAAAAGCTACCAAATCACTTTAAAATGTGCTATAAATTGATTCTGTGTATGGTAATTAATACAAATACATGTGCTACAAGCTCATGTGAATGTACATTTATGCAATTTATCGGCAGCCATATTGGAAAATATGCCGCCATATTGGAACCTAATATATTTTACTTACTTACTTGGTAGAAATACCTTCAGAACATATTCTCCTATATTAAGATAAAAGAAAATCAAAGATTTACAGCCCAGCAAAGTGATATAGTCCAAAATGTTGGCCCAGTTGCAGCCATTTTGAAAACTGGTGGTGGCCATCTTGAAATCTTAGGATTTTTGCGTGGCCAGAGGTTGATTATCAATTAGGGTCATATGAAGGTCATCTGTGCCAAATTTCGCGCTTGTATCACCAAGTGCACTATCGTGTATTGAAAACGGCATAATTCCGCCTAGCTAAGGGGTTTGAGCACATTTCAGGACAATTTGCCTTAAAATCGACATGATTGATCACACGGAGACACTGTATCAGTGCAGTCATGCACTAGTCCCCGACTTGCACCTTCAGGGGCCCCGAGCAGCCATCACTCCCCACCGTCAAGCTTCATCGACAGCATGTCACCTGCCGAAGTTCTTAACATATTAACACATTGGGTGCCAGAGGTTTATTAAAATATTATACGTTGAGTGCCTGCATTTCTTCCATCCACTTGCGTTATACGTTTCGTGCTGTGAGAAGCCCAGACGCGGAAGTGCATGTAAACAAAGCGTGCGTGCGAGACGGCGGAGGGTCCCGACTAACGCCTGGAACAATAATATTTCCAACGCGACCCTCCATTGCAGCGTGATCGCCGATCGAAAACGGCTCGTTTCCACCACGTTAAAAAGAAATGGAGATATTAAGCTTTTAGTCAAGGAGATAACATTGAAAACGCCGACCGGAAGGATTTTTGACATGGAGCCAGATCCAGCCTCTTCTTCTCAGAAACTCCTTGGGTGATGTCAAAGTTTCGTTTTAGCGCCCCACGTGGCCCTCATGTATAAAAATAGAATTGGGTCAAAAACGGTCCGGACCGTTTTCGGCACTTCTCGTTTGGACCCTCAAAAACGGTCCGGACCGTTTTTGGCATTCAATGTGTTAAGACCTGAGGCGATTCTTAAAAATGTTTTCTAAATCCTTACAGTTTTTTTAAAACAAAATCTAAAAACATTTTTTCAAGATTTTTCAAAAATAGCAGATCTACAAGCTCATAGTGCGGCACTCGGTGCTGCGCTATGAGCTTTTATATCTGCTATTTTTGAATAGCCAAATAAATCTAAAGTGACACAGATGCGTTCCAGGGCTTAAAGGGTTAATGACATTTTGTTCTCATTGCCTATATACCCTGTCTGAACAAAGTTGGACGTCGGTTGGGCTATGCTGCAGGCTTTACTGGGGAATGGACCCAGATGAGAGGAAAAGGGTTCCTCCTAATAGCTGTGGCCAGTAAGAAGAGCCACACTATGAGTTATGGCTGGCTGACATCCACGACACACGCATCATCGGCTTGGACCTACTGGGCTCTGAGACCATAATATATAGCCCTTCAGCACGGGTGGAGCTAACCATTGTCAGGATTCTGCCTCGGACACAGCCTGTTCTCCCATCAAAGTAAGCAGCCGGAGAGGGCACCGTTGGCCACGCCAAAGTGCTATGCCAGCTAGTGAGGGAATAATAACACCGGGCCAGCCAGCTGTCCAGAAAGCCACATCAGCCATCCATACAGCCAGGTTCAACTTCCTATAAGCACTAAAGCAGTACCAGGTGGGGACCGCTCATCAACCGACCCATGGAGTTCTTGCTGAGTCTGCGGGTCCACCAGAAGCAGGCCTATTATTCCCTATGGGCAGGAGAGGCTTTTCCTCTGGGGTTTAGGTGTGGGTGTTCGACCAATCACGGAGGGAAAGGGATAAATTCGAAGCTTCATAGTAAATGGACTGGGCCAATGCACCATGCTGGCCAAACTCTCTGACATGGTCTATCATGTGCAGCTGGGGGGGCCTATAGCAGTCCTCCATTGGGACCGACTGGCACTGTATTGGCCCCTCGCTAACAACACAGAAGGGAGATATGAAGGAGCCAGGCAAAGAGAAAGATGTATCTGCCTCAGCACCTCCGGGACTTCACGTGGGTTACTGGGCACAGTTAATCCCCCATGTAGGGGCTGTGTAGCATCCTGGGGTGTGCCAATTCCGCTTGGAAGGATTGCCAGTATGCCTTGATGCTTATTACTTTATTGTTGTAATTATTGTGCTTGTTATTTAACTTATGGGATATTTTTGCATGATTATATAAAACAAAAAGAAGTAATTCATGGACCTGAAGCCGATGTTTCTATATCAGTGGTGCTCAATCTTTTTCATGTCAAGGACCCCCAAAATTATATGTATTTGTCCGCGGACCCCCATCTCAAAATGTTTTGTTCCAGGGGGTCCCAGAAGCAAGGATTTGAGTTAAAAATGTTCGCTTTAAATATATTCAAAGATTTGCACACATTTTCACGATTCCTCAAAAATAGCAGATCTACAAGCTCATAGCGCGGCACTCGGTGCCGCGCTATGAGCTTGTAGATCTGCTATTTTTGAATAGCCCAAAGTGTAAAATAATGCTTTTTTTAGCTCAAATGTAAAAAACGACACAGATGCGTTCCAGGTCTGTTGTTCAAACGGCTGTGGTGAGCCCGTCCCTTCGGTTGCATTATGTGGCACTTTGTTGGATGGAGCCAATTTACCATTGAAAGCTACAAATAATTTGGTATGGTATTATGGTATGTTGTACTACAGTACAAAGGGAATTGTGGAATTGCTGAGAAAAAACATGCTCAGCAAATGTGCGCAGTGGAGCTTGTTGTGTTGTGAGACAGCAGGGACCTGGGCTCACCTGGCCTCTTGGCACCGAGTTAATATTTTGAAAGTGTGTTCATTCATCATCCAGTTTGGCCACAACAACAACAACTCGGACATGTTATGCCCAGAAAACATATGCAGGGTTGGTGACATGCATACATCATACATAACCTCACATACTAATAACTTATAAATGTCTTTCTTGCCCAATTTGAGGTTTCACCTCTAGTTACAGTGAGATGGCTAATTAATTAGCTGTGAAACATTAGTCATCTAATCATGGGATACAAAGATAACACAATTTTCCGATTGAAAATACACATGTGCTTTTTGGTGCATTTATGTATATATATGTATATATATATATATATATATATATATATATATATATATATATATATACATATATATATATATATACATACAGGCGCGCGGGAAGTCCTTAATACCTAGGGGGGCTGTGCGTCGGGGGGGGGACTCCTAGCGCGGGCGCGCGATTTTTTTTGTGAATTTTTGGGGTTTTTTCTGTGTTTTTCCCCACACAAAAAGGCAGAAAGACAGTGCAAACACCAGGTTGAAGTTCATCCATGACCGTAACAGACTGCTATGATCCATAAAATATATATATATTATAAAAAATAAAATAAAATAAAACTTTTTTTTTTCTTTTTTTTTTTCTTCCCATCACCAGGGGGGCTGCTCCCATCACCAGGGGGGCTGCAGCCCCCATAGCCCCCCCCTTCCCGCGCCACTGTATATATATAGTACCTTTATTAGAAGGATAACCCCTTGAGATGTGTCATCTCGAGAGGGTCCTTATGACAAAAATACAGACAGTACAATAGACAAAACAATACAATAAGTACATCCATGCATACTATACATAAACAGGACAAAACAGAAAGAAAAAAAATATGGGCCATGCTGGCCATATACTGTACATTACGATATGCACAATATCACCACCATCATCTTCATCAGCAACAACAACAACAACAACAACAACAACAACAACAGAAATAAAAACAACAATTGTATCTCTGTATAGTATACTAAACCCACGGCTGGAAAGAGTACTAGAAGATCTTACCCTAGCAGAAGTAAGGTTGTTTGAATAGAAGTATGAAAGTAGCTCTTTTGAAGACTTTCCTGAGTAACGAAAAGGTCCAATGTTGGGGCACGGTGGCGCAGTCGGTAGCGCTGTCGCCTCACAGCTAGAAGGTCCTGGGTTCGATTCCCGCCGGGGACGCTGTGTGCGCTGGGGGCGTGTCTTCTCCTCCGTGTCATCAGTGCCCATACCCTAGGTGGGGTTGGCGAAAGGGCCTACTCTGTGTGGAGTTTGCATGTTCTCCCCGTGTCTCCTAGGGTAGTTAATACCCTCACAAAAACATGTAGTAATCCTGGTCAATATACTGGCGCCTGATGGAGGGGAAGGGAACTGGTTGGAATAACGTGTTCCTTCCACGCGCTACGTCCAACCAGGGAAACTCCCCCCTGTCGGGTGACAAGAAGGTCAGTTGGCTCTCATGCATTGAAGGAGGTATGAGCTCGGCCCTGGCCTCCCTAGGCTGGTGGGGGGAGTGTAGTGCCCAGGATCACTTAGCAAATTGGCACCGGGTGAAAAAAGGGTTACAAAATTGAGGGATAAAAATTATTTAAAAAATAAAAGGTCCAATGTTGCATCCTCACCGGATAAACCATTTCAATATGAACTAGAAAAAGTGCTCCTCGGAGCATAGGTCTCCGCCAGGTCAGGTAGGTTATTGTGGCCTCCTGGTGGCGCTATAATAGGCCAATGTGAAAAGGGTGCCACTTCTTTTTAGGCCTTGCATGGCAATAGGACACTAAATTCATGATTTGAGGCATTTTGTTTAATTTTTTTTTTGCTAAATTAGACCTGCTGGTGTCGCTATAACAGGCCAATGTTAAAAGGGTAGCATTTGTTCTTCAACATAGTGTGAATGTGCGTGCAAAGTTTGACCGCAATCAGACGCTGCGTTCATGATTTGCAGCATTTTGTTCAAAACAAGCCACTACTGCAAACTTTAGATGTGAATCTTAGCCAATCAGGATGGAATATGAAAAATGAAACAGATCCGGCTTGATCACATGACTATAAGAGATCATGTGTACCGATTTGCGTGAAATTTGGATAAAATTAGATTTTTTTTTTAACATAAGTCGGCCTCCTGGTGGCGCTATAAAAGGCAGAAGTGAAAAATGCTGGCCAAAGGTTTTTCTTTGACCTCTAGGGAGTGCGCATACAGAGTTTTACACAGATCGGTGCAGTTATAGGTAAAAACACAAAAGGGCCTGTTATAGCGCCATCATGAGGCTGATTTGAACATTTTCAAGTGGCATTTCTTCCTCGGCCTAATGGGAATGTGTGTGCAAAATGTCATGGAAATTGCATGCTGTGTTCATGATTTGAGGCATTTTGTTCAAAATGGAGCACTCCTGCAAACTTTGGAAGCCATTTTTAGCCAATCAAGATGGAATATGAAAAATCTGAAAGACTCGTTTCGTTTAATGACTATACAGATGTGTACCGATTTGCATGGGCAAAATCTGGAGTACTGTCAAAAAATATGTTTTGCACAAAGCGGCCTCCTGGTGGCGCTATAACAGGCCTATGTGAAAAATGTAGCACAGGGGTTCTGCTCTGGCATCCAGTGAGTGTGTGTGCACAGTTTGGCTGCGATCAAGCCAACGGTGCCGGAGATTAGCTGTACACAAAATGACAGAATGACACACGGACGGACACACACACACACACACACGGACGGACGGACAGGGGGTAAAACATACTCTCTCGCCATGCCTTTCGGCCTGGCGGAGACAATAACTCTACCAAGTAATCAATCAGTATCCAATTCCACGATGCTCCCCAAAGAGGTGACCAAGCTTTCTAAAAAGATGGCCTTACAAGGACAAAGAGGTTTTCGCACAATCACATCTATCTGCTAGCAGCCTAACTGTAGTCATCATTCTATAATTCAGGGATGTGCACACACAGACTTTTGGGAGGGCAGGTGCTCAGCTTTAGAATGAATTAATAAATAAACAAACAAACACAAACAAACAAATAAACAAATGAATGAATTAATGAATGAATGTGTCTCCCTTTTGTTGCAACCTTGAGCCAACACATGTGAGTGGACAGGTGAGTATGCATGTTTATCTGTGCGTGCGTGCGTGCGTGCGTGCGTGCGTGCGTGCGTGCGTGCGTGCGTGCGTGCGTGCGTGCGTGCGTGCGTGTGTGCATGCATGCTTGCGTGCCTGCGTGTGTGCGATAGAGCCAGTGAGCCAATGAGTGAGTGAGTGAAGGGTGAATGGTAACATTCATTCTTCTGCAGAGGCATCACTCCTCTGTGCCAGTGGGGGCGGCAGTGGCTCAGGGGGAAGAGCAGCCTTCTGGGAATCAGTAGGTCCCTGGTTCAATGCCTGGCTCCTTTAGGCTTTGTGTCGCCTGGTTAAGTGTCCCATGAGCAAGACACATAAACCCCAACTGCTCCCCCGTGCAGTCACTTGGAGCAAAGCCACTGCTGGATCAAAGCTTACTTACTTCTCTGTCCCAAGTGGGACGTAAGGCTTCGATGATCTCCATTGGGAGGACTTTTTTTTTTAAACTATCGATTTATGATGACGACGATGATGATGATAATGACAATTATTTTATTGATTTTATTTTTACATATATTAGGTAATTATTTCTTTGCTATGATGTTGGATGTCACCGGGACTGTGATTCTGTATGATGATTTTTTTTCCAAAATGTATATTTGGCAGTGGTTTGTTTTCTGTTGTTTTAAACCGCAGACTGCGCTAGAAGGCAGTGTTGTAATCTTCAGCCATTTGACTCTTCCTCTCCAACATACAGCAATGTTGTCCAGCTCAGGAAGAAGAAGCTATAGCAAAACTGGCCGACTAATAGCACTATAATGACACCGGCTCCCACGGTGTACAGAGCTGAATTGTCAGCTCATTTTGTCTTCCGCAGTAAAGATGGCACTGCAGTCAAACTCAATTCATATACTCCGCCACATGGCGGTGTCGCTTTCCTAAAAGAACGGATCTTCGAGCAAACAGCGAGTCACATCGTGACACAGCATCTGTAGATCAGATCTACAAATTTTAACCTCACGAGCAGATCTATAAGATGTTCCACGATGCAACGCTTAATAGGCTATTTTCGGCACCATCATACAACAAGGTATTTGGTATCAGGCTTTGGCTTGTAGATCTGCTCTTTTTGGCAAGTGAATAAAATATAAATAAATGTAGCTTTAGTCAATGCTTCATTTCATTTGCAAAGGTAGGGACCCTGTCAATGCTTGAGAATGAAGGATTTCGCGAATAGCCTATAATGGAGCAGATTATAATATGGCTATGGCAGTTTTCATACAAATTTGATTCAAAATAAAATTGCAATATATGGTCTTGCTTATTGAATTGCGACACTTCTATCATAATACATAGGCTATTGTATCACCGGATTCTTGCCAATACACAGCACTGACATATAATATACCCAGATTACCCATACACATTCCAGGTAAAATTTGACACATAATGCTATTGTAATGTAGTCGCACGGCGAGTAAACACAATAAAAGCTTATTTCAAAGAGATTAAAAAAGCTTAGCGGATCGATTGTGACCCCTGGACTACATTAAATCCATATACAGTCTGCTTTGGTGCTTCTCCTTCTCATTAAAGGAAAGTCATCCATCCTTTGCAGGTGCCCAGTGACCATTTAAAGCACTAATGGTATTTAAAATCACATAGCTCCCTATTCTATACTTTGCACAGTTCTTGTATTCACATTATAGAGTTAAAACCTCTGGGATTCAGGGAAAGAAATAAAAAAAATACAAAAACAAATCAAGGCAGTGTTTTCGTCGTTAATTATTAACATGGCACATCATCTGCACTTCTGATCGTACGTACCATTTTGAAACACTTTCCTTCAATTTATCTTTAAGCTGTGCCATAGCAATTGAACATTCTCTATTAATTAATCTGCACACGCGTGTTTAACTGGCCTGTTCCCTATGGGGTTTGTATAGGCATGGCTGTACTGTATATACCTACCTGCTGTGAGGAGGAAAGCATAACAACCACTGAAAACTTAAAAGATAAACCGAGAAGCCGATAAGGAACCATGCCATGGGACTTGACTTCTGTGGCTCCATTCTGCAACCTCTGGGAATACCTCTTAATCCCTCACACTGTTAAGTAGTAGGATTTATACTTGGTTTTGTGCCGGTGTGGCACACCAAAAATAGCAGATCAAGAAAGCTCACTACACAACGTTGCCAAGTATAAATTACTGTACATTACATGCATACATGAAGAATTTCTCTCTAGAACGAGGTTCCACCAGTTGGAAAATGTCCATGGACTCTAGTTTCACAAGCGTGAAATGCATTATAGTCTGCCAGTAAATGCAGAGGTCCAGTGCTAATATTAGCAACTTTTTTTTTCTTCCCCCACATTGAGAAATTGTAAGGATTATGAGCTTAGGTTTGGAAAGTACACAGTAGAATCCACTTGGGTACACACTCTGAGTTCAATTAACACTAAGGATTTTGCTGTGTGTAGGGAACCTTTCAAGGGAATGAAGTGACAGTAGTCGTGGCAAGAGTCCAGGAAGCTCCGGGGATATAACTTGTTAAAACTGGCGTCTTCTTTCAAGTCTGAGCCTTACTCACACTTGAAGCACAGAGCTTATAGACATTTAAACGGCACATTAGCAATTTATCACACTTCTCTGTAACGGAACTAGCTGGAACTTTAAATAAGTAATGTCAACCCGAGGGCTATACTACTCTCAAAGGTGATTTATATGAATATACTGTATGTTTTGATAATGTAATGGTCAACATCTAATTACGTCTCAATTAAGGAATTTTGGAACACTTTATATTTATTGCTGTATAAGGTATTATAATTATTATGAATCATAAGGACATTATAGCTACATTACGGGTATATTATAATTACTATAATACACTATACTCAATGTGAAAAAACTGGGCACAACTGTGCAGCTACTCGTCCCATCACATTCTTGAACCATATTAATGCTTGTAAGAAGAGTGCACATATGCACTTACATAATAATACACTTACAATGCAGTCCTTATGGCTCACAGGGCACTTAACGTGGTGTTAATGGAAATGTAATATAGGCCTATGTTATTCTTATGGTCTGGTCTGGACTGGTCTAATCAATACTCATGAAGCCCCCCCCCCCCCGCCCGTTCACCCCCAAGGCAGAAACCAGAGAACACATGAAATCCATAAAAACATAACAACTTGTCATGTAATTAAGATTCAACCCCCCCCCCCACCCCCCTTCTTTGAGTATATTTTTACGCAAAAAAAACTACTCAAAGAATAAGCTTCGTTTCACAGCCAAAGCGATGGTTCTAAATCTGAAAATGTCTTGTCCTCGGAAAACTCCATGGGAGTGAACTCTAGTTGTACTTTTCACCATCATTTTCAATTCTCATTGGAGCTGCTCCAGATTTCACGCTGTGATGAGCTAACTGCTTTTCTGGCTTCCAGAGATGTTTGTATTCACATATATATTGATCTGCCTGAGACCAACCACTGGAATAACATGTGTACCGTATATGCCTTTACATAGCAGGCCCATACAGTGTTAGGAGGCCCAGAGCACCGTAGTCCAACCGAGTCCCCCTTTGTGTCTTCAGGCTTTCTACTCCCTTATGTGGGAGAGGTTCAAACAACCATAAGTTACACTGAAGAGACACAACTTCTCATTTATTCTGTGCACTACCAAATTGATTGTCTATAACAGTCACACACAGATGCACTGGCTCCGATTCCCTCTGTCATCACAGCACCTTAGATTGTTTATCATTTCCTTTTTTTTATATCATATATTTTTAGCACTGTGAACGTTGCTGCCAGTTGCAAGTTTCCCATTTCGGACAGTAAACTGAGCTAATAACAGCAACTATAGATTTCAGTTTAATTTAGTTCTGTCTCAGACGACAGTTACTGCCAAATCTACTACCGTATACCTTGATCAAAGGGGCTGACATTCTATAAGAACACATCATAGCCGCATCTTGCTACGATAAAAAAAGGTTGACAAAATGCCATGTTTTTTTCATTCCACAGCACAGTCGTAGTGAGTTGACAATTTATTTTTCAAAGTTGCATAGGTTCTATTAATGCTAATAGAATAGCATTTTTTTTTATTACATTTTTTTGAAGGACTTACGGAGTTGACATGTTATGGTTGGGACACACCAGATAGTAATATTAAATTAAAGCTTACCAGAGCTTTCGCAGCTGTCCCGCATTGTTTTTAAACCCGGAAGTGAGACAGGGGACTTTAGAATATAGCTAAAATCTGTTAATGCCTGATTAAATTATGTTTTTGTAGAAATCGGACGGAGTTGACAATCTTGGACACAACTTTAAAGGGCAAAAACTTTTACAAAAACACACATTTAAAAAAAAAGTTGATGGCAAAAGCACATTCTTACACCTATGTTATCAATACACATGGATCGTTTTTTTTTATGCTTTTAACAAAAAAAAAATTGAAGTTGTGAATCCTTGTCTTAGACAAGGGTGTTTTCTGGCAGAGTAGGCTACAAGTTTAGATGTAAAAAAAAACGGAAACCAGACCAAAATATTGTATAAATCTTATGTAATTCATTTATATATAAATAATGATTTGAAATGTTTTGGTGTAGGACATGATTTGTCCCAATTCTCCAGAATGGGTAAAACACAAAAAGCCAGAAGTTGTCAGAAGACTTTTGCTTAGAAATTTGCTGTGTTGTTCAGGATTACCAGAGCTTTCGCAGCTGTCCCGCCCTTTTTTCTTTTCTTCATAATCACAGAAGAGGCCAGGCTCTCTTTTTACTGCATGGCCTTGCTGAAGTAATATCACAAGCGTGTCTATATTTGCAGGAATCATTTAACATCATCTAACCCCCTCCCTCCCACCCCCCCATCTTTTTTTAACAAGGAATGGTCTGCCAGCTTGTCAGAAATGGCTCTTTTTATAATAATAATTAGATAAGTGACTAATACAGCATGTATTCATGAAAGGGGGTGGCTATACAATGCCAATGCAGGATATATGCAGGATGAATGGGACCTCCAAGGTGACTACCACTGTAAAGCATTTTGGGCTGAATAGCTCCATGTAACCTGCTCACTCCTCCATCATCTCCATTGTGCCTTTAAAAGTCGGCCAGGTGTAAAATATAACATCACTGCCTCAAAGAAACGGAGCACTAAAAGTCTTTTGACACAATTTATATTCCCCTGAAATTGGATTGCCCCCCCCTTCTCTCTCTCTCTCTCTCTCTCTCTCTCTCTCTCTCTCTCTCTCTCTCTCTCTCTCTCTCTCTCCCCAAAATGAGAGAGAGAGGGAGACAAAAGAGAGAAAAAATAACTCCCTATCCCCGCTGACAATGTAATCTGCTGATAAATCAGCAGATGAAGGGAGATACGGTTCTGAGCGAGTGATACTAGTTTTAGGGGCATCCATAGACAGATGTTTTATCTAATCTTTTTACTGTTTGTTTCATTCTCTCTCAACAATCTGTCTTTGCTGTCTCATCAAGCTGCCCACAGCTGAGTTCCACACAGCTTCCATCTTGATAATATTTTCATAGTTGTTAATGTATACATATAGCAGTACTTTTATCCTTATCTGGCTGAAGTCAAGGGCAGATTATGTGTAAATACATTTTTGGAGTATTTGTTTTTTGCAAGCTGATGACTTTCACATTTTAAATAGAAATATTGTAATTTTGAATACTTGAGTATTTACTTGAGTATATACGCACACTGTCCACCACGGATCGTCCCTGGTGCCGTCCCGTTATATTTTAATAGCCCAGTTGCCGGGCGAACCGCTGCTGCCTCTCGACTGGCTCTCCACTGGGAGAAGGAGACAAAAATACTGTATTTCATCTTTCAACCCCATCCAACAGACTAATGATATTCTAATTCTCCGAAAACAGGCGGAAGAGAGCAGTGGCAACAACAAGTTGCAGGGGAACTTGGAAGAACGTACCTATGGTAATGAAGTTACTTCAGAGGCTCTTCAACAGAGGCCACTAATGAGACGGGGATTGGCAGAGGGAATTGTTATGCGTTTGAAATGCTAATTAAAATTAGAAGTGAAATTACGGTTCGGTCACATGGCAATACCAAGATAGTTCAGCAAAGCTTACTCTAATAAAGAGGGAGTCACTAGAGGTAGGAGGAAATTAAAAAGAGGAGCGGAATATCTTCTGGAAACCACAGTTGGGTGTGAGCAAAGTACTGCCTGCGAACATATGGTCAGGGGAGGGGGTGACTATAGGAGAGAGAACTTTTGAATGATAAAGTTTCACACTTGGATTCAGGGGATTTGCTTTAGTAAAGTTTTCCTAAACTAATGCGACGGCTGACTAATGCAACTACTGCAATCACTTTGAGCAAATTATTGCTTTTCAAATTGTAACGCATAATGAGAAAACAGTTGCACTCAGAAGCGCATGCTATGATGCTAATGTTTCACAGGTGTCATCATGGAATAAGCTCCAAATACATTTGGAGCCAGTTCCACCTTTTTCACAGCACCACAGAAATTTATAAATGAGACAAAGTACAGTCAAGGAATGTTCTCTTTGCCATAGTAACGCAAATTAACGTTTTGGATCACTATAGCCTATATACAGTAGATTTTCAAATTAGGCTATAGCACTCAGAATGTATACTATTGAAAACATTATGTTTTGTTTTGTTTTTCCAGATTCACTTCATCCAACATATTTAGCCTCTCTCTCTCTCTCTCTCTCTCTAATCATGCACGTATGCACACACACGCACACGCACACACACACACACACACACACACACACACATAAATGTTTGAATGTTTGTGAAATTGCGCACAGTCACGCCACATTGGAGCAAACCAATGGCTGCATAGTATTATATGTCACAACACTGTGTTCATGGGAATTATAGGATTTCTGTAGAAGAATTGTGACTTTGCCCATTTCAGACAGATATGCAATTTAAAACGTCATTCATCACCCGCCAAACTGACTGTGGCTAGTGTCCTTACAGTGTTACCGCAGTTCATTTTTACCTGCATTTGGCAGGTTGGCAGGTGTAGCTATTTCAAGCCCTGGTAGTGCTGTTTGATTCATTCTCATGCTGGGACACACCTATTATACACCATATTCCATCATTTACATTTACTTATGTACTTTGTACATTTTCCTAAACTAAACCTTTCCTATCTTGGACTTTTTTTCTGTAGTTGTCTTTGCCCTGTTTTTGGAGATGCGTGTCTGTGTGGACCTTCTGCACAGAGCACGGTTGCATCATATCGCTGCGGATACCACTTAGTCTGTACGGAACGTGAAACAGGTTATGGTACAGTGCATTTTCAGCACAATCATAATGTACTTTCTTGGTCTAAGAAGTGTACGGCTGTGAATCATGCTTATAATTGGACCATGGAGACGTCAGAGAGAGAGAGAGAGAGAGAGGGAGAGGGAGAGAGGGAGGGAGAGAGAGAGAGAGAGAGAGGGAGAGAGAGAATGGGGGCCCAGACATACAGCATGGTAATGGATTCTGAATGAGAAAGAGATACAGACACCGACATGCAAGAGGTACAATTCTCACATGTCTAACTTAGGTCTCTACGTCCAGCTGGGCAAAAGGTTGATAGAGAATGATGAGATGCCAGGCAATCTGAATAATAGACAGAGAGTAAGACAGCTGGAAGAATGGACACAGATACTGTAGCCAGCAAGAGATGCAATTTATGTGCAATGTACTTTAAAATGTACATTGCTAGAAGGCCTATAACAGTTTGTATCAATATGCATTCAGTATCTTCAAGAAACACAGACCCCTGAAGGGAATAGCCAAAAGGAAAAGAAGATCTTCAAGAAACAGTGTGTGAAAGGTTGGGAAATGGGCAAATGGCAGAATCTTTTATGAGAAAAGAAACACAGAGAATTCTGTAATCACACATTTGTTTCAACATGTTCTCTCTGTGAGCAGAGGGTGGGCAAAACCACGAAGAGGCTAACCACGTCAACCCTGGCTTCCCTATTTTAGGTCATTACATACACATGTTGTCAAAAATGTTCAAACATTTTCAGAAATGTTTAGATCTGTGAAAATGTGTGCGTAAGCTTGTAGATCACACAACACTGACACGACAAAGTATAAAACAGGGCTTAAAGGTATCATGACATTCATGTTTACACCACATTCAGAGTCTTTGTCCTGGTCCTTCAAACGTGTACAAAAAGTTTTAACTGAAAATTCCACTCCAGTGATTCACTGTAGGTGTTTTTGTCTCACATTTCTAAAGCCTTTTCAACTGCAATGAAAAAAGAAATCTTTGCCTGCGGGTGTCGCTGGTGAGGGATTTTGCCTGTCAATCATCGCCTCTGCTCCGCCCCCCCCCAAAGGAAAGGATAGGGGAGGGGAGGGGCGAGGAGGAGAGTGGGCGGGATTAATTGACTGTGACCTCACTGTCGAAGGGCCAAGCTCAGATTACTTTTCAGCCTAATTATTCAGAAAACCCCAGACCACAGAAAATCCACTGAATGTTCAAAGTTCAGATTTTTTGGGTGTAATTGAGGTCATAAAACCCCCCAAAAAACAAAAAATAAAAAAAGTGAAAATGAATGTCATCGAACCTTTAAGTTAACAAACACAGTGCATTCTGACCTTAGAGTTCAGAACCCTGTGGCAATCATGCAAGGCACCAAACCCGCTCATCGGGAGCAGTTAGGAGTCATGCTCAAGGACACTTCTACACTAATCCAGGGGGGGGGTTGGGGTTCAGGGATTGAACCGGGAACCATCCGATTCCCAAACAGCTGCTGTCCCTCCTGGGCCACTGCCGCTTGTGTAGGCACAGTACAGTTCACATGGTTCACCCACCCCTGTTCGTGATGCACTGTCAGTGGGAGCATCATTTAACCTGCCTGATGAGTGTCAGCATTGATTCCGCTTTGCTGTGATGATGCATCATGTCACAGCTTCCCTCCCTTCCTTGTCAAGTGGAATTCAGTGGCGTGTTATGACGACTGATGCTGCCAACCTGTCATATTAGGAGGAACGATGCCTCGAGCATAATATATGCATTAAAGTTTGAGGGCTAATGTTGATTTAATGAGCCCTCTTGTTGGTATTGATTTGATTAGGGAAGTTATTTTCTTTTTCTTTTTCAGCAATAAACACTGACTTCAAAATAGGACTTGAGGGTTTATCGAATGCCTCCTTAGGCAGAGCTTACCTGATCTAATGGCTTAGAAAAATAAGGACTAACATTCATTGGTCTTAAGATGAGCTGCTTGTTTTGTCATTAAGACTGTGTGGTAAACACACTTGCTTGCTTAACTGTTATCTGAGTGAAAGTGGGCCAATGGCTGCATGCCAAAATATGTTAATGCAGTTGTTACCATAGTACAAGTGAGGTAAGGTCCACTTTTTGTTTTGTTTTACTGCAGTGGATATTGAGCTACTGCTGTTCTCTTGGAAAAGTGGAAAAGTCAAGTTAGGCTTTCTTTGACTCAGAAGTTATGTGGCATGGCATATTATCTGAGATGCTGGATATTTCTGTCATGTGTGTCAAATGTGTTATTAAAGGCCTAATTAATAACCAATTGCAGGAAGAATGGATGGATCAGGTAAGGTTTGTGATGGGGCACTGTTGCAAATAGGCTAATAAACGTTATTAATAAAGCACCTATCAAAACAGCTACAAAGTTCTTTACATACAACTGAAGAAACATAAAATAAAACAAAGGCAGCAACAGAAAAAAATGTAACAATAAAACAATGAATGAAAGGCCTTTTGATAAAAGTAAGTTTCAGGAAGAGATTTAAAAGAAGACAATGATTTAGCAAGCCTGAGCTGCTCAGGCAGGTCGTTCCAGAGGAGAACTGACATCAAAGGTACCGTCACCTTTTATCTAAAGCCTCGACTCAGGATTCAGGAACAACCAGCAGGTTCCTGCCTTAGGACCTCAGGCTCATCACAGGCTCATAGGGGTTAATGACTCTAAAATTGAATTAGAAGTCATAGGCCACAAAGTGCCTTAAAATGTATTGTAAAATATTCAAACACTAAATCCTAAAGCAGACAGGCAACCAGGAGTTAAAGGAGCATTTCACCCCTGGAAGAACTTAGTCACTCAATGTTAATAATATTTGTAGTAGATAACAGTAGTACAATTTGAAATTTGCACCCTATGGCCAGAAAAAGATAGAAGTCTGTGTGTTTGACTGGGGTTTGACTGGACTGCTGCATTACTACATTGACCATAATGCTTTGGGGCACTGCCCTTCCTTGTGGGGAGGGGAGGCTGCGTGGGGGTGTGGTCTACATTGTAGTCAGGAAATAAGGTGAGATAAAGAGGCTATGAGTCAAATGACTCATAGTCTCTGAGGATATGGATACAAATCTAAAAATACAGATAAAACACAAAAACACACACCAGGATCATGTTTATGGGTCCTAGACCTAGATAAAAATAGGGGTTTGATGCAAAATCGGCGAAATGTCCCTTTTAAGGTGCAATAAGTGATATTTATTTATTAAAATAAGTGTTAAATAGCTCTATATTCTGATAGCAATCATTGCTATAGAGTGATTGTTCAGTAAACAGGGGTCTCCCCATCTCTCCAGCTTTTTAGTAAATAGAAAATGCATTTTCAGGTCATGATACCAATTTTATCCCATCAGGAGAGAGAACTCATACAGGGTACTGCATAAACAAGTGAAATTGGAAGTGATGACACAAAGAAATGATTAGACAAAATTGGAACTGGAACACTATATTGAAGCTGATATATGCGGTCTCAAGTCTGCACATAGTTTGGTGTGGGGATCACGGGGGATGGACTAGTTTTCATAAATAGCTAAAATAGCAGTTCTGCAAGCTCACAACACGTAACGACGTGTTGCGTTGTGAGCTTGTACAGGCTATTTTCATTCTGCAACACTGTCGACAAAGTATAAAACAGGGCTTATTTTAGGTTGAGGCTGGGATAAAAAGGAGACACCAAGGTTTGTTGTAGTATAAAAGACCAAATGATGACTGAATTCGAGAATGCAAGTGATACTGTGTGTGTCAATAATGAGAATTGAAATTGTGTTCAATTGAAGAAAATTACTATTTTACATCTGGCCTTTAATGCAAAATTTGGCAAACCTTCAAGGCTTCCAAACATAAGTGTTGAGGTCATCTCGTAGAGTAAATAACTGTTAAGGGCTCAAGAAGTCCCCCCCCCCCCACCTCTCTCTCTCTCTCTCTCTCTCTCTCTGTCTCTCTCTCTGTCATGAGACCAGGGAACCCTCTCTGCCAAGTGATGGGTGACGCCGGCGGGTGCCTGTAACACGGCACATCTCTGTCCCACAGTCGTAATTAGAAGAAGCAGCTACCTGCCATTTTAATTGCATTTCTCACTTTTGACTAATCGCACAAGACACAACGGCCCTTCGGGCAGCCAGCCAGTCGGAGCAGAAGGACATTATGTGTCAAATTAATTCCCTGGCAACAAAGCCACAACAGCAATAACTTCACTGCCAACGCCCCAATAAATACCATCCTCTTATTTGACTAATTGCATTCATTTTATCCTGTGACTTAATTGTGATGTCCCCCTCCCCCCCTGTCATCACTTATGTTACAGACAGAGCAATTATAAGTGGGAGAACATAATTCCTGAGGATGTTGTGGAAATATCAATTAGTGTAACAATAAGTAAGCTGGTATAAGGTCTCCACATTGCCACCAATGCTTTGGAAAAGAGTAGTGGTAGGCTCAGCTTAGTATGCTGAACTTTGGTAGAACCCTTGGCTGTATAGGTACAGTACAGATATGAGACACATTTCATTGATAATCTTCAGTGAGTGGGGAATCTTTTTTGTCTCTCTCCATTCCTTCTCATTGTATGGCAAATAATGATGTAACAATATTGTCTTTATTGCGATATCCTGATGGCATAAATGCAGGGGGTCTGTCACTGCATCTACAATAGGTATTCAGGCCAAAAACATTTTAGTTTTTGTTTGAACAGCAGCAGAGAGAGAGTGAAACAGCCTGCCTTGTGAGGTAAGCAGTGAACAAACCTTGTGTTCACAGCGATATATATGCACATCATTTAGCAGATTCACTGATCTTTACAACATCCCCCCTCTGTAAGAAACCTTCTGAAGAAATCTTCTGAAGATCAACAAAACTGTACAGAATATCAGCATGGACGATTGCAATGAACACATGCTAAGACCGCCATTTCATGTTTGATTTTGCTGTCGGCAGAACACGGCACTCAGATTGCAACGTTTACTCTGCTGCAGAGTCACTACTAAGCTGACTTCAATGGTATTGTGACTTAAACACGCTCTATTACTGTGAACTATTCTATCTCTCCCCCAATCAGACTTACCCATGTTGTTTGCTCTAAGTAATAAGACTATTTTATTGAATACAAGAACGCTTGCTCCAAAACACGCTCGCCCCGGGTCAAATCCGGCGACCTCGGACCGGTCGCCACCAGTTATTCCTAAACGTAATCTCTGTAAAACTATGCCTAGACCTAACCGTATTCCTAATCTTAACCTCAGTAAAACTATGCCTAACCCTAACCTTCTTCATAACCTTAACCTCAGTAAAACAAATACAAGAATACAAGAACCGCCGGGGGCGAGCGGTCCACGAAGAAAAATGGGAGCGAATGTGTTTTGGGGCGAGCCTTCCGGTTACCTATATTGGCAGAAACTGCCATGGGCTGAAAATGCCCATGAAAAATTATGATTTTGAGGGAAAAAAACCAAACAAAAACATTCCATTTCCTGTTCCTCAACCCATGGAGCACAGAAGGAACAGATAAAGATGATCGACAATATTTGGATGCATATCATGGCCAAGGTTCTACCAAAATTCAATATCACTTTAAGCACCTGAGGCCCAAACTTCCAAGGGTGGTATAATAATTCTTCTCAGCAGCTTTTGACATATTGAGTCAAGGCTAAATCATGCCTGAGCGATCTGTCCAGAACTTGGGCTGTGTGTGTATTTTACTTAGGCTTGTGGTTAGTCTTGCGGTCTTTACACACCAAGGAATAACCAATCGTACAATGCTAAATACTCACGGGCTCTGCCTCATTCCGAAAAACAATTATGATGATTTATCATATTCACGTTCTGTGTGTGTGACCAGGTCAAATCTTGCCACTGACACATCTGTATGTACGGACATATTGATGACCCATGCACCCAGGCAAAAAAAACGTAATAATAATAATATGCTACTACTCTACTACTACTACTACTACTACTACTACTACTACTACTACTACTAATAATAATAATAATAATAATAATAATAATACAAACAAACAACAAACAAACAAACAAGTGCTCTGAATCAATGTTCTCTGACATCTGTGTCCATCAAGTGGCTCGTGGCCCTCCGTCTATACGTACTAATGTAGTTTATGTGCCTCGCAGCACTTTTCATTTTCCAGCTGTGATTGTCACCCACCGGCAAGCTGTTGTGCTCTGTTTGCGATGTGCTGATAGGGCAGATCGGAGATAGATACCTCCCTTCACCCTATGCACCCGGCAGGCGTCACGCCTCAGAGATCCATCCACACAGCGGTAAGCAGAGGGCAGACCCCTGGCTATCCCCATAAAAGCTGGCCGTGCAAAAGGCACAGGGCTGTGTGTGGAGCCCTTAGTCTCCTATACGAGAGACCCAGATTTGCCATAACTTGACATTCAAAAGGATAGTACAACAGATATGGAAAAGATCTGTTGGGCATAATTACACTCTGCTCTATTCTCGGGAAGGCCTATCTATAGAGTAATTAGGTGTCCCAAAATAGACGAGCTTTATTTGGTTATTATGTGCAGAATGCTCTGCTCAGTGTTGATACAGTACAGTAGCTTGCCGGAAATTAATTGGACTAATGGACAGGAGAAACAGTGTAGAGGGGTTTCCAATGTATGCAAAATGTGAGTCATACTTGTTTTCATAATTAATATTGCAGAACCTTTTTTCGATGGGCACGTTCTTTCTTTTTTTCCTCCCTTCCATCTCCTCATTATACCGCCAGCCCAAGGTCAAGCTAACGAACCGCCAAGCAACGCCACTGTTTTCCCAACCCACCGCTTAATCATTCAACCTATCATGAGTTTCAATTTACAGGATTATGGCTGCCATTAGTATTCCACAATCACAGCATCATGGCGGGGGTCATTGTTGTACTCCATTGACTGTGCAGCCACATCTCGCAAGGCCCCTGCAAAGTGCAGGCTGTGACATATCGTCAGAACCAAAACAATCAATTGTGCCTCTTTAAACGTCCCTGGAGCCTGTTGAAGGCTCTCTGTCTAGCAGGCAGCAAATGCCACAGTTCATGTGCTGTACCAGAGGCATAACACAAAGCTAAAAAGTCTGTTGGGCTGGCATCTTTGTTGTTATTTTGTTTTGAAGATGGCCCTGTACATGTTTCAACTGTGTATTGAGAGTGTTGATTCAGTACAGGCAGATAAAGAATTGTGTTCGTAAGACACCAAAACACACACATAATGGTCAACTTTCAAGGCATGCTAAAATTGAGAAATTCAATGTCTGTCTGTCTGTCTGTCTGTCTGTCTGTTTACAAGTAACGGTGGCCAATATGACTGATGAATTTGACTGATTTGTCATCATAAAAAAAATAAACCTCAGAGTGCCTTTTCCAGTAGACTAAAGCCTCATTTATGTATGACGGTGTCGTGTGCCGGAAATAAGATCTACAACACGTTGCATCCGCGGCGTGTTGTGAAGTTGTAGGTCGGCTACACCGCGACACCGTTGTGCGACGTAGTATGAATCGGGCTTAATAGGGAAATGGTACACTGGTTTGGTTTCTAATAAGCAGTGCTGGTGTTCTCACCCACTGCCCATAGACAATGTTTCTGCAAGCCATGTGAAAAGAAAAGAACACAGTGCTTTTGAAATTACAATGGCTTATACAACAATTTTATGAGTGACCTAGCATGAAATTAGATCCCTCTAAAGCCCTAAAACTGCATTATTGAATTCCATCTCATCCCGATTGTATCTGGCGGCGCTGGAGGCCGTAGCTTGGTCAGATGTGATAGGAATGTAATTGATATGGTACGAGACTGCAGACAGAGATTAGCAAATGTAATCTACATGATCAAATAACGGCAAATAATGCCAGAGCTATTAAAGCGTCCACATTCCTTTATCCACTTTGTTCTGCTGAGCACCCTCCTCCCTCTCTCTCTCTCTCTCTCTCTCTCTCTCTCTCTCTCTCTCTCTCTCTCTCTCTCTCTCTCTCTCTCTCTCTCTCTCTCTCTCTCTTTATCTCTCTCCCGCCCTTCTATCTGTCCATTCCCATCTGTAGGCTGGGGTTGTGCACCTCTCCCCCTTTAGTGCCATCTGCCATATGATCATTGCATCGAGCGAGTGTTCATATTTGTCCTCACAAATGGTCCCTTTACAATTGGGAGGTATAGGAAACGGCAAAGTGGCTTGGGTCGTGCATCGTGTGTGTGTATGTGGATGGGAGGGGTAGGGGAGTGTTAATGGGTGCAAGATTGATGTATGATGTGTGCCCATATTATGCTAATGAACTGCAACAGGGCCTCTCATATGTTCCGGTGAATGAATAGTGGTTTGTGCTAATGGCTAATTTATTTATTTATTTATTTTCACAGTAATGGGAAAACCCAATCAATTGTCCTGCCGCAGAAAACTGTACACTGTGTACAGCTGTATGGGACTATGAGAGGTTGGCAATTGGTCTAATTCATTTATAATGCTGATGTAAGCTTTTACTTGAGAACACTGGGAGTAGGGTGACTTGTGCATGGTCGCTGTTCAGTTTAGTGTGCACAACCCAGTACAATTTCATCATTGACCCTTACTTGATCATTTTCCAAAATGCAATATTGGTAATATAGTAACTACAGGGTAGGGCCTGATATCAAACACAATCCATTGTTTGTAATGGTGGTAGCCACGCTGGTGGCAACAAATGGACACATTAAAACCTGTTTCAGATAGCATGGTTCTATTTGGGAGCATCGACACTCTGCACAGACCGCACGTACGTCGTGCGTACGTGCATCCGTCCCGTCCGTCTGTTCGTTCGTTCGTCCATCTACAGTATGGTGATACATTACACGCTGTGTGCTGTAATTTCATTTGTGTATTATTGCATTTCTATACTCAAGATTGCATAATGTGCACTATGCAATGCCCTGGCTCCGTTTCAAAGAAACCTATAAGCACGTGTGTGATATGGGGTCATCACGACCTCACATGTAGAGACAACCCATGTCCTGTAAAGCTGTGTTTGGCCTCTGTTTCATCACTTTCAATGTTCTCCTCATGAAAGGGAGCAGGACCAGCTGTTACCCTGCTTCAGACAGATCGTCCTACTTCCTTCACTTCCCCCTGGCGACATTCGAAAAGCCGCCCGCTCGATAGGAAGAGTGCTAGCTTCAATCTAACTTAACTTTGGATGATCTAGAGGGAATGTCGACAGCAATGGCTGCGGGTGGTAGTTTAAACCAAATTTTAAGCCTGCCCCAGCTGTTTCGCCATATGCTGTTTGGTAGAAGCTTTCATCTAAAGGAACTCGGCATCATGACTTCCATGCATACATATGTTCAATGTGATTGGCCTCATGGTTAACCCATTTAGACCGGGGAAGAATCTGTGTCATTTTTAGATTTATTTGGCTATTCAAAAATAGCAGCTATACAAGCTCATAGCGCGGCACCGAGTGTTGCGCTACGAGCTTGTAGATCTGCTATTTTTGATTTTTTAAAACGTATGTTTCTATGTCAGTGGTTCTCAAACTTTTTCATGTCAAGGACCCCCAAAATGATATGTATTTGGCCACGGACCCCCATCTCAAAATATCTTGTTCCAGGGACCCCCAGAAGCAAAGATTTGAGTTAAATGTTTTTGCTTATATACAATATATATATATTCAAAGATTTGCAAATATTTTTAATATTTTTCAAAAATAGCAGATCTACAAGCTCGTAGCGCGGCACTCAGTGCCACGCTACGAGCTTGTATATCTGCTATTTTTGAATAGCCCAAAGAAATCTTAAAATGACACACAGATGCGTTAACGGTCTGAATGGGTTAATCGAACTGTTGAATGTGATAGAGTGATTGTCGCTGATAAAATTTTGTGAATGACTTGTTAGGTGAACTGTGCTGATTTCATCAGTGAAAACACTGAATGCATTCGTTTTCACCGACATGCAATCATCTCCACGTAGTGGCTGACTTTGGGTATCCCTTTTTTGAATGGGCAAAACCCCTTTTTATCCCGTGAATTGAAAATGTTTGACAGATAAGTTTGGGTAATACATAGCTTTATGAAGCGCGCATGCTGAATACACCGTCAGAGTAAGGTAGACGGTGTCTGACACCTTCAGTCAAACAGGTGCCAGGGCAGAGATAAGACAAGGCTCTAAAGTCTACACTTTTTATTAAAAAAACACTCTCTTTGCTACTGCCAACAATGAAACATTCTGTCGTTTATCTAGGGAGCCAGAGTTATCTAAGCTGAATTCTCTGGTGTCAGTATGCCTTTAATGGGATGAAAACATACTTTGAGGTAAACGTGTTTGCAAAGTTTGCCGCATCTGCATTCTGTTGATATTCTGCTGATTTGACGGTGAGTTGTGATGATTGTTTGTTATGCCTTACCAATTCACTTATGTTGAGTTATGCAGTTGAGTTTTCCATTGAAGTCAATGAATTAATGAATCCTGTCAAATGTGCCAACATAAAGAGACACACAAATAAACACAACCATGCACATAAGCATACTATTTTCTATTGTTTATTTTGTTTCATCTGCAGGTGTTTTATGTCCATGGGTTTGCATTTTTTTTCAAGCAACAGAATATTGACTAACTGTAGCTGTGGATAAGAATGTATAGGCGAGGGCTTCTGAATAATATCGACATCAGGAGGAAATATGAGCTTGGAATATTTTTTTTAAAGGATTGCGCACCTTGATCCAGAAACCAGAAATAAGTTTAAGCATGATCACTGACCCTCCCATCCCACATGAATACCCAGAGAACAGATAAATAATGATTCCGATGCTTTTTACACAGGGGATAAAAAAACATTGCTCAAACAAAACCATGTCAAGATGACTTGTGGAAACAGGCTATATGTTATACTATGTTTAAATCTCTGGACAAAAGCTGAGGCTACATGACCTTGTTTTACGGGGGGTCTGCAAGAGGCTAGGCGTCTATGAGAGGGTCTGTTGTGTGCGTATATGCGTATATGTATATCACTAGGAAAGGGTGAATGTGTAACCCTAATACTTAACTGGTATTTCAATTCAAATTCAATTTAGCAAATTATTTTGCCATTTTAATGAACATGGCATCCCTATTTTCAGCATGACATTATGATTAAAACAATTCAAGCTTTTTAAAAATGTTAAAAAAGTGGTGTAAAAAGCAGATCCACTGTACAAGCTCACAACACATGGCGAAGCAACACCTTTTGAGCTTGTACTATAGATCAGCCATTTTTGCTGTATTTATGTATTTATTTAAAAGACATTTCGTAATATGGGGCCACAGCCAGAGGCTATGGCTATTTGGGGGTCCTTGGCATGGAAAAGTTTCTGAACCACTGTTATTGCTTGGCCATCCCTTCATCTGCAAATGCCGAAACTATAGCCAGAGAGACAATATCCTGACGGAGTAATATTAATGCAACTCATTGGATGCACTGGTCATCATCAATGGGGATTGACTCATTGCACTCCATCATTCAAACAGGACATAACCTGTCCTACCAGGAAAGACTTATTGTCTCCGCCAGGCCGAAACTATGTTTTGCATCCTGTCCGTCGGTCCGTGTGTCCGTCTGTCTGTGAACAGCTAATCTCCGGCACTGTTGGCCCGGTCGCTGCGAAACTGTGCACGCACACACTCCCTGGATGCCAAAGCCGAAGTTCTGCCCCGATTTTTCAGATTGGCCTGTTATAGCGCCACCAGGAGGCAGATTTTTGGAAAACACATTTTTTTATATTACTCCTACAGATTTTGTCCAAACATAACGCAAATGGGTACACAATATCTCTATAGTCATGTGATCAACACAGATGTGTTCGATTTAATATATTCCATCCTGATTGGCTAAGATGGGCTTCCAAAGTTTGCAAGATTAATTTGTTTTAAACCAAATGCCTCAAATCATGAACGCAGAATGCGATTTCCATGAAATTTTGCACGCACATTCCCACTAGGTCGAGGAAGAAATGCCATCCTTTTCACATTGGCCTGTTATAGTGTCACCAGCAGGTCTAATTTAGCGAAACACATTTCTGGAACAAAATGCCTCATGAATGCAGTGTCCGATTGCCGTGAAAGGCCTAAAAAGAAATGTCACTCTTTTCACATTGGCCTATTATAGCGCCACCAGGAGGCCACAATAACCTACCTGACCTGGCGGAGACCTGTGCTCCGAGTAGCACTTCTCCTAGTTTTGAATGGTTTTACTGGACAGTTTTTCAGGAAGAGGACAATAATGCGGACAGTGTATATCGAGTAAGATATATATACCAGCTATACATTTTTGTGTCAAAACCGTCCCATTTACAATTATTCAATGTGTTCCTAACAACAAGCCTTGGGTTACCAGTCAGTCTATAGAAAGAAAAGGAAAAAAATTGGTTAGATGATACATATCAGATTAAAGCTGCACAGAAACGATGGAGAGATGCAATCAGACAAAAGGTGGGGGGCCAGTTAATCCAATAACAATACTAGGGTCCTTTGGAAGAGCATGTCATTAATTACTGGTCAGTGTAGCTGGAGGTCCTCAGGATAGTTTCATAAAACCAAATGATGCTAATCCATTTTTGCCAGGTTTGATTAACATGACTTTTCAGTAGCCCATTCTATTATACGCTGTCAGAGAGAATCCTGGATGGCACTAATCAGTTATACCCTGAGAGGCTGAATGTATAATTTTTTTCTTTCACTTTATTATTCAGTCTGAAAGTTCTCCTGTTGCAGCCATTTTTCAAGAGGGAGTCCTCAGTGATTAGTTCATCCACTTCCACTAATCACAATAGTAAAGAGTTTGACATCATCGTAAGTGACACTGGTCAACTAGCTTGCTAACAAACAAACTAAGTGTCTCTCCAGAAACTATACGAAAGATAACTGTTAGCATTCCAGATTTTAAAGTTGTCACAATATGTTGGTTGCTACCGAGAATACTTGCCATTTACCAAATATATTATTTCAAATTAGACGGTAGGGTAGTACTGAGAGTATGTGTGTTCTGTTGTGACTACTGTCACTACTTTTAATTGTGGGATCGCTAAAGCGATCACACTACTGTTATCTTCACCACCGTTTTTTGACGGCTAACTAGTCCTTCATACTTTTAGCTACAATCCCACACTGTTTCTTCAGGAACAGTACCTTATAGTTTATATGGTGCTGCCATTAGGTGGCTAATGAAGTTTCTCTCTAAGGACATAATAAAAGGTAATCAAATCAAAATGGGCGCGGCACGACGGGGAAAAACCGCGCGACAGGACGTGCAATAACCCCAAGTTTGCAACTACTTTCGCCTGCGCCCTTCACCGGGTATGGTCTAGTTGTATTAATTATGACAATTATAGAGAAATCCTGACTAGGTACTGTAAGGTAAGGTAAGGCAGAACTTGATTTGTCCCCAGTAGGCAATTGTGTCAGGACCGGGGAAAACATGGCCTCAGCACTGGCAGGCTGAGGAAAAATAACTACCCAAGGAGATCTCAAAAAGGGTGATAACTCAAGTGCAGAGACATCAAAAAATAATCTAATTCCAGAAACGAAGTAGAGCTTTAATCTCAAAAAGGTGAAACCCCAAAAGGACAATGTTCGACAAAAGTCACCAAAAGGTAATTCCAAACACTCAAAAGTTATTTTGAAGGCTTAAAGTCCAACACAACATCCAATACACAAGTATACACAAGAAGAAAAGGAAAAGTAAAAAAAACCAATTGGCATGAGGGAACAGGGGCCAAAAACACAAAGACTGAGGAAAAACAGGGTTTAAAGGTAGGGTAAGTGATTTGCAATTATTCAAATAATTGCAAAATGGGTCTATGTTCTGATAGTGCTCGTTACTATAGAGTGTCCTGTCCATATAAAGAGTCTCCATGTCTCTCCAGCTCTTTATAAAACAGAAAATGTATTTTGTAGTTTTTTTTTTTTTTTTTTTGTAGTTTCATTTCCAATTTTATCCAACCAGGACAGAGAACTCAATCAGGATATAGATTAAACAAGTGAAATTGGAAGTGATGACACTAAGAAATGAGCAGACAAAATTTTAACTGGAACACTATACAAATTAAGCTTAAAAATGGGTACTTTCTCCTGATTGGCTGAGATTTTGACACCTACCGAAAAATGTATTTTCTGTTTATTAAAGAGCTGGAGAGACAGGGAGACATCTGTTACTGAACAAACACTCTATAGCAATGATTACTATCAGAATATAGTATTTTAACCTTTTAACAAAATACTTTTTGTTTTAACCAAAAAATATCACTTACCCTACCTTTAAATACACAGGCAAACTCAATCAGTTCAATGGCAATCAAGGATCAGACACAGGTGAGGTGGGAAACACGGAGGCATGGTGGGTAGGAGGCGGGCAAAAACAATACACACAAGTTAAGAACAAATAATTTCCAGAATGGTCATCATTTTTGGAATTTGAACTCAATGTCATATAGAGGGCTAACCTTTATTAACTTCAGCTAAATATGTCATAAACACACTTGTCCCTTTAAGTTTTAAAAGTGTTTTTAAAAAGATTTCTGTGAGTTGTTCACACTTAAAGAATATCTGGTGAGGCAGTGGCACATCTCATTATAATAGCATAATGACCTTCCATTAGCTGGTAGCAAAAAGTACCATTTACAAACTTCTTAGGAATTAACAATCAGACATTGTGGAAATTCACAGAGAAATATAAGCGACATTTACAAACATGTTGTCGCAAGGAATGAACAATTAGACTTAGTGGGAATTTACAGATAACGTGTTTAGAACTACTTCGTTCTACTATGGGTCTAACATGGGTTTATTACGTTTATGTTATCTCTGACATACTTAATGTGTTACTATGCAGGACAGTGGACAGTGATTTTCAACACGTTTTCATTGATTTCAGTAGGTGCCACATGGCACTATTGGTTGTTCAGCCTCAGTTAAGGGGACAATTTAAAATGAGTTGACATCCATTATATGACGTTTTTGTGAGTGGCATTCTGTTGACAGATTGTGACACTGTTGAAATTCCAATGAGCTTCTGAATGGAGGATGGTGGCATGATGACACTATCATTAGCCAGTTGTCCATAATGACAACTGACCATGACAATTAATGATGCGAGGCGGAGCTTTTGTTTGACGTGTGAGAGCCATGCAAACCCACTCAGCCCAGAACCATGCAGACCGAACTGCCTAATATCTTTGATCCACATCAATCAACAATAATTAATTGGGTAACATATCCAATGTGAGAGTGTGTGCGAAATATATCAATATATCAACCAATATCTCATACCAAATATCAACAACGTTTTAGAAACGGGGACAAACCGCTACCACCAGTCTTTACAAGCACCTTCACAGAAAAACAAGGGCAATGTCGCTCACACTAAGCAGACATGGCAACCAATCATGACACGTTGCAGAGCCTTTTCTACCAAACACGCCCCCTTTCCACAGCCACGCCCCCACCATATATTTATATGAACAGAAGTGCACGCCCACAATTCAGTCTAAACACATCCCACTAATGGACAGGGTGTTTCTTAGAGAGTGTTACACACACTCAATTTTTTCTTCTTCTTATTAACAACAGACTTATTGAATATAGTTATAGTCTGTCTTATTAACAACAGACTTATTGAATATAGTTATAGTCTGTGTTGGTCATTCAGTCTATAATCCTATAATTAACCCATTAAGACCTGAGGCCGACTTAAAATCAGATCTCTATCTCTCAGAATCTCTCTCTCTCTCTCTCTCTCTCTCGCTCTTTTTTATTTTATTTTTTACATCAATCTATACTGTACACTACACCGTACAAACTAGAGGGTTCTGGAATCAAACACTGCATGGACCAAAAGGAGAAAAAAAACTGAACTCTGGCTGTCTTGGTGGCATCATGGGAAAACAGTGTTTTGTTTACTCTTGTTGCTGTAACCCTCATTCTCCACATCCTGTCCTCCTCTGTGTTTGATTGAAGCTGTGCCAGCTCCAGCCAGCAGCTTACAGCCTGGGGGTCATCACTCATGTGTTGGACTGGGACCTGGCCTGGCACTCTGCTGTCGGCTTTGATTGACTAAAGGCAACTCTCTCTCTCTCTCTCTCTCTCTCTCTCTCTCTCTCTCTCTCTCTCTCTCTCTCTCTCTCTCTCTCTCTCTCTTCCCCCCCCCCATTAAATTAGTTAATATAGAGTCACAATCATTTTGACCATATTTTTGGATATTCAAAAATAGCAGATCTACAAGCTCATAGTGCAGCACTGAGTGCCGCGATATGAGCTTGTAGATCTGCTATTTTCGAAAAATCACTGCCTCAAAATATTTTTTGAGATGGGGGGTCCGCAGCCAAATACATATTTTGTTTGGGGTCCTTGACATGAAAAAGTTTGAGAACCGTCGGATTAGAGCATACACCTTTCATGCGGAAGGTGGGTTCGAACCCTACTCAGGGTTGACGTCAGCAAGGGCATGCGGTCGCAACGGATCCCTAACGCCAAATCAAATGGTTTCAGATCTGAGCCAAGTCTCCTGCAGCAGATGATGATGATGATCTATATTTCATTCTCAAACATAATCGGTATATGCATGAATAGCAAGATGTATCGTATGAGGCAAATGAAGCAGAATTGAGGGCACGTACGCGTCTCACATTCACTGGTCCTGGGCCTGTTTATCTGTTGCTACTCACAATATTATGTGCTTGATGTCAATAAGCAAGCATCTTGAGACTGGATTAATTATTTGATATGATATGGTAGGAGTGTCACTGTCTCAAATGTTTGATAAGATTGCATTCAGTGCATCTTGACAACAAAAGTCAAGAGACAGCAATTTGGTGTCCTTCAGCAAAACATCTGACATGTTCCATTACAAGTTTCCATGTCCTTCACAGCTCCAAACATTCTTTAGCGATCACAGATGCCGCCAACAGAGAGAGGGGCGTCTTTCCCCCATTGACATTCAGTTGCAGTGCTACCAATAACTCCTTTCCTGAATGTTAAGCAGATATGACATGGTGCTTTGATTGTAAATAATTTGGCCCACGCTCCAGGGTCAGCCAAGCGAGCAGCATCTACTCTCTCTTCATAGCAAGGCCTTCTGTTGTTCCAGCTGCCGAGCTCTCCCTGCCTCTCAGACAGGCTGAGACAGGTGTCACCGTGGCTGTCTGAAAACACCTCCGAGCTGGATACCATTATCCCCTCCTCCTCTGTAACATAACCTACGGCGTGGCTGAGACGCATCCTGGTACTTCCAGGAAAGCTTGCCGCCCGGACCGGAATACTGTTCGACATGAGTGATTATGTGGATGTGATGGGTTGACCCCGCCAAGAGGTATCGGTCTTTGAAAATTGAACCCGTTAACTGGAACACTGCGGCGATAAATCAGTGTGTTAAATGTGGGCCAGGATGGGGCTATAGTGAAATGGTTTGTGTTGAAGGATAGATGATGTTCCTCCTGATTGGCTGCGCAGGACCATCTCAAAACAAAGGATGGCGACAAATAAACAGATTAGATGTTATGCTTATGGTTTGATCTGTTCAGTTTGTTGGTGTTCTCTGTGCTACACTAAAATAATCATAAAAAATTACTCTTCAACACATACAACTGTTATGAGCAATCAAATGAATGTTCTAGGTTGTTGCGTAAAAAAAAAAAACATTCAATCACAATCATGTGATTGAATGAATGGTAAATTGTCTGGAGAACTAACATCATCCACGGCTCACCCCAAGGTTGTGTTCTTTCCCCACTCTTGTATATCCTGTATACTAATGATTGTAGGAGTCAACATGACAACAGACACATTCTTAAATTTGCAGATGATTCTGTGATTGTTAGTCTTTTGAGTGATAGTGAAGCCAGTCATGGCCCAGTTGTAGATGACTTCATTTCTTGGTGTGAAGATGCATTCCTACAACTGAATGTCACAAAGACTAAAGACATGTGTATTGATTTTAGACGATCTCCACCAGCTCCTCAGAGTAGTGTCATAAATGGCCAGACAGTGGATTTGGTAACCACTTATAAATATCTCGGCTCCATTATTGACTATCGTCTGAAATTTGACTTCAATACTGAAATGGTGTGTAAGAAAGGTCAACAGCGCCTCTTCTGTTTAAGGAAGCTAGCCAAATTTCAGGTGGACAAGTCATTGATGATTTTATTCTACAGAGCTTTCATAGAGTTTGTTATTTCATTTGCTGCCATTTGTTGGTATGGAAACCTTGGCATTAAACAGAAAAATGCCCTTAACAGGGTTGTGAGGGGGGCTAGCAAGATTGTGGGGGTACAATTTTAGCTGTCTGAGTCATATATATGACCAGCAGGTGCTTAAGAAAGCATCTTCTATTATGGCAGACAGCTCTCACCCCCTAAATCATGAATATGAATTCTTGCCTTCCGGCCAAAGGTTAAAGACCCCTGCAGCTAAAAACAATAGGTACAAATTCTCATTTGTACCTACTTCCATTAGTGCCATCAATAATAGCAGCAGGAGGAGGCTATGAGTAGCTATTATTATCTGGATCTTGTGATTATGTCTATGTCTATGTGTGTCTTGTGTATGTATGTTTACTGTGTGTTGGAGTTTCTTACTTTCTTACTATCTGCTGTAACATAAATTGCCCAATTTGGGACATAATAAACTTGAACTTGAACTTGATGTCTCGCTCTGTAGATGGATGGCTCTCAGGTGACCAGCAAAAGCACTGGATAACCAGATAATGTGGGCACCGGTGATGCAGTAAAAAACTAAATTTACTCAAGTTCTATACTTAATTACATTGTTCGAGTGTCTGTACTTTACTTGAGTATTTGTATTTACTTTCACTCCACTACATTTCAAAAACAAATATTCTACTTTTGATTCTACTACATGTCTAGAGGGTACAAGACTCTGGATTTTGTGAGCAGCCCACACAGTTTGTAAGTTGCTTGATTCAGTATTTCGATATTTGATATACATTTTATTAGACACGCCCCCTTCCTATGCAAACCCATTGTAACTTCAAACTCCATTTTAACCATGTTAGATTAATTGAAAACATTTGTCCTTGGTTTTGGTGACTGACATCGGCCTTCTAATATGTGTGGGAGCCATGTTTTTTCAATTACTTTTTTCATTTCTTTTTTATATATTTTTTTGGAAAATGAAAAGAAATAAAAACATTTTTTGAAAACTTTAATAAATGAAAAATGTTGTTGAAAAAACATGGCCCCCTCACGTATCCTAATAGAAGGACAATATCAGTCACCAGAACCAAGGACGGGTGTTTTTGATGAATCTAACATCGTTAAAATGGAGTTTGAAGTTACAATAGGAAGGTTAATACGTGTCTGGTAAAAATGAATATCACATTTATATATACTGAATTAAGAAACTGGGGTGCTCACAAAAGCCCGAGTAGATGTTAAAAAAAAGCCAAACATGTTTGAAAGTGAAATATCACTTTCATTTTTCAAATGTAGTTTTGTGACGTGACACGTTGTGAGCTTGTAGATCTGCTATTTTCACTATTATTGGTAGTTTTTCCGGAAGGTTTTGGGGAAGAATGTCAAAATGTCAATACAGCACTGCATTGATTTTAAGAATGAAAATGGACTTTGTAAAGCAAGTACTCAAGACACAAGTACTGTTGAGTACTTTGTCCACCTCTGGTGAGCACAGTCCAAGGGTTATCGTGCCTCACTTAATATGCCTACCTTGATGCCTGAAGACAAGGTATGCTGTGTGTTTTCCTGTTAATACAAAAAAATAAAAAGGGATCGGGGCCAACGCTGCATGATTAATTACCGCATACCCTGTGGTTGCCCACTAACGGTGATGACTCCCTGCTTTGTATGTCATGAGTAGGACTTGTACCATTCATCACCCCGCTAAGGTCAAGCTCAAAGCCTAGTCCTGACGGCAACATTGTGTTTCTGTAATTACCATTCCCCTGGCTCTCTTCGGCCATGTTCTGCCGTTCGCCTTTTGTTTGATTTTGATAAATACATTTTCTCATCTACACATCTTGCCTTTCAGACGTCCATTAGTGTTCCAATTAGATGTTAAATCAATGTTTGGATAATGACGCAGATGTACAAGTTCAGTAACCGACCCTTTTTATTTTTTGGACAGCTTATTAATATTTATTGAGCCGTACTGCTATGAATTCTCAGATGGCTTCATTTGTGGCAGAGCAGATGCAGTGAAATCATGTATGGTTGAGAGACAGAGGGCAGACGCTGTTTTATTTATTTATCTTGACTGTTTTGCCAACTTAAACAGGAACGATCGCGGAACTGTAGCACGCCACAGGACAGAGTAGTTGGAAAAATAAACGATAAAGTAGCAATTCAGTTAAAAAGAAAAAGCTTTGTCTTCTCAAGGTTAAAGCTGGTATATTAAGATATTCAAGAGATTTTCAGCCATGATACACATCGCATTACTGGAGCTTCTCTTCTCTCTCTATCTCTCTCTCTCTCTCTCTCTCTGTCTACATTTCTCTCTGGAGGGGAGAATATTACATACTGTACCTCTTAAGGCTTTGTAGAATGCCACTGAGCCCACGCTCGGTGTCTCCCGACACCTTGATTTAATGATCAACGTGAGCTTCCAGAGATGCAATGTATTTTGAGGTGCCAACGAAGCATGAAAATAACCTTTCACATTATCATTTACACACATATTAGACCATGGGACAGATTGTCTATAGGCTGTCTTGGGGCCATAACTCATCTACCACTGATGGGGTAGCGTCCTCATTCTTTCCCCATGTAAAGGGATGTGACTTTGAGGTGGTGCGTGGGCCAAAATCGTTCATCTTGCGCAATTTTCAATTTTGCCTTTTTACCTGACTGCCTCCTCTCAAGGTGAAATATGGTGCTCGATAATCGCCGCAGGCTTAATGCTGTTAGATTAAAAATAAGGAGAGGAAATGAAATAAAGTGAATCTTGATATAGCATGTCAAAACAACATCAGTTTATGCTGAGATTTGAATTACAGTTTATGGCTTGACTGCGGGGCTAACGCTCTGAAGGCCGTATAGCCCCAGCAGCGCTGTGAGGGGAATGACATATGGGTGAGGGAATGCAGATTGACAGGCAGCTTAGAGAATCAAAGCCATTGGAAACCAAGATTTGTTGTGATACCCAGAGAGGTGTCTGGTGTGCATGTGTTTTATTGCCAGCCTGTCATGTCATGACATTGACATCTTTGTGATGGACAATGGACAGAACGATTCGGCTCATTGTTGTTTCTTTCTACAATAATGGCACTTTTGGACAAACCTTTCTAGGAAATGAAAAATAAATAAATAACCTGTGTTACAATGGATCCAATGCAGTTATTGTTACACACACACACACACACACACACACACACACACACACACACACACACACACACACACACACACACACACACACACACACACACACACACACACACACACACACACACTCTGTATGATAATTTGTAGCAGCTACTCTACCAAGTGCATTGATTTGCCATTAAGAACAACAGGTCATTATTCTGGATTATTTGCCTATTGAAGTGTATGTTACTGCAGATCACACACACACGCACGCACGCACGCACACGTGTGCACAGTACAGCATTTCATATTACACTCACAGCTCTCTCACTCTCACATTTCAGACAAAATGAATAGAATCTGAATAACTGGAAGAAAAAAAGAGAGACCATGAGAAATGCAATTCTCATGGCTAATATTCACTAGAGAGAACCCAGTCCATTAAGCAACGTAAGTAGGCGCTCAGGGCCTCAGGCCACTGTGGGGGCTTTGACGTGGCAAATCAAATATTGACAAATGTTCAGTATAAAATGTACCCTAACATGATAATGACCCGTGGAGTATTATGGATCATTTTAATCAGAAACGCCAGGGCTTTCTCGTGAAACTCCTGAAACTATTTTTGAATTAGTCTTTACAGTTCTCAACCATCAAAGAAAACAAAAAAAAGAAGAAAATATAATAATTCCTGCACACACTGATTACCTCTGCATTGAATTTATTAAAAGTTCAAGGACCTTCCTCAAGATAATCTAACCATAAAGTGAATGCTTAAATACAGGGTTCAATCCAGGCAGATTTATAATGTATACAAAGTACACTTCCCATTACTGTAATAAATACATCATAAGTTGACCTTTGTCGTTTGGGTTCATATGGTGCAATTTAGGTCCAAAGCCATGATTTTTGGCATATTATTTGCAAAATAGGCCGATAAATGATGTGTTCGAAATCTGAATGATACGTGTTCATCATGTGACTCCAGATACTGTGTGAGTGGTTTGGTGGAAGGAGTAGCGTGGATCACAAACACAGTCAGGCGGTGGACTGCAGTCACCCCACTGGACAATGGCCTGGGGCTTTTATTCAGAAAAACTGAAATGAACGATAAAACTTGTAAACACCAAAACAATAGCTGTCTCCCTCTGGAGCTACTGTCAAAACTTAAACTAACTAGGCTGGGCCGCTATTCGGCTTACCGGGACTGTCTTTCGTCAAGGCTGTCTCCCCAAACAGCTCTTCTCTCTCCAGTTGACGCACGCACGCACGCACGCACGCACGCACGCACGCACGCACGCACGCACGCACGCACGCACGCACGCACGCACGCACGCACGCACGCACGCACGCACGCACGCACGCACGCACGCACGCACGCACGCTCGCACACACACACACACACACACACACACACACACACACACACACTGAGGGCAGCTCTGCTCAGCTCTTAAGAAGATAGTCTAATCTATGGAAGGCAGCTGAGTAGGTGTGGAGCTGCCCATGGAGCCAACTAGCTGGAATGTAGCAGCCTTCCTTCAATCACCAGCCCCATCAAGCCCCCACACCTCAACTCCTCACATACTGTGTAGGCCACGTAGCATAACGCCAGTGGTGTAAAGTAACTAAGTACATTTACTCAAGTACTGTGCTTAAGTACAATTTTGAGGTATTGTGTTTTACTTTACTGGAGTATTTCCAATTTTCTGTACTTTTACTTCTACTCCACTACATCTCAGAGGCAAATATTGTACTTTTACTCCACTACAATTGTTTGAAAACTTTAGTTACTAGTTACTTTGCAGATATAAATTGTTATATTATAAAACATACTAAAACCACTTTAGCCCTATTTTATACTTAGGCTATTTGAAAATAGCTGATCTACAAGCTCACACCGACGCGTTTTGAGCTTGTAGATCTGCTATTTTCAAATACTTTTGGTACTTTAAGTATATTTTTATGGCAATACCTTTGTACTTTTACTCAAGTAACATTTTGAACACAGGCCTTTTACTTGTAACAGAGTATTTCCACATTGTGGAATTGCTGCTTTTACTTAAGTAAAAAAATGACATTACTTCTTCCACCACTGCATAACGCTGATTTGAAACATTTGGGGTTGAGTGTCATCCTTGTACTACTACTGGTAGTGTCCGTGAAACACTTGATGTTGATTGGTCCAGCGGTTTATGAGATTATAGCTGTGCACATCAGACAGACAGATGTGCAAACACACAAACGGGTGAAAAACATAATCTCTGCCTCCCGGCCTTCTGACATGGCAGAGATAAACAATAAACAAAAACTAAAAGAAAATGCACTGACAACTCCCCCACTACGCTACTGTGATGGTGAAAGACAGCAGCACACAGTCAGGCATTGTATTCCAGCTCCCCCGGAGTAGCCTTCGACCCTTCAGAGATAATCACAGAGTCCCTGTAGAAGTACTCTTAATTAATCCCTGCCCATCCAACAACATGGCTGCAAGAAAAGTCCAGGGAGCTTTACTTTGTGTACAATTAGAGATGCCCTTCCCTCAAACAACCCTCCCTCCTTCCTCAGCCAATGCCGCCAGAGGACGAGCCTGGACTTGATATGACATGCATGGGAGGTGGAGGGTGGGGGAGGGATAACGCTTGAGAGGACTGGTGCTCGAGTTGGGATTGATCGGGTGACCTTCAGATGGGCATTTTGGCATAGAGCCCTTTCCTTTCCATTCTGTCTGCTTGCCGCGTGCGTTCCCCATACCGTATTTCACTGTGCACAGACGTGCGCGTACAGTCCCCCAGAGATGCTTGGCCTAGCTGTCTCCCTTTCCCAACAATCAGTGACTGATTCTGTGTAATGTAAAAACACATTGAGACATGGGGGAAACACGATGAGAAGCAGCTGTCTGCTAACTGCCAATCAGCACTTGGGGGTTCCAGCATGCAAATGTGTAAAGAGCTTTTAAGGTCTCAGAAAGAAGCAAATGTTTTCTTCTTAAATGAAGATATGAAGAAAGACCATCTGTGGAACATCTGTGGAAGACATGAAGAGTAAGTCAAGACCCTATTTATAAAGACGATGACAGAGGCTAAATACTTATATTGATCTCATAATATTCTCTGCATCTCTAGGTTTGTCAAATACAGACTCATTGATAACGTTATTATAATATACAGTGTGTGTGAGATGAGAACCATTGTAGTGTCATGTCTTCACCCTGATAAGCCTGTGGTTGCTTATATTTGTCTCTATTCTATTCTAGAGATTTGCCACTAAAGCCTATTTCAGACCAAAGATTTTTGATCGGATGAACCAATTTTTAGCCCGATTTTTGTCATTTGATTTTTGTCACGAACGTGTCATGGATGCAATGCGTTGTGAGCTTGTAGATCTGCTATTTTCGCCATGCGACACCATTATATGCAAAGTATAAATTAAGCATTAGATTGAACATTGAGGAATTTCTTTGGGGGGTAATTGCAGTACGGTACAAGAATATCTAGCAAACCGACCTGCTAAATAGAGAGATAACAAATTGTGAAATGGCTCAATGTTCTCTGACATTGTCATTAGACAATTTCTGTTCTGTTGAGAAAAATCCAAGATTAAGGCTATATATATTTCAGTCTTCCCTAATTTGTGTCTTTTCATTTCCTGCCTCACTGCATGCCAACAGGCTGGTCCCTTGGGGTATACTGGAGTGTTTGTCTGGCTACATTGCTTTGGCTGGAAGACTGTTCATGTCTGCTAAAGGTGGGCTGTTTTTTGCTGACTTTCTATAATACAGGTCAGGCAGTTTCATGACCCTGCTGCCCCTTAACCTCACTCCGTCAAATGGAAGAAGCTTGCGACACACATTTTGTTTCACAGCGTACTTGCATCTGAGACTCCGGGCGTAGAATCGATGACAGACGGAGTTTCATTTTTTCAAGGTACTAGGCAGGTGATTGGATGATCCCGCCCCTAGCAGCCGCTGATTGGTTCGTATGCGCAGCGGTTCGGGCAGCTTTACTCTGTGAGCAATCCCAGACCCTCCTTCCTGAAACCAAATGCAATGCAATGCATGAGATTTCCGGAGGGAGGGGGTGTTTACCAGGCTAGCTGCCCCTGGCATCTGTGTTATCAGAAAATATTTTCTTATAAAATGTAACATTTAATAATGACACTTTCTGTAAATCATAGACAGGGTTGAGCTGAGTGGAGGAAAGGTGCATGTACAGTTGAATGGTAAAGATGGATTCCTTCTTCGCTGAGATGAAAAGTAAGGAAAATGTAAAGGAAAATCAATAAAAACAAGTCAGACCTTCTGTCTGGACATCTTTGATTGAATTAATACTTTATTAGCCAGAAATGTAAACAGCACGAGGTACAGTCAGACATTAAGGCTAAAAGGATATCAATAAAAAGTCTTGGGGACTTGTTTCCATTGTGGATTGTATTCAATTCATCAACATAGCATAAAAAAAACACAATGATACATGTCATCAACAAATACAGAACACATGTACAAAGGGGAAAATGTCGGCAGTGAATGACACCACCTTTCTATGGGAATTTGCATTTACCTCCTCTTGTAGTCTCCTCCTGATAGATGGATTTTCAGGCAAGTTTTGAAAGAAACCAGTGATTAAAACAGATTTTAATCACTTGTAATGGATGGTGTCAGGAAGGACATTCCACATTTTGGTGGCAGAGCAGTAGAATGAGAATTTCCCCATGTTTGTTCTATATTTGAGTAGTACCAGATCATTGTCACTCCCTCTAGTATTGTGGCTGTGGGTGTCACTTACTTTGGAGAAGTAGTCAGTCAAGTATGAGGGTATTGAGGGCATTGCCCCTTTGACTAATCCCATTTGTATTTGATGTCTTCTACCCTGACCCTGGGGGGGGGGGGGGGGGGGGGCTTTAGGCCGAGAAGTAGTCAAATCAGTTTGTTTTGGGAGGTCTGAAGCTTAGTTTTTAGTGACATTGGAGAACCAAGAGGTGCAAGCATAGTCAAAGTGGTATTGAATGAGGGCTCGGGCAAGAGTCTTGAGAGCACTTTTGTTGACAAAAAAATATTGCTCTTTGATTTACAGGATCCCAAGTCTATCTCCTCTTAGTCCACACGGACGTGTACCAGGTCACATTCAATAGGATCTCAGAACAAATTTCCCTGGTCCATTAGGCCCTAGTCGGAACCCTAAAGATTAGGGTTCGGATCTGTCATTTTGGATCCCTGAAGATGTCTACTGCCTGGGAAGTATCTGTCTATGCTCCAGCTTTGCAGGCTCCTACTATACTGTAGGTGCTGGCCACATTTGTTTTAAATTTGTACCGTTCTATTATTGTGCCAATTGAGACTGTAGCCAAACCGTAATCATACAGTGAACTGACATCTCAGTCGATAGTTTAAATTACAAAATGTATCTCTCCTGTCAGACAGGTCCCACTGCTCATACTGTGTGTAATAGTTCACATACAAAACTGTGCACTATCCTGGTGCTACTTGACACTTACAACAGTAATTGGGACAGCAAGCTTGGAAGAAGATGTCCTATAACTGAAGTAATAATATGTCAATGAACAGCCATTCTGTGCAGACAGACGTAGATGAGTGGTAGAGAGGCCGTCTGGGAATCAGAAGTCTGCCCTGTCTATGTGTCGAAGTGTCCCTGAGCAAGACACTTAACTCCTATTGACTTATCCATATTAATGGCAGCCATGTCACCTAATAGAGGACAAATTCCATGCAAACTTACTGTGGCATTTTCTAAAGGGTATATTCAATTATCATTATTATGATAATAATATTAATAATCATTATTATTATTATTTGTATGGTAAAGACACCACAAAGGGACTTGGACAGTCCTTTTTGCCAGTAGTTTCTACAACCAAGTCTGACCCACATACTGTATGTATTTTTGTTTTTTTAGGATTACTGAGTCTTATCATATCTTATCTTATCTTATATTATGATAAATGTTCCACTACGGAAGAAAACTACATAACTGCAATAATTGTAGAGGTACATGGTCATAATTATTATGAATAATTTGTGTCAAACTGGGCAATACTGCACTGCTTACTTGCTCAGTCGTATAACTTGCTCCGGGCAAGAGTGAGCATCATCAGAAATTCAAGCCAGAAAATGCAATTAGCTGTGGCTTAAGTGCAGTAACAGCCCAACATTAAACGTGTAACCCCAGACTACCCGCAAAGTGCATGGACATAGGCTAGACAATACACTAGAGAGCAAAGACTAGCAGCACCAAATGGATTCAAAACAGTGGAGAACAAATTTACCATGCAATGAATTGGGCCAGCATGTCTTTAAAATCAGTGCTCTACCCTGACCACGTTAGCGGTGTCCTGCAAACCAATTGAACTGTGGTCTCAAACAGACTGGAATATACATGTTCATGTCATTTATAATTTAATGAATGTATCATACATTTCATGTAATTAACAATACATTTCCAGATTGTTATGGCAGTGCATGGACTTATGGCGTTGCAAAAGCTCAAACTCACTCTAAACACTTATATGTCCCAGTTGCACAAAGAGGAAACATTCACCCTTTACTCATCCTTCATCTCCCTGGAGCTCGCTGGTGCAAGTGCACTGTGCCAGACAGTGATGTAAACTTGTAAAATAATGACATAAAGTGGGGCTCTGAAGCGCACACCTTCAGTACCCCCCTTTTGGTCGTTGATAATAAAATGGAATTATTCTCCCATGTTTGGCAGCTCCCTGAGGACTACTTGTGTGCACATCAGTGGATTAAGACTGAGGAGCTTGCGGTCTTCCCGGGGCCTTTCATTGCTGTAATTGCCGTGTCTGTCCATCACATGGGTGCCTCAGAATGAACATTATCTCATGACATGCACACAACTACAGTGTATAGTTGTGAGACTTCAATTATGCAATGTGCTTGTCAGTTTTGAAATGGTGCAAGTCACACTATGCAGGAAATTCAAAATCAGCATTCCATTTTTGCATATTGTGTCAATTATCCTGACAAGAAAGACTTGTAATGAGTGTTGAGATATGCTATGCATGAATATTTTTAGTTTGATGCATCGTGATGTGTGGATGCGCATCGACTTAGCTACTTGGCATGAACATATTTAGATTCAAGGAAGAATGATGAAATAAAATAAAATCTGTGCTCATATTAAAACAATTCAATTCAGGCCAGTCATACAGTCATGGACTCAGACTTGAATTTCAACTGCCACATTAAGACTTTACAAAGTCAGCCTACTGTCTATCACCCTAAGAATATCAAGGATTTACAGGACTAATGTCTGAGAAGGATTTGGAAAGAAACGTGTCCATGCATGTATGTTCAGTAGACTCGACTAACTGTAATGGTGTCTTTACAGGTCTCCCTAAAACATTGATCAGACAGCTGCAGTTAGTTTAGAATGGTGCTGCTTGATTCCTTACTAATTCCAAGTCAATATTTTCTGATCTTTGCACTGGCTTCCTATCTGTCAGATAATTGATTTCAATACTACTGTTGGTTTTATAAAGCACTGAATGGTTTTGGGCCAAAATACATTTCTGATTCTACATCATTCTCAAGTCATTTGGGACAAGTCAGCTTTATGTCCCCAGAGTAAAAATAAAAATAAATGCAGAAAAGTGGTGTTCAGTTTTTAGGCCCATTATATGGAACAAGCTAGCAGAACTAATATCTGCTACAGCTATCAGTTCTTTTAAATCTGAAGACTTTTCTGTATGCCTTGTCTTCTGAGATTTTTGATCTGTGTGCCTCATTGTAATTTTATTGTAACTTATTCTTTTGTTATTTTGCCTTTTCATTGTGTAATGTTTATAATGTGTTAAATGCTCTAAATGTTTTTTGCAAAACACTTTGGTCTGTTTAGCTATAAAAAGAAAAAAAAAGAACTAACTATGTACAGTACTCAATTTACAATTATGCCATTTAGCAAATATTGAGATACATCCTTATTTTCTAAAGTGCAAGGTTGGAACAAGTGGCATGAACCTTAAGTCAACTAACAACAGGAGTAAGTGGGCAACATGGCAATTCCCCACTGCTCCAACAGTTAGGGATGGGCTAAATGCAGAGGACACATTTCAAGTGCGCAAATACTGTATACAGTGGCAAATACCCCCCCAAAAAATAAAGAGGACACAATTATTATTATTATTATTATAACAAAGTTCTAATCATCTGGAAACAATAGAGCAACACATCTACATTATCTAAACATAAAGTTGAGTATGCCATCTGTGAACAAGCTCATTCTTCAGAACATGACCCCATTATGAACTACTCACAAGTGGAAGTACTTCTAACAAGGATATAAACAAAATGAAAAGGAACTCTGTAATCTTGCACACTTACATTCTATTAAAGGCCTGCATTTAAGTGAGGGTGAGAAACGGTTCAATTTATGCAAGAAAGACAAATTGGTCATTAAGCTGGCTGTGGGTCAGGCTATGGTAATGCTAATGGAATATGCTCACTTCAAAGAACCACTAGGAGTCATTCATTTCCTTTTCTTCTGGTATTGGACCATGGTGTACACCTGTTTGCCCATCATGTGGTGGACTCGGGACTCAGTTCAACATGTCTATAGAGGCACTGTGGAGGGAATGTGTGTGTGTGTGTGTGTGTGTTTGGCGCGTGTGGGCATGCTGTAAGTAAAAGCGCTTCTGGTGGCACTCTATTGAGGCCCCTGGGTCTATTGAAATTTGTGGTAATTTCAATCGGGCTATACATTCATGATTTTTTGTGTTTTTCATTTTCTTTTTGTTTTGGTCAAATATATCTCAAGCCAATTATACCAAAACTATAAGTTCAGCCCATTCATGCCCATATATGGAGATCTGTGTATCTGTCAGTCCTTGTCCCTTTTATGCCCATATATACCGAGATCCCTGATGTCATCAGTATATGCCCATACATGGGTATGCCCCCTTTTGTGCCCATATATGGAGCTGACTAATTTGTTTGCTGATGCCATGACGACACATTGAGGTTAGACTAACACATTCCATATTTGGGCGTAGCTTCTTATATGGTTATGGCTGAGTCGTGGTGACATGAGCGTGACGTCAGATGTTCGCCCGTGACATGAGAGTGATGTCAAAGGTCCGTCTGCTGGCCGGCCGGCCTTCCCTTTAGCCAATTTTAATATAGGATGATGTGTACCACAGTTGGTAAAGTGTGGACAAAATATTTAGGCGGAGTAACAAAAAGTGTTTTTTTGTTTGAAGGAGAATTTGCACCCATGTGAAAATTTCCCATGTAAAAGCCTTGGATATCACCTGCCAGTATATCCACCTGCCATTCAACACCAACTAATTAAAAAAAATGTTTTGAAATGTGCCAGGAGAGTTTTAGGGACAAGAGTAATTTGTGCAGCCTAAAGACTTTGGCGACTGGCGGCATCATTTCGTAGAAGCTACAGTATATAGTCATTTTAAAGATGACTCAGACTGAGTCAGACAAATGAAAAAAGTATTACATTCATTTAAGCTGTATGTGACAACTTCCTCTTTGAAATGTTCTTGGGATGGAAGAAGTGTGACTTTGTGGTTGAAATGCAAACAGGAATGAAAACAATAAACAATCCTTTGACACTGGAATTAATGGCAAGATAAGGATTATTGATTATTGATATGGATTGTTGAACTACTTGTGCAACAGAGTCATGACCAATGGTTAAAGTCTAATTAGCATTCAGCTGGAGAAAGTTATGAGCTATTCACACCTTGATGCCAAGAAGGAAATTGTGTAAGATAGCCTGATAAATCATTAGGGTTAAAATAAAGATACAACTGTATCATAAAACATGACAAGAGAGACTGTCCCTTTGCCTAACCAAACAGTCACAGGTTTAATCCCCACAAGATTTTGTTCCTCCCAAGGTGACCTTGAATATGACACTGAACCTATCCTTCACTCAGTATAAAATGTGAATGTCCTACAAAGATTTCAGAGCATGTGAGGATGACAAAACAAAACAGTGTGATCACATTTAATTTCCTACAGGACACATTAATGTCTCCAGTCGCACTCACAGTGACAACAAGCGACAAAGCAACCGGCGATCATCAATTTCCAGCAGTAGCTGGGCTACACTGAGCTACATGTAGAGCAGCTAGTCGCCTGGCAAAAAGCTGCAACTTGGTGGGGATTTTTTTTTTGAGAAATGTTCTACTTTATGCAAATGAGTAGTGGCAGCGTCAAGTGGAGGCAATTTGGTCTGCCAGTCCGAACAGGACCCAAGATTGTTGGGATGAGTGGAGAGGTATAATAAAGTGAATGTCAAATATGTAATAAATAAATAAACTAATACATTACAGATAGATGAACACAATTACCCATTTCACACATTATGGGACATGACTTATTATTGTCTTTTTATAAGTGATCAGCTATATTAAACCGTTCAGATAAAACAATCACCCGAAGGTTAAGTTATTAGTTTGTAGCCTATCCTTGTTAGCCCCTAAATGTGTGCAATTAGGCTACAAACATTAAAATGTCAGAATGATCTATAATGGTAATGAAGTGTAATAACTTACAGAGGGAGAGACGTGTGCAGTCATTTAAAAATGTTTTCAACAGTGGATGACTGTAAAGAACAACTGGAAGAACTTTAGAAGGGGGGGACAAAAGCGAAGGGAGTCAGCAGCAGGCCCGCTGGTGCCTATAAGCTGCTCGAATAGCCTTCCTCAACCCCCTGCCTCGCCAGTGGAAATATGCCTGGAGGGTTTGAGAAGGCATCCCTCACCTGCAACAGTGAGTTACAGTGATAGATTGCTGTCATGTTTTTTGTCTTTTTCTTTCTCTAAAACAAAGCCAAATTGAACCCTGAAACTTTGTCACAAGATAGACACGCACATCAATGGGTTTATTGTTAGTTATAACTCAGTTTTTACCGACGCTTCTGCACTTGGGCTTCGTAGGGCAGAATAGTAGCATCTATCCATATGAGTCCTCTTTTACCATTATCTTTGCCTAGAGAGCTACCAATTTGACATGGGCATTTTTAATGACAGTCCTGTCGTGAACATGATGGTTTGCCTTACAGTGCCAAGACCTCTATCGTATGGCGTCAAAGTGACCCATAAAGAATGCAGAAAATACCTGTGACGCGCATGTATTCACTCACATACCCTGTATTTGTAGCCCACTTCCTCAATGTTAGCAATGCCCACAAGCTGGCTGCAGGCGACAGCGAGGTGACAGCACCTTGGTGACATACAGAGACAAAGTCACTGCCGGTGTGAGCGCAGGGAGGGCCTGAGTGTACTGTAAGTACAGGCATTATCAGACTGATTCAGGCAATGTGCCTGGCTGTCCAGTTGAAGGGCCAAATCCATCACCTCGTTCAAACGGCTTGAAAATGTCTCAGGAGCTTGGCAGCACTCCGTACTCCAAACATCACTAATCAACACTGCCAGGGAAGATAATCACTGCCCCTCGTCTGTGTTGATCCCTGAAGAACAACTTAGACGCCTCATTCAGGATCCAGAGGCCACATGGATGCCAACACAAATCTCCTTGGCAATGATGGATTTGATTGTAATTTACATTTCAGGAGTTATTTAATTAATACAATAGCATTGTAACCAATCTATGTTAGTGGCTGTAAAGCAGTGATACTATGTAGCCAGTGATGAGCTGTGGATTTTTGAACTAGGGGGGCTATATTTTCTGACGTCACGTGCACGTGCACGCATTTGCACATAGCCAATAAGCTCAGTGCTAGTTGAAATACTGTATTCAACATGTGATTTTTTATGTTATTATATCTTATTATTTAGTTGCATTGTTAATTTGTTGTTTTTATTTTTGTTTCAATTAATTAATTATTTTATTTTCCTTTTAGTTTTATATAAAAGCCCTTTACATAGACTCACCCACACATAAGTAGTTAAAATAATCAGACAACTTGTCTTTGTCTTGTCTCAGAGAACTGAGTCCTCTTCTAAGCGATCCCCTTCACACTCTGCAGTGCAGAGACTGTTGTCTCTCATTGTGAGAGGAATGTAACACATTCAATTCAAGTCCATGGCTTTTTTCGAGTAGCCTAATGTTATGCAAAGCAGCCAGGTAGACGCTATTGAGAACGGCTCGCCGCTGACGGCGCGAACCTTGAGAGGCTATTGTTTAAACTTTAAGGTGTTAAGACCGCAGCTGACGGTGCGTGCTCGCGCGTGCATGTGGAGCTCCCAGCCCCCCAGCCAGCGCCAGAACTAAGGGGTCGCCGACCCCCCATAGCACCCCCTACAGCTGTATGTAGCTGATGATTATGTATTCTCAGTTTGTCACACCACAGATTTGTTCCTTACAACCACATTCATTTTGATAAATAAAGTCTTATGACAATGCCTGATTTTTAGTTTTTGCTTACCTTCTTCTGATGAGATGGCCGGGTTGGGACCCTTCATTCATTTATTATACTTATCCTCTCCTATATGAAAGAAAATGTCTCAGAGTGGCACTGTTAAGGAACATACAGTAAATGAACAAAGGAGCTCGGTGCAATTAACTAATCCTGATTCATCAGGGGAGGCATGTGTTCTCCTTAAACCCTGCCTGAGCTCTCTAGTCTAAGTACAGTAGAATAGGGCACAACAAATCAGGAGACTATGGAAAAGTATTAAGAAGCCATCGACATTGCTTGTGAAGGACGATGTTTTTTTGTTGTTTTCTTTCAACAGAACAGGCGATGTTGACTGGTTACTTTTTTGTCAGTAATTGTTATTGACATCAGAAAACTAAATAATATCAAGTTTCCCCTTTTCTTCTGTTTTTTTTGCCATTTGATGTTTAAGGGTCTAGGACGGTCTTCTTTTTGTTTAACTTGGTAGTATTTCTTTGCCTGATCTAAAAGGGGGTTTTGTTTGTATCCTTTGTTAAATGTGGGCTTGTTAGCTTATCTAAATTATGCATTGGCTTCTACATTGTGACTCGGGCAATAGCAAATTATCTCTTGCCTTTTGTTGTCTTTGGTCACACCATTACATCACAGTTAGCCAATGTGCTTTGGCTGCAAGGGCCGGCGTTGGTTGGCTTTGTGGGGCCATAATCCAGCACACTGCCGACCAAGAGTAATCACGTTCTCCTTGATGCCATGGCCTAATTAATGGCAAGGATAATTAACTCAGACCCAATTCATTGGACACAAAGTGAAAGGCAGAAGCCCCCATTATCTTGTTGATAACGGCATTGTCCTTCCTCCTATGCCTGGCCTTAATGCTACCAAATACCATTCCTGATTGTCCAATTTACTCTGAGCTTATAGGGGTCACCCGCCATTTGTCGAGCCCGCGGAAGTGCTGTGAATGTGGCCTGAATGTATAGTGCAGCACAATTATGAAAGTTCACTCGAAGTGTGGATAAAAGTGTCATGAATGTTGTGTAAGCACACAATGAATACATTATGTGATCTCACTGATCTCCTGTAAGTGCACCAATGTGCGCTCACTGTGAGATGAAGTGGTGACATTTAAAGGAGCACGTCACCCATTTTCAACCATATCTCCATATAATTGGTCCTCACTAATGCTCATTATACGATGACACTATTTCTCTCTACTGCACTCTGTCTCATTGGTGGGCTGTGGACAGTTCGGAAACCTGCCTACCAATGACATAATAATCAATGGATATTCCAAGCCAATACAAACGACATCTTTTATTTTTCTGGAAAGTTAGCATGCTGAAATAGAGGCCAATCTTCTTGTAGGGGTCCAGCTCTAAGGTCGTCCTGCTTTGGTGGTGGACAACCACCAGAGCAAAAACAGACCTTAGCCCCCAGTATCATTCATGAGGAGTCAGTGGAGTTGGTGGACCCCTACAAGTTCCTGCTGGGCATACTGTACCAGTAGTGGTCCTACAGTACCTGACCACAGGATCTACTTGTGTCAATAGAAGAGCAGACCAAAGACAACCACCGCAGTTGTGTTAGATATATTTTATGAAGACACTCTACCATGCAGATTGGTTAAACTAATGTTTTATTCACTAAACTAGGAAATTAGTCAAATTACCCTATGTGGATCTCTGGATCTATGTGGATCCAGAGATCCACATAGAAATGGCATGGATCCAGAGTGGATGTCAGACTTCATGTGGCCATCAGTGACATCAGTCATCTATGATGCCTTAGAATCTGGGCAAGATTTCAGCATTATCACCCGTTGTCTTCTATCATAAAATAAAAGTTAAATGAAAAAAGGTGGAGGTACTTCTATGGCCTACTGGCAGTGTCATACAAAGTATAGCGCAACAGTTTACAACACACACACCAGCCTGATCTAACCCGATCTCACACAACTTAGTATACATTGCACAGAGTGTCATTCCGTGCATATATACCTAGAAAAACCCCAAAATCCGTGCATAGCCGCCTCGCTTCTCCTCCATTTCGGAGGCGCGCAGTCTCAAGCGAACTGGAGCCACGTGAGGGACCACAGAGTGAGCTAAAGCAAACGAGTTGCCGTCCCGAACGTTGCGACGTTCTCTTGAGCCTACTCAGCGCCGTTTGAGTTATATAACGATAGGCACAGAATCGTGCCTATCGTCACTGGGTCCGTGCAATGTATACTAAATTGTGTGAGCCCAGCCACGCACACACACACACACACACACACACACACACACACACACACACAGACACACAGACAGACAGACAGACAGACAGAGAGACCCTGTCATACTGTAGATGGCTAGCCTCTTGCAGAGCCCATGGCATAAAACATTTATGGATCGTTATTGGTTAAGGTTAATAATGTTGTTAATAAAGGCTGTCGATGACAAGGTTAATAAAGCATGCTTAATTACCTTTATAATCTATCCAGACTTTTAAATCACTCATTCTAGTCATGTTAACTATATGGCAAATACTTTTATAACAGCTGACTGAAAGGGTGCTTTTTAATACTAATGCTCAATATGCATTGATGCACCTCAATAGTTCAAGTTCAATTGAATATAAAGTGCAAAATCACACAACATAAAAACAATATTAAAATCAACATTAAAAACAAAACAGTCAGATATAAGATCAGGGCAACATAATAAACAGAGAAAATATGTGTTTTCAGTTTGTAAAAAAAAAAAGAAACATGAATGGATTGAGCGTGTCTTACAGAGGTAGACAATTGGTTCCAAAGGTAAGGAGCACGGTGGGAGTAGGCTCTACCACCCGCTGACTTTTTATTGATTTTCGGGACAGTAAGGTAACCAGCGTCTAGAGAACGGAGGGAGCGGGAGGGGATAAAAGGACTGATGAGATCTGACAGGTGTGATGGAGCTAGCCCATGAAGCGATTTATAGGATAGCAGAAAAACTTTGAAATCACAGCGAGCTGGAATTAGGTAGCCAATGGCGGGATTTGAGTTTTTAGTAAGTAGTCTGGCAGCAGTGTTTTGAATAAGCTGTAGTGGCTTTGTGGTGCAGATAGGTAAACCAGAGAAGAGGCTATTGCAGTAGTCGAGTCAAGAAGAAACAACATACGTGTATAAGGGTTTGTTTCAGTATCCGCTGCATTGAGCATAGAAAGGATCCTAGAGATGTTGCGTAGGTGAAAATACCCGGTTTTGACTATTGCTTTTATGTGGGTGTTAAAAAAAAGAATGGGATCAAAGACAGTTAAATAATGAATCACTGGTTCCTCGAGGTCTAGTCTAGAGCTATATATTTTAGAAACTTGAAATGAGAGTGATTTCAGAATCAGAATCAGAATCAGGTTTATTGTCACATCACAGGTTTACAAGGTAAAATAGTGGGTGAAAGATTGTGGGTGATTTTGATAGTGTCATTCAATTAGCCTATTTGTATCACATTATCACATTATATAGTATATAATGTAACTCTCAATAATACCATAGACATACATGATGATATAACAGAAAATATGGCTGGTAAGTAAAGTGACAGCACACTAAACACCATGTTTCCTGTACTTAATTGCCACCAACTTCTCTCAGTCATTGTTGGATTCACAGCACCTGAAGAGACCATCTGGAGGGATCTTCAGCTATACCTTCTGGTGATTATGTCTGAAAGTACACAAAAGTAAAGGAAGATTAACTCTAACACTAACCCCAATCCTACATTAGCATACGACACAGTAAATAGCTAACAGCTGAAGCAACAGACCAATGACTCGTAAAGGCACCAATCCACCCTTAATCACTTATCTTCTAATTGTCTTCATATTACACTCTGCTGATACACATGCTGCCCCCCCCCCCCCCCCCACACACACACACCAGCTTTCTCGCACCCCGAAAGCCGCAACCCACGCCTTACACAGCCATGAGTATTGGCAACCCAGCCGGGTGGAGATATGCGCTATGAGGAGCACACTTTTCCAGTTTGCACTATTCCCATACAAAACATGTGATTCAAATAACTATTCATCTTTGTTCCATGGAGCACGTGACCACCATTATGTGATCAGTTTGTTTTTTTACGCCCCATTGATGCAACGATCATAATCATGCACCAAATACATCTGAGTGCAGTCTAATTGTTACAATTGCAATATGATATCATCGGCTGCATGTATAGCATGTGTGCAATAATATCATGATGTACAAACTCCACATGCAGCTAGTTTTATATATTGCCACCTATTTAATTACATTTTCCGGGGGTCTAAATTAGCCCATTAAATAGACGGCTAAAATTACTCTTGGCGTATATGTGACCTGAGCTACTGCCCTGCAATGTGTGTAAATTCCTGATGGAATTATAATGCAAGCAAAGGCAATTTACTCTACAGTTGGACTTAAAAATAGCTATTATGCTATAATGTACAGTTTTATACCATTTGATGTCTCCCAATGAAAACTGACAGTACACTTATCCATTTGCATCTCTCCCACGCCTTTAAACATCACTGTTTGAAAAAAAGGAAAAAGTGGGATGTCAATGTGTCAAGTGAATAGTTGCCATAGCTTATCATATCCGATACACAAGAGTATTTAACACAACTGAAAGTGTGTGACTTTATTGGAGGTTTAGCTTCTACTGCTGTCCTAAATGATCTCTATATTGAAAACAGAGGGCGATGAAGAAAAATGAAATGGAAGGGGTAGAATCCAAGGAGTGTCAAAATAGGGGTCAGATTCAGGTGACCTTGGAGACTTGGGTAAGTGAACCATGACTGAACAGACTGGTACTGCACCCTGAGGGAATCTGATAACATACACATATATTACCTATGGCACTCAAAAATAAATAAATAAATAAATAAACTTAGGCACTAAATTAACACAGGCACTGGAATGGTTGAAAAGGTATCCGCGCCTGGGGAATACTGTGTTCCAGCTTTAAAGCTGGGGGCTGAATTCTTCTTCTTCTTCTTCTTCTTCTTCTTCCTATACTTTCAAAGAGCACTTTTTTATTTATTTAAATAAAGCCTGCATTATATTATAGTATATGCATATGTGAATGGTTGTTTACTCATTTTTTGGAACCTCAGCACCCTCTGCTGTATACCTGTAGAGTTTTATTTGGTCATAACTAGACGTGGTGTAATGTGAAGGTTCTTTGACTGGTCCTTGTCGGGGCCTTGACCACATAAACCCTAGTGTCCCTACACAGGACATGTCATATTATAGGTGAACATTTGGTGAAAGGGAAAAAAGGGCCATGTATAGACCCTGTTTAAGGACGTATAGGGTTTAAGTAGTTGAAAAGCCTCAGCAGCCAAATGACACACCACAAGCTGTGCAGGTTTATATGGCTTATAGCTATTTTACTATAAGTCCCTCTTTTCCTGCAAGGTGACTGTGATCTCTACTGCAGAGGCTTCATACTTGGTTGACTGACTGTGTGTTCTATGAAAATAATACACACAAAAAAAAGTTTACACTGATTACGTCATTTTTGTCGGTCAATTGTTTGCAACGGTGACGGCCAGGAACTGAAGCTATTGTTATACTACAGTTACTTTGCAAGTCACTCCGTAATGGCTGGAATGTCAAAGTAGTTCAGTGGAGAGTTGTTGGGGGGAGATGGCTCATAGCCCACATAGGCTCTTTGGAAAGAAAGTTTGTAGTTTTTTCTCTGTATAAATGGGACCATCTGTGATGATTTGCATATTATGCTTGTGGTGATTCAGTGAACCCGACAGATTCCATGAAGTTTGGGTTTTTATGGACAAAATGAGCCTCTATGGAGAATGGAATGATTTTTGCACTGGCAACTGGCATTGGTTATGTTCAACTCTTCCTGTGACTCCTTAACAAGATAAAGAGCCTAAAAATAACAGCAATTCCATAGAGTAATAACAACTGGTTTGCAATCTGCCACTTTACACTTAAATACTGTAAAGTCTATTCTATTGTACTCATGGCCTGTTTTATATTGCTTGCATTCTCTTTTCAAACAACAACACAATTAGATTTTATTTGGCATACTGTATAACAAATGAAAATATAAATAAACAAATAAATAAAATCACTCATTGGCCAAGTTGTCAAATGCAATGCTAACGAGACTGCAATATATTTCTTTAAATAAAAACAAGTTGCCACATATAGCACGTACATTCTCTCTCTCTCTCTCTCTCTCTCTCTCTCTCTCTCTCTCTCTCTCTCTCTCTCTCTCTCTCTCTCTCTCTCTCTCTCTCTGTAATACAAAAAGCAGGCCAGGCACAGACAACAGCAGCATTTCGTGTTGATGAAACAGTTATGACATTGTTGCCAGTGTGAGTTGCTACTCTTCAGGGATTATATTATGGGGGAATCAACACAGCTGCAGTGAAGGTGGCATTAACGGCAGCAGATGTTATTTGTTTTAATACTGCGCAGGGACACCGTGTGGCGGTGGTTGGGTGGCTCAGCTGCCTGCAGCCGTCTTTATGTTCAGACAGCCTGGTGTTTTATTCCGCCAGAGCCTTTATGTCGTGGCTAATAAACCCAGCGGGTAAACATAGCTACTGGTGACATATAGCACAGTGATTTGGGATTCATTTAGCCTGGTAGAGATGCCAAAGAGAGAGTCACCCTTGGGATGACAAAGAGAAGACAGGCCATTACTGTAGGTACACAAACATAGAGTAGAAATCCCCCATGATTCAGTCTCCACCGGTGGCCAGCAAAACATGATAGCACGTACCCTCTACCCTCTTTATTTTCTTCATTGTTTTGTCATTGTAATCCCACAGCGGTCGTGAATCGATGCCAAACTTCCTTTAACTTCTTTAAGTGCACAAGTTGTTATTTGGTTGAGTATTGTCGCCAATAAGGCAGCCATGAAGCAGTTTGCAGATGGATGGACGGACAGATGGTTCTGACTCTAGATGTACTGGGTCTCTGACTGCATGACTTAACATTTGTACAGCGTATTAATAATCTAAAAGAGACACCAGGTTGACAGTAGTTAAACAATGTAGGCTACAGTATATGAATAAATATTAGTACAGTCTCAGTTTCTCATCAGTTATCCTTAACAGGCATTTGTCAAAGTTTTGTCATTTATGCCTTTAGCTTTAGCTGGCCAGGTAGTCATAACGGAAAGCCCACAGTTGTATTTGCAGTTTTTCTTTTTGTGTTGTTCACAATGAATGATATGCATTGTGAAGACATTGCTTTTGGTTTGGCATACAACAAGATAAAAAAACATAACTTTGGTCCCCTGGGTTGATAAGTGAACAAGAAAACACAATGATGCATGGATGATACCTCAGTTACAAGAGCATTAGCATTCATGATGTGTACGTGTGTGTATCAGTCCGGTTTTGAAATGACGATAGACTGCTTCTCCTCTCCCGTCTCCTGGAAAATAGAGCTGTGTGGATTCTGCTCCGATTGCATTACAAGATAACATATGCATTAAGGAAATAAACCTGAAAAACGTAAGGTCAAAACCTAAATATTCACTGAGACTGTGGTATCTGCAGTCATCACGGTGGTTTAATAACCGTCAGGCAATGCATTGCGGCCGCACAAAGAGATAACCTGAGACATGATGTATTGCGTGAGCCGAGTTGTGTACACTCTTGATTTATTTGTTGTACCACCTCTGGCTTCCTGTATCCAATGTGTCCCATATTGACATGGATGTTATCATGTCTAGCATGAAATAGACAATACCTCTTCAGGCACTTCAAAAGGCACCATATTGTCACAGCAGAAAATACCACTGATTCGGAACACTCACAGGAGTCTTGTCTTAACTTGGGTGTGTGTGTGTGCGTCGTGCACGTCCATGCGTGCGTGTGTGCATGTGTGTATGTGTGTGTACTGCTCTACCTTCGAAAGTGCTGATCCTGATGTAATATTGACAGGCACTGAGCCAGGCCGGGTCTTTGGAACTGACACATTAAGGTCATATTACTTTTCCTCTCCAACCTCTCTTGCCTGTCTGTACTGCAGCGAACGAAGCGCTAAAGATAGCGCTTGGCCAATACCGAGGCCCCAACTCACCAGCCATGTTTGTGATTAAAAATTCATGGGCCTTTAATGTTGAACACGGCACGAGACAATGAGGGGAAAATTGAGGTTTGCGATGGGGCTACTTGCCAGTTAAAATCCAAAGCAGAGAGATTGATGGCACAGCCTGTCAATTCTGGGAAAAAAATTATATGTTTTGGTATAATATATCAAAGCTCACTTTAAATCAATAACATGAACCTAGACTCAATGTTTGTATACAGATGTCGTGATACACCATAGTCCTCTCGGGGTGGATTGACCATATCTTATTTAAGTGTCAGCACGCACTCCCAATATTGTCTTGGCATCATAAATAATGCATTGCAGGCTCTTAGGGGTAAAACGGACAGAGACGGAGGTTATAAATATGAAGCGTATGAGTTGTATTGACATGGCCTAGCCATGCCGGCACCCCATCATCAGTAGGAGGAAAGTGTAACCAGTGTAACTGCAGACCTGTGTCCTCTATGTGTCCTGCCCTTTATTGGACCACAGGAGGTCATGTTTTCTGTGCTGGTTGCATTTAGATAATGGCGTCTCTCATGCACTTGGGATCATAAAAGCATACTATGTATGTTTGCATGTGCTTTGTATGCATTTTTATTCCCATGAAGTACATCGACTTTATCCGTGAACTTGGTGACTTGTGACAATCAGCACTGAAGTGGATTCGGAATTGCATTGCATTGATGGAAGAAAAGTGTGGTTTATTTGATTTGGTTGTAAACAGATAAATAGTGAATATCACCCAGGCATTGGTCCCCAAAGGTTATAAAACTGATTGTCTAAAACCAAGGGCCACTGGTGCAGCCGGGCCCGATGAAGATGGGACAATGAGGCGTATAGCCTTATTAATCACAAAGACAACGCAAAATGTGCATTTGTCCCACACTTTAATTTATTAATAGACTAACATTACTGTCAATCAGAAATGACAGTCCCACAGGGATTTCCCGACAGTGTTGGGAGGGAGTTGGCTGGAAATATGGTAGCTGCTGCTGGCAGGCCTTGCCCGTGCTGGTACAGTATGCAGCCATTCTGTGAACTGTTTTGGTCACTCTTTTGTTTTCTTTGTGCAAGGATAAACTCCAGTGTTTCCTCAGCCGTTGATTTCTACCACCCTATCCACCGCAACTGTGTTTGGTGGCCTTCCACAGCGAGGTCACTCACAGTGACAGTGGATTGTGTAGTGGTACTAGCTTGTGCTTGATTGGTCACTTAGCCATATCAGCCCTAGGGGCTTATAACAGTTAGTCACCTGTCTGTCCTTTTATCTCTCCCCTCACCCAGGGCAAATGAAGATGAGTTACATGTTAAAGGATTATCACCACATCAGAATTTGATTCACTTTAAGATGGATTCATATACAGTATGTTAACACATTGACTGCCAATCACGTAGATCTACGCGAACCGCTTTAAAGCCGCCACGTGCCAATTTCACCCAAAGACCAAGGAGATATGATTAGTTGAAGATCTAGACTCCTATCCACTTCCTTGTTAACTTAAAACTTAAAAAGTCTGTATTTCGGCTCCTGAGTACCTTTTTTTTTCCAATGAAAAACTCTGGCACTGGCTAAAAAAATATGAAAATAATTCTGGCAGTTAATGGACTTTAAGTAAAAGCAATACAGTTGTACAGAGATTTGATTGTAATTGGTTCAGAATTATATTTACCTCACTATACTTTAACTCACTTGTTTTTGCTTATTTCTTTACATAACCCATGCATACTGAAATGCTTGGTATTACTTTACACATTTTGCAGTCATTTTCATCTGGTGAGTGCACTGTTGTGCTCCCAGAGCTTTGCACCGTGAGGGAATTACACTGAGTTAGAAGGAAATGATTGTGGCAGAGATCGTAATGTGGATGCATTTAATTGAAATAGAAATTTGCATGAATTTCAAGTCAAGTCAAGTAGAACTTTATTTGCTCTTAAAGGGGCAGTTAGTTGTGCAGCATTAACACATTACCCGCCAAGATATTAAACATCGTTTTTTATCCAGATGCCAGCGTAATTACCTTAAAAAATAGACGATCTTTGAAACGCCGTGGAAGCCACATTGCGTAGGAAAAAAATAGCCGATCTACGAGCTCAAAACGAGTCCTTTTGAGCTTGTAGATCTGTTATTTCCACTATTTTTGAAAATGTTTGAAAATATATGAAAAATGTTCAACCTGGAGATGATTATGACGATTATGCAAAAAATATTACGATTATCTCAAATACAGTAATTGTGATTAGGCGATTATTTGATAATTGTGACAGGCCTATGTGTATGTGTGTGTGTATGTGTGTGATCGGGTTGGTGTGTGTGTGTGTGTGTGTCTCACCTCGTTCTCCAGGCCGTAGTCTTGCACCAGGCGTATGTAGAGGGTGGGGGTCCAGCCTTTGGCCCCCTCCAGCATCAGACCGTCCGTCTTGCCCGGGCCGGCCGTCAGCCCGTGGGCTTTGACCGCCGCGTCCAGGGTCTCCTCCGCCATGGAGCGGTAGGTGGTCCACTTCCCACCTGGACACACACGGACACACACACACACACACACACACACACACACACACACACACACACACACACACACACACACACACACACACACACACACACACACACACACACACACACACACACCAAATTTGGAGTCATATGTTGTCTACTGACATCACACGCTTGGCCTATAAAGGTGAGAGAGCCATTCATTTATCCGCCTAACGCACAAACAGTCAGACACATAGCATCTCCACTGAGAAGACCAGAGGTGAGATTACAGTACGTTCAGTTTGTTTAAAAGCATGCGCCATGCGATCGGCAGCTGTGCGCTGCTGATCGCCACGGCGATGCTGTTGGGTTTGATTTGGTTGGCTTTGGCTGATAATCCGGAGGTCCCTGTTTTGAAATATCTCGGTGTTGAGAACTACTGCGCTATAGTATATATAAAACCTAAGTAATATACTCTCTCTCTCTCTCTTTCTCTCTCTCTCACACACACTGACCAGCGATGGTGACCAGTCCACTGTCACTGATGTTGACGATGTGGTTCCTGCAGATGGACTGGGTGTCTTTAGAGTTGGGGTCGGTGACCAGGGGTCGGATGCCACTCCACGCTGCCAGCACATCCCCTCGACGCACTGGGGACAAACAGACAGACGCACACACACACACACACACACACACACACACACACACACAGCGTTTCACCCACAGACCGTGAAAACTAATATGGACAGCGTCACGCCATTGGTTTCCACAGACCGTAAACGAAGCCTATTCTGAAGCACACTGAGCACAGAAAACATTGGACGTTTGTGAGATCTGCCGTCAGCAGGGACGGATTAACCCCTGCAAGGGCCCCTCGGCCCCCCCCTAAAAAAAAGAAAAATTGAAAAAAAAAAATATATATATATATGTTTTTTTTTTTGCAAAAACGTTTTTTTGGGGGGGGCTAGTGCAAGTTACAGGTATGGTGTGTATGATATTAAATCCTTAATCATATTCCATCATATATGGAAGGGCCCCTGGAGCCCTTGTCAGGGCCTCAAACCCAGCGAGAATCACTGCTGTAAATACAGAGGAGGGGCCCACGCACTTGATATTTGATTAACCTATACATTTCATTTTAGTAAATTGTCGATGGCCGCGCGGCCCAGTTCCCTCGAAGGCCCCTGAGAGCCAAGGGTCGTTTTTCCCGTATGTCAAAATATTATTATTTTCTGGTATTCCCCGTTAGTTTTAGTATTAGTTGTGCGATGCGATCACAAAATGCATTGATTTAGCCTATGGAATGTCGGTGCGTCTTTTTTCTTTTTTTTAAACCGGTGCTGCGCTGAACATATAGCGCACTGCTCTGCTGCGCTGAACATACAGACTCTGTGCGGCATCCAACATACAGACATCCAACATACATGCGGCATCCAACATACAGAGCGCACTGCTCTGCTGCGCACTGGTTTAAAAAAAAGAAAAAAGACGCACCGACATTCCATAGGCTAAATCAATGCATTTTGTGATCGCATCGCACAGAGGCTTCTCTACACACTCACACAGACACAAGCACGCAGGGATTTAGCTATTTTATGGATAGATATATTAGATGTCATTAATTAATTTACCGCAATATTTCACCCGCGGTTTATCCGATATTAATTAATAATTATATTTGATTGACCCGCAACCGCGGCTAAAACCGCGATCCGCGCATCTCTACTCTATACCTTCCACGTCGGGCTGAGGTAATGGTAATCTATCTAAAATCCACCATCTTTGGCTCTATACCTTCCACGTCGGGGCTGAGGTAATGGTAATCTTTCTAAAAATCCACCATCTTTGGCTCTATACCTTCCACGTCGGGCTGAGGTAATGGTAATCTTTCTAAAAATCCTCCATCTTTGGCTCTAACCTTCCACGTCGGGGCTGAGGTAATGGCGGATCTCGCTCAGGATGAAGTTGATGTCGTCCTCGGAGGGCGTGGGGTGGGCCGTCACGCTGGTGGGCGAGTCCAACAGGCCCATGTTGTCAGGACTGAGTGGATAGAAGGGAGGGGTGGGACAAAGCAGGATTGATTGATGTAATACTTTATTAAACCCCAAATGACTTTTTTTCTATCGATTAGTCACCCCACGGAGACTTGAATTGGTGGATTTCTTTTCGTTTTTGTCGCATTCCTTAAAGGGATATTTCACTTTCAATAAAACTTTTGGTCATTTTATCGTCTACTCAGGCTTTTGTGAACCCCCCAGACCGTTTTTAAGTTGCTTGATTTAGTATTTAAATATTTGATAATCATTTTATCAGACACGCCCCCTTCCTATACAAACCCATTATAACTTCAAACTCCATTTTTAACATGTTAGATTCGTCAAAAACACCCGTCCTTGGTTCTGCTGACTCACCCTGCCCTCCTAATACGTGAGGGGGCCGTGTTTTTTCGATTACTTTTTTCAAAAGCCTGAGTAGACGATAAAATGACCAAAAGTTTTTTTGAAAGTGAAATATCCCTTTAAGCGAATAATTTGATGACCAGCAGAGGTTCCGGTAGGAGACACAAAGAGTCTCCTTTGTCTCTCCTACCGGAACCGCTGCCTACCGGTGCCGCTGGTCATCAAAACTAAAACTGCGACAAAAACAAAATCTATGAATTCAAGTCTCTATTGGGGTGACTAATCGGTAGAAAAAATGAAAAAAGTGAACTATCCCTTTAAGACCTGAGGCCGATTCTACAAATGGCCGGTGGGTGGAGTCTCCGGTAGGAGACACAATGGAGACTCTTGTCCATGAATTCAAGGCTTCATGGGGTGTGTTATTGATCGAAAATACGTCGTTTTTTGGGTGAATTACTCCTTTAAAGACCAGGCCCATTGAAATATGCTGCACTCTTGTCTTCTACCTCGAGCCAACCCAGACTAGCACAGTGAGATGGGATTAGTTAACACATTAAAAACTGTAACACACAATATACCCCCGTTCCCTGATTTCTGAAACCAAATATAATGTTTTCCTGACTACACCAGTTTGGTGTTTGTTTGTTTGCTGTGTCGTGCAACACAAAAATAGCAGATCCACTGTACAAGCTCACAAGCGTTTAGATATGCTATACTTGGTGAGTGATACGATAAGTATAAAACAGGCATAAAGGTCTTGTGTAGCATGTCTTTTGTGCCTATGTGTGTAAAAGAACAGAGTGATAACTGAATTCCCTTACAGGGATTAATAATGGTTAATTATTGTGTTATATTAATCAGACAGACTACCTGATAAAGCTACAGACCTTGATCACCTTTGCTAATGCATTGTTCTGTTAACAACAAGAAAAAAAGAAGAAATCGATGCAATAAAAGATCTGTAAAGGAAGATCATCAGGGACCTGTTAACACTGAACTTCAAGCCAGCAAAAAGGCGCTGCTGTATTAAATTTTTTACACAGTGTATTGGCGTTACAATTAACACTTGGCTTATTATCAATTATAGTGCCCAGTTACTTGAAGTCAACAGTTAACTTCAAGCCAGGTGCTCCACAACTGCTCCAATGAAGCAGCTTGTGCATGTGCCTATCACTTTTGATAGGTAGCCATAGACATCTATATCATCTGGGATTTGCATGGGTGTTCAATGTCCCTTGGGTATTATTGAAGAACCTTACTACTTTACAAAGTGCCTAACATTTATGATAATGAATATTTTGTCCCCTTAACTCGACCGATAGCTGGTTACAACATTTTAGCCACATTAACCCTGGTCTTCCTATGGGCATGTCACTATAGGTGAACATCTTTTGAAAATAGCAGATCTGCAAGCTCATAAAGTGTCACATTGCTACACATTGTCAGCTTGTTGATCAGCTATTTATAAAGTATTCAGATTTTTTTGATGAGAAAATAATAATAAGTGGTTAAATTATAATGGAATTTTAAGTGTGGTGGAAAGTGCCTTGAATATGACTGTGACGGACATGTATTAGCCATCATTCACATTCAGGTGGTGATACTGTTGCTGAGTGGATGGCTGCAGATAGTTTTGTTATATTATAGGACACCATCAAGTGGCCATTTAGGCAAAATGCAAGAAAGTGGATGATAAGAGTAACACAGGGGAGTTTCTCCCCTTCAGTTGATGCCAATGTTCTTCCCAGGGACACAGATAACAAGCTCTAGCTCCACTACCTAGATAGCAAGCCAACATTTGGACAATAATTCCACTACCTAGATAGCAAGCCAACATTTGGACAATAATTAGCAGTTGGCCCTCTTTTTGCAGCGACAAAAGGCAACTGGTCCTCAAACATCTTCCTCCCCTGCTGCCTTCCTTTTCCCCACCATATTTTGCACACCACCCCTAGGTAAGTAAATTTAAATGCTAAAAATAAAACATTGTTAAGCTCTCTGCGACACTCTTAACCCTGCAGTCCCTTTTCCAACCCTGTTTCGTGACTATGAATGGCTGTACATTTTCTGATTGAATTAATGTGTATTCAGATTGGATGAATCTGTAATTGGATCTCATGCATTCAGTCAAGTAATTTTGGAGGCTGAACAATGCAGAGTTCTGTGTGTGTCTGCCCGTTGTTTGTGAAAGTCCATTCAATTATCTAGAATGTGTGTGTGTGTGTGTGTGTGTGTGTGTGTGTGTGCACGCGCGCGCGCGCTTGCATGTGCGCGCTCGCGCTTGCATGTGCGCGTGAGTCTGGGAAAAGTCTTGGCCTGGTATTGTGGCTGAAAAATGGCACATGTTCTTAATCAGAGAGTATAGTGTGTTTAATTGAAACTAGTGGCATGATATTGAAATATTCATCCTTTTTCCACAATAATGTATAACTTTATTTGTATAGCACTTTTCAAAAAACAAGTTTACAAAGTACTTCACAACACAAACCACAACAAACACAGTGTGGGGAAAGAAAAACAAAACAAAACACAGACAGCTGTATGTATATATATATATATATATATATATATATATATATATATATAATATATATATGGCTAATACAGTCGTCTTTAAAATGGACAATCACCCCTCTGACATACTATGTCTCTCTAACGATACATTAACAGTATTAAAGATGAGTTTGAGTGTGTGTATAAAATACCCTTTATTGTTTCTATTGTGTATTATACCACAGTTCATACACATGAATGGAACTTCTTCGTTATGTATTTAGTTTATTTCCACATACTACCTTGCCTTGCCTTGCCTTGCCTTATCTAGCTTTCAGTAGGCTGAGATTTTTCTACCTCAAGAACATGAATCTTTGTCCAGAGAAGAACTATAAAGCTCTCACCCACAAAATGTCAGAAGAAAGGCACCAGGCTTTGTCTCAGTGAAAACTCAGATTAAAGCCTTGCTGCTCTTGCTTCCAACTTGAGGGCAGACTTATTTGTGTTCTCCAGCCTCGGCTGAACCGTCCAATAAATACAAAAAAAAGTCCTGCTTTAAGAGTAATTTCCTTTTAATCACACCATAGAAATTCATATTGTGTGTGCGTGCGTGCGTGTGTGTGTGCGGGACATCATTATATTACTAGTGGCAAATAAAGCCAGGGGAGAAAAGGACAGTGAAGAGGGGAAGAAGAGAAGAGGGAAATACTGACAAGAAGAAAACAGAAGAGAAAATACAAAGTGAAGAGGATGGAAGAGAACAGAGAGTGGAATAAGAAGATGGAAATAGCTGAAAAGAGAAGCACTCATATAGCGGTATACTATGAGACTTTTGTATTGTGCCACAGGCAGTGGAAAGTACATTTATTCAAGTACTGTAGTTCAGCCATTTTCAACCTCCTTTCAATCTCCATATAACTGGTCCTCACTAATGCTCCATATAATGTGGTGCATTTTTTGTCCATACTTGGTCTGTGTCTCAGAGGAGGGCTGTGCACAGTTCAGAAACCCACCTACCAGTGACATCATCGATGGGGAATCCAAGCTAATAGAAACTGCAGGCTTTCTATTCCTGGAAAGTTAGCATGCTGTAATGTAAGCAATTGGTCTTGTATTAATAAATGCAACAAACAAAAAAAATACAAACATGAAATCTTGTTTGGAAAGACCAAACCTGTCTACCGATGATGTCACTGGTAGTTGGTGAGTTTCTGAAATGTCCACATCCCTCCTCTGAGATCCAGACCAAGTAGAACAACATGGTACCATATTATAATGAGTATTAGTGAGGACCAATTATATGAAGATAGGTTGAAAATGGCTGAAGTGGTCCTTCAAGTAAAATTTTGAGGTACTTTAACTCTACTAGAGTATTTCCAGTTTTTGATACTTTAAACCACCAATCTCAAATCATACTTTTCACTCCACTACAATTATTTGAAAATGTTTGTTACAAGGTTTTTTTTTTGTTTAGTTTTTTTTGCATTTAGAGTATTATTACAAAACATAACAGCCCTATTTTATACTTGGCAAAAAAAAAAAAATGCAGATCTACAATCTACAGTCAAATTCATTTTTTGAAAGATCTCTTTTTAGGGAAAAGAGGTCTTTTACTTGTAATATTGTAGTTTTAAATGTGGTATTACTACTTTTAATTAAGTACAAAAACAACAACATTTTCTCCCACCACTGGCCACAGGCTATAGAGCTTTTTATCTGGCTATGCAACCGGGCTGGATGGCATTCCCTTGGCATGCCCCGGCCATGACTGGCCTCTTGGCTAGTGGCCCAGGGATATTTGGCTCAGCGTGCACGGCAGAACTCCCCCCCCCCCCCCCCCCCCATCTCCCTGTACTCCCCCTCTCTCTTCCCCTTGCTCTCTCTCTCTCTCTCTCTCTCTCTCTCTCTCTCTCTCTCTCTCTCTCTGTCCTTCGGTTTCCTTCACACTGGCACTGCGGCCATGGCAGTTAGGAAGAGGAACACCATGATAGTGACAGACAGCCGCACAATTATAAAACACAGACTGAAGGCGAGAGCCCCCCCCCCCCCCCTCACAAGCTGTGAATTATTGGTAATGAGGGTGGGGGACCAGTGCACTGCAATTGCAAGGATGGCCTTGGGAGGGGGGGTGGGGGGCCGACATCACCTTATTATCCACCTCACACATTGTCTATCAAATTGATGGCTCACTCCTCTCTCTCCCCCCTTCCTCTCTCTCTCGCTCTCTCTCTCTCCCCTCTCTCTCTACCTCACTCACTATCTCTCTCGCTCTCTTTCTCTCTCTCTCTCTTTCTCTCTCTCTCTCTCTCTCTCTCTCTCTCTCTCACACACACACCCACACACACACACACACACACACACACACACACACACACACACACACACACACACACACACACACACACACACACACACACACACACACACACACACACACGTAACATTGACATTGCTGCAGAATGTCCTGTAATGTCTGCCCCGCATAATTGAACACAGAAATTACCCTATTCTGACACGCTCAGGAGAGCGGAGCTTAACGAACGTGGAAAATACTGGATGAGATCGGCACTGACCTCTGGAACACACTCCAGACACATGCACGCACGCACGCAAACAGACACGCACGCACGCAAACAGACACGCACATGGCCAGAGGTGGGATTCACACAGAGGAAGTTTGTGTTAAACATTTTGCAATGTGCCTCAAACAGCCAAATGGTCATTGCGTCAACATTGATATTCTACGGAGAAGACATTATGCATTATGTATCTTCTTCCCCCCTATGTGGCAGGCAGGGGTTGCAACACATCTGTAGGAGGCATTTGGGAGCATGTGGTGAGATGGGAGGGTGACAGCGGGAGGTCATGTCAAGTTTCATTATCTAATTTACTTTTAATGGAAGTACGGATGCTGAGCACCCCTGCAGAGGAATGGTCGAATATGAGAGAGAGAGGGAGAGAGGGAGGGAGAGAGAGAGAGAGAGAGAGAGAGAGAGGCGGTCTTCCAATATCTAACAAGGCAGGGAAGCAGAGGATGGATGCTGACATTTTCCCCATGGCATCCGCGCCTCCCGTCTACTCCGATAGACAGGAGTGGGCACTCAAAGCTTTTTGTTCACAGCACTTTCTATTTCATGTTACCAGGGTGAAGGCAAGGGCAAGTCTAAATCAGGGAGAGTAATCATCCCCCCACAAAGGATATACGTCCGTGTGTCAGCGGCGTGACATGAAAATGAAATATCAGCGCTCATAAAAAGTGGCCCGTGGTGCAAAACTGGCGATACGCGTAATGGATTGTCATCCATGCCAATTAGAAGGAACGTAAAACATGTTGTTAAGCGGCGGACATTTCATCATTGTTGGGTAAATGAAAAGCTCCATGTAAAAAGAGTGTGAAGGCACTGGAGTGTGATGATTCATTGTCACATCAGCTTAGTAGAGAAAGGGCACTCCAGTGGTACAATTGCATTACGTTTAAGCCCTGCAGATATACAGTTGGTATAAAATGTACTGTATTGCAACAGGTCAACTTGTGTACTTGAACATTGTAAAAAAAAGAATATGTTGGCAATAATGGCCATCTTAGATCTCTTTCATGTCCTACCCGAGATTCGAACCCGGGGCCCCGCGTGACTGCCAAAACTTCTACCACTGAGCTAACAGAGCACACCTGCTTAGTCACGGGGAAAAAAGATAAATCTACCAGCTCACAATGTGAGCAATGTAACGTGATGCAGCGCATTGTGGAACTTGTAGAACATTTGTACCCTTTTTCCTGTTTTTACTTACTTACTCTTTTATCTTACAAAACATATGTTGAGTCAGTCGGATAGGCGGTTGCTCAGAACGGCAGAGTGAGAAGGCGCTCAGACCAGCGGATGCCCAGAAAATATAATCAAAGGTACAAATCCCCATAATATGGAGTAAGCTGATGTCATCAATATGGATGGCATCATAGATTGGCTTAGACTCCATTAAGGCATGCCTGACACAGAACTCCAAATGTATATGGGCATTAAGGGGCACACACAGACAGATATAGAAATCTCCATATATGGGCATGGGCTTAAAAGGGACTCGTATAGACAGACGGGTATTGCATAACTGGGTGGGGCATGCATTTCCAACTTGCAGTGTTCCAGAGTGGTCTAGTTTCACAAACAAGGGAACCAGGGGACCTGGTACTGCCAGACCCCTAGTGGTTGAAATCTGAATGGCCGGGAATCTGAATGGTTTCTAAACTACGTCACGCTAAGCTTGGCCAATCAAAAAGAGGGACATGTAAGAGAACTATGGACGAAAACGATAGCAAAAGGGGACCGACAAAGCCTCATGTAGGCCTGACCCCATGGGTCTGGCTAAAATGGGATGCCAGGGTTCTTTAGTTTAGTTTATTTACATTTTAAAACATAGTTAAAATTTCATAGGTAATACAAAAAACTAATTGAGAAAATAACCACATTTCTGACCAAAAAGGTATAGGCTGAAGCCATAGCTTATTTTGCCTATATACCCTTTTACAAAACTAAGAAAAAAATGAAAAACTGTCAAAATGGAGAGAAAAAACTAAAGAAAAAAGAAACGACAACGAAGAAGCAAAGTAGTTAGGACAAGACACTTTACTGTAGGCTACATGTACGTGTTTGCTGCACTGTACAATTTTATGTACAGTATATGCTATAATAAATAAGTTAATCATGCATGAGGTACATTCCTTTTATGTTTTTTTTTTGTAATTATCTTTCATCGTGTTTTTAAGTAATTTGTTAATTTGTTTAATGAGCTGCACAATTTCACATCTTTATCGAGGCTGTTCCACAACGTTACTCCTGCGAACGTTTTTTGCTTTTGAGTAGATGCATGACCTCTGAGATTATGCTTTGTTTGTCTTTTCTGAAACATCTTCTGGACACTGTCCGGGAGCATGCTGTTAATGATTTTGTACATGAGTTAATGTGGTTCATTCTGTTATACTGTATCCCAAGTTTCCAAGATAGTTTCACCACATCATTTTGTTCCAAAAACTTTCTTGAGGCAATGATGCTGTATCTCAAAATAAGCCAGATGACTCTCTCCTGGTGGACCTTTTGTTTTTCGTTAATTAGTTAAAGCAAAGTAAAAGTTGGTGTCATATTAAAACGTGTGTTTAAATGCATATTCTGCCCTTTGCCCTTTGCCCTCCTCCAGCATAGGCCATTGACAAATGTCCTTTTCCAGCCAACTTCCCTGCTAGCTCATCAAGTGGAGATAATGAGAGCTCCAGAAGGGCTCTAGAGAAATTACCATTTCAACACCATGGATACCTGTTCAGAGTGATTCCATTGAACCATAGAAAATACATGGACAGTGACATGTACAGAGTGCTTTTTGTGGAACCATTGAAAATACGGTAACACTTTACTTAAAGGCCGGGTCTATAATGCATTATAATACATTTATAATGCATTATAATGCACTTTTGAGGCATTATAACACTCGTTATACACTATAAATGTTTATAATCATGTATGACAACTTATAACAGTGTTTATAATGCATTATAAGTGCTGCTCACAGTGCATTGTAAGCTCAGTGGAACCAACACACTCTTGCTCCCCAAAATGCATATTGTGACGTCTTGGGACAAATGTGACCAAACGTTAAACGGTGCCATCCCGAGCACTTCCGTACTCCAGGAATGTGGAAGTGCCGCTCTCAAACCCAAGACGTAAAAGGGGGGGTCCGCACAAAAACTGTTAAAACGACAGATGTGGATTTGAGCCACGAGAGTTATGCATAGAAGTGGCTTTTAAGTGCATTATAATGCATTATACATGTGGTTATAACGAATTATAGACCTGGCCTTAATATAAAGTCTTACCGAAAACACTGTGTTCAATTCAATTCAATCTTTATTTCAGACCCAGGGAGAGATCCATATCACAATTATACAACACAACACAATAAAATAACAGAAATACAAATAAAATGCAAATAGCCCACATTGTTCAGTTTCTGACATACAAACATGTGTGCCAATGGTTCCACAGTCTAGAGTAGAACCTGACAGAACTGCGTGTAGGGTCCGCTATGACAGCGATTATGTCATTTACTAACTCAGATGCCCTACACATAAACCTGTGCATAAGGCTACGTAACACAGCAGAGCAGGTGGGTACCCCAACACTGTGTGTGATGGATCCACTACGAAAAGAGACCTATGCTTTTCATTGAACCAGAGACAGTACTGTGGACCAGTGATTCTCATACCTGTGGGGCGGGGCCCACTGGTGGTGCCATGAGGATATTGCATTAATTGCACTAATTCACACAACACTGATGATAGTGCTTTCAAGCAAGTCTAAGAAGCCATCTATGAAATCTATGTAAAAGTTTGAGCTGTAACACATTTTGTACAATATGTAGTGGGGGTCCCTGCTTCATATCTCTGTCTCAGCTAAGGGGTCCTTGGAGAACGTGACCCCTGCTCTAGAACCTATAGAGGCCAAGAGCGTTCCCACAAACCAATGAGAGACTCGTCAAACAACAAACCATCACTGTCATGTGGAAACCTGTTTTATTTCGTTTCCACTTCACTCGGTTGTTGGCAGTTCATTCAAGATCTCCCCACAATTTCTGCCTGGGCCACTTCTTCTCAAGCTGTTCCCGGGGCGACCTCATTTCCTTTTCCCTTTGGGAGTTCCATGTCAGGGCTTGTCGGGTGGTGTGTCGACTCCAACTCCACTTTCTCTTTTGAATGTGTGAGCCAAGTGGACCCTAGCTTGTTCAGACCCACAGGTCCACATTTTTCACTCTGTCACTGCAGCAGATGTTTAGTATTCTCCAGAGGCAGATGTTAACCACTTGAACCCCAACAACACCCTATTATGGGGGGGAACATTTGTCACTTCGCAACGTGCCTCTCGTGGTTCAAGTACACTTCAGACGGCGCACCGCCGTCGTTTAAACAGTTTTTTTTTTGGTGGAGTCATTACTCTCTACGTCTTGGGTAAATTGGCGTGACGGGGCTACCCGACATGCCAAACGTTGCCGTTTGGTCAGATGATGTCCTATGCCTATGCAGTCACTATAGTACAGCTTAAGAGTGAGAATATGTTGTTTGTTGTTCTCCATGTTTCTGATACATACTGCATTACCTGTTGATTGAGCATTGAGCGTTGATTGAGATCAGTATTTTGAGCTCAAGATCTACCCGAGCATGTCATATCAGCGTGACAGCGTCTGTCCCTTCGGTGGTGTCCACAACACTGCATAGGAATGTGAATGCTTTCACGTCCTCTAGGGAAGTGCTGTTTTTTTTGGAGTAGAGCTTCATCACCTGGGTCATTGCTGTGCGTGCGTGCGTGCGTGCGTGCGTGCGTGCGTGCGTGCGTGCGTGCGTGCGTGCGTGCGTGCGTGCGTGCGTGCGTGCGTGCGTGCGTGCGTGCGTGCGTGCGTGCGTGCGTGCGTGCGTGCGTGCGAGTGAGTGAAAGGAGAGCTATGTCACCTGCAAAGCCAAGATTGTCTTTGCACTGTAACCTCAGAATAACTGGCCAGAGTCCTTGCCTCTTCTCTGTGGAGCATCATTTCCACCTGCTGGTCAAGAATCAAATGAAACATTATAGTACCTGATATACTGTGAATGTATTTTACCTTTAAACAGTCTGTATGTTTCTCTTTCAAGTTTTTATTTTACTATTATAAATATACTCATACTCTATACTGTATGTGAAGCAGAGCTATTTAGACAATTTCACAGAATGATGAATACATTAGTAGTTTTGCAAAAATAATATGATTATTTCCCTGTACACTAAGGAACATAAGGTGGTAAAGGAACACAGACACAGACTATTAATCTAAACACAACTAAATAATATTGCACTCACTTTATGGATAAAAGAGTGCATGTCTAAATAAAAAGAACAGGAAATGTAGGCTATAAGACAGTATGTAACATAATAGGCATAATGTGTACGCAATTATTGTTTTTTTTTATTGATTGTATTGATTGATTGATTTGTCTTCTAACATTACCATAATCCTGGTATATATGATTTGCTTGCAATGTTTTAAATAATGTTAATGTAAATTGTGTTGCTCAATAAAATTAGACAACGTTGTGGTCAGAACACACCTTACAATTAAGTCAGTGGAGAGAGGCCATGCATAACAGTTGTGATGTTCTCCCTTTATTGATGCCCGTCAGAAGACTGGTAGCAGTATTATGAACATGCTGCAGGCAGGACAAAGATGAATGATTATATAATAAGTCATGGACATTTGGATTTCATTTGTAGAGTCAATACTATTTCCATTCACTATTTACATACCCTTTTTATACTTCCGCCCTTTAAAATGCATTATGATAATGTGGCTTTGACAAACAACAAAGGTACTATTGTTTTGTATTACTATCAGAATATAGCCTAATGTATAAATGATGAGCTCTCCTAGACCTATTGATATTTCTGTACAAACAAGAAATACTATCAGTTGAATTTAATATAATACGAAATGTGATTGTGTATTGTCTCTTCACAGTGCCAGACTAGAGTCAAGCTCAACAGGGGACCTCGTGTCTCTAGCAGCCTGCTGGCGCCCGTCGCACTCCGGCCGACCCACCGCGGAGCGTGCGGTAACCTGGGGGCGACGGAGACCATCGCCCCAACCCTTCCGAACGGCGTTCGCCTCTGTCTATATCAACCAACACCTTTTGTGGGGTCTGATGAGCGATCGCATCGGGCACCTTACCCCGGCGTTCGGTTCATCCCGCAGCGCCAGTTCTGCTTACCAAAAGTGGCCCACTGGGCGCTCGCATTCCACGCCCGGCTCCGAGCCGGCAAAAAAAAAAAAAAAAGCACAATATGTGTGTGTGTGTGTGTGTGTGTGTGTGTGTGTGTGTGTCGTCATACTGGAGGGGTATGCCTTCCCCAAAGAGCATCACCTTAATGTTGTTAAAGACAGCTTAATATTTTTTATAACATTGATCATTTCAATGACATAGAGTAATGAGAAGTTTCCTGTGGCTAGTGAGCCATCAAATTATATCCTGTTTTGGTGTTTAGGACATAGAATACTGGACAGCCTTTTATGAGATGCGTGGACAGACACTGAATACTCCTACAGAGAGAGGTGTTTGCAACCAAAAGGTTCATATAACATTGTATGGCATTAACCTTTTTTGTTTTCATCTCTATGTGAGAGCCTACTTGTGCAGTGAAACGTTCAAATTACCATTGTTAACATGCATAGCCTTATCTTTGTGATAACGGTTATCATTGGAACTGTAGGGTTACAGGAATGATATCTCGTTTTAATGTAGTGAACACAAGTTGATAAATGATTTCTGAGGGGTTTTCTCTCCTGATTGGATGACATTTGTAAACCACCCAAAATTTTATTCTGTTTACCAAAGAGCTGGTGGTGTGAGGAGACCCCTGCTACTGAACAAACACTCCATAGCAACAATTACTAGCATAATATAGAGCTTTAACTTTTTAACAGTAAACATGTCCACGAGTGCTGGTATTTGCTATATGTAACTCTCCTAGACCGTGCACACGGCAAGAAACCAGTGTAGCCAACGTCTGGACAACCTCTCAACAGCTGGGAGCCAGGCCGGTGGCGTCAGCAAACCTTTAACAACAACAAGGGGCTAAACAAAGCCGTTTGAAGTTGTCCCACCACCATCCACTTCTGATAAGACAACAGATCAGGAAAGAGGGGGAGAAAGCCAGGCCAACCAAATGGCCACACACACACACACACACACACACACACACACACACAACTCCCCCCCCCCTCTCTCTCTCTCTCACTCTTTTCTCCCTCTTTTTGAGCGCATCAATCATGAATCATGTTTTCACCACAAAGAAGACATTACACGTGACCTCATGGAGAGACATGTGGACAATAATGGACAATAATGCGAAAATGTAGTACTATGCTGTATTTCCAAATGTATGCCTGGTGTTTAGAAGTGACCGGGGCATGACCCAAGGGGGGCCCATGGCTGACCTGGGTCATAAAATTCACGGAAGGGTTCTGCTTCCCCTCCCGGTGACTTAGAGTCAGCAATCCCACAGGAGATAAGGATTTAGCATAGTAAGGACATTTGACCACACTTCAAAGACATTTTAGGGTATATAGATCCCACACAGACCCCACTCTTGGCTCAAAGCCGCCAAGGGATGATCTCCCTGGCTCTCCCATCACCAACCAAGGACGAGGAGGGTTAACCAGCCTTCCTAGGGCTCTTCAACACGGGACCTCCTGTCGGCTCCATCCAACCAACGACTCGATCCAAGGGACACACAAGTCCCCGTAGCACGGAGGCCTACCACGGCCTCACTCTCGTCTACCCGCGGCAGCGAGCACCGAAAGAGCACCAATGCGCCGTTCTCCAAGAGGACATCACCGCGGTCAACTCGGCGACCCGGCCTCCGCCACCGTCGACGCCAACTCAGTATTGCCTTTGCACTGAGATTCCCGAACTCTGAGACCACTCGCTAGAACCAGTGCCAAGTTGGGCTTTAAAGCGCGCCTGTGTACCTTTCTCCCGAAATCCAGAGTCTCCGGACTCAGGCCCCTATCCAGGGTCTAAAGGTGTGTTGAACCATTTTGATTTGTGCATTAATCTTAAGGCGACGTTACTGTGTTTACAAGAGAATATCTGTTATAGTTGAGCCTAGCTCAGAAGGTGTCACAATAATGCATTCCCAATGCGATTCCTTCTTTTACTCTCTGTGACTTTTTCTCTCTCCTGTTTTCTTATCTCCCCACATTAACTCCATACACAACATAAGTTTCTGTTTCCCAAGCGTTGCTTTATAAATACTTGTAACGGTGAAGTCTGAATAAACCCAATTTTATTGTGACAAGGAAAGTAATGATGTGTGGTGTCTTTTGTCCGACCAGTTAAAATGTATCTCTCTCTGATTAAACAGACATTTATATAAACCTGTCCAAGAACTCACGTTACATTACAGTGACGTAAGATTCAATAATAATAATATATATATATATACCTATATGTATGTATTATTATATTGTAATTGATTCATAAATTATATTTATATGGTTTATGAGCTAATTACGTCCTGTGTTCATATGCTGCGATCTCATCCAGTATCATGATCATTACACCAGTTCTAAACTAGAAAAAGTGCTTCTCGGAGCACAAGTCTCCGCCAGGTCAGGTAGATTATTGTGGCCTCCTGGTGGCGCTATAATAGGCCAATGTGAAAAGGGTGCCATTTCTTCTTAGGCCTTGCACGACAATCGGACACTGCATTCATGATTTGAGGCATTTTGTTCCAAAAATGTGGTTTGCTAAATTAGACCTGCTGGTGGCGCTATAACAGGCCAATCTGAAAAGGGTGGCATTTCTTCCTGGGCCAAGTGTAGTGGGAATCTGTGGAAAATTTCACGGAAATCGCATGCTGCGTTCATGATTTGAGGCATTTTGTTCAAAATGAACCAATCCTGCAAACTTTAGAAGCCAATTTTAGCCAATCAGGATGGAATATGGAAAATCAGACAGATCCGTGTTGATCACATGGCTATAGAGATACTGTGTACCGATTTGCGTGTTTTTTGGACAAAATCTGTAGGAGTAATAGCAAAAAATGTGTTTTGCAAAAGTCGGCCTCATGGTGGCGCTATGACAGGTTCAGAAAAATGTGGGGCAGAGGTTCTGCTGTGGCATGCAGGGAGTGTGTGTGCGCAGTTTCACAGCGACAGGGCCAACGGTGGCGGAGATTAGCTGGTCACAGACAGAAGGATGGACACACACACACACACACACACGGACGGACAGGGGGCAAAACATACTCTCTCGCCATGCCTTTCGGCCTGGCGGAGACAAAAATGGAGATGTGAATTTAGATTATCTGATTATCTTATCATAGTGTTCTATTATCTTTTCGCTCCGACTGAAAATGTCAACTACCAAGCAAAGAGAACCTTTCAGTAATTTTATGTACTCAGTATTTTCCAGTAGATGGAGCCAAATACTAAGGAAACAAATCATTTCTATACAGGGTAAGGCACTAGCTAACATATTCTCAAACCACACAATAAGATCATACTGTGATAGGGCTATATAGGCTAAAAAAGATGTCATCCACATTTTGATGTAACAGTCCCCATATATTTGCATTAGACTGTGGCACCCACAAATGTGATTCCCCTTCCAGATTTAGTGGTATAATTGCGATACTGCAGGTGATACTTTGAACCTCTGTTCAGATGAGTCATTCTTCATTTAATTTCTCTATTTTGTGATGCCTTAATAAATGCCCTAATAAATGAAATTCCCATTTTTGCAAATTCCTTAAAATTCCTTCTAGAACCATGGTTCCTGGACCTCACTTTGGGAACCAATGGCGTTGCGATTATAAATCACTCTGCTGCACAGATCTAATATTATGATATGCCATTATAACTGGTTGGAAGTGTCCAATATTGTCTGGAGATTAAAATAAGTGCTTGTTTTATATTGCTACCTGTAACACAATTCATCTAACCTTTGAACATCTGTATTAAACAGACTGACAGACAGACATACAGACAGACAAGGAATCAGCTGAACCATTGACAATGAACAGGAGACTGACCTTGTGGAATCAGCTATTAATTTGCTAAGCTTGTATATTCAAATAGATACAGAATCATCTGGATGACCATACTGTGCCTTGTTCATGTTTAAGAACCTGTGTATTGTCATAAAAACACAGATTAGTTGATGGAGCAAACATGTCCCTGTTGTTTGAAGTTACGTGCAGTATACTCAGACTGAAATATTTAATTCAGAGGCATTCCCCTTTTAGTATGATGCATCTACATTAAGTTAAACCTGACAAAGTCATATCTCAATGGCAGCATTGGCTGCATATTCGTATTATGTGTATTCCTATTATGCATTGCCTTCATAATATTAGGTGTGTGTGTGTGTGTGTGTGTGTGTGTACGCACGCACGCATGCACGTATGCACGTATGCAAGAGTTTGCTTGTACCTTCATTATGTACAGATACTGTATAAGCATGCACATCTGCCACAGCAAAGAAAGTCTTCAGCATTCGTGAAAAGCAATTACATATCCCCCCTAAGAAAATTATCCAGATGGGTTTGAAATATGCAACAATTTGTTTGGTCATTGAGATGTCTATTCACAACTTTTTTGCTTGTAATTATAGAAAACTAGGCAGTATGCCATGTCGCTGATGATGCATTCCCTATGAGTCCAGGAGTAATTGTCTTTCATCTGAGGGAAAACAACAGCCTCCTATTTCTAATATTCAGCCCACATCCATAACTACTAGCCAGCCATGCAGTTAAATCACTTTTGTACCCGCAAGAAAGACTCCTAGATTGCTGTTTAGAAGAGTGTTTTCTCAGTGGAGCCCTGACATTCAAAGCAAAGTTCTGTATGCCACAGAAGTATAAAAATCACTTTGTTGGCAGCTAAAAATAAAAAAGAGGTAGATATTGCCTGATAGACGCTGCCAAAGAAATAGTGAGAGTGTTCAATTCTTCCGTGGGAGTTTCTGAATAACAATGATAATACAAATGTATTTGTATAGCACTTTTTATAGCACTTTTAAATGTTACAAAGTGCTTGAACAATTAAAAACAGTAATCGACCAAACAATAATGCCGCATTTTTAACTAATTGCAGACGATGTATCAAGCTATGACTGAGCCCAGAGTACAAGGCATTACAGTAATGCAAACAAGTATACACTAGAGCATTTAGAGGGGCTCAGTGTACAGGGCTTCAGAAGCAGGTTGGTGCATCACCTCTTATTTCTTTGTGCTGATAGTAAGGCCAAATTCTGTGCACACTGTGGCGATGTTATTCATGCTCAGTTGCATTTTCAGGTTGGGAGCATTCAATGCACTGTCGTCCAAAAGAGGAAGTTGCGAACAGTGCTTGAGTCGTCTGTACTTTGGTCTTTACAGTGTGGACGTTGTCTCTGAATGCAGCCCAGTCCTCTGCCACGTTCCCTGAGGTTCTCAGATCCTGCAGTTTGCTGGCAGGCTCTTCAGTCAAGGATTGCTTAACAGAGGTGTTGGTTGTGTGTGTGTGTGAAGTCATGACTTGCGCAATGCTATGGATTTAAGTGAGGGTGGGTTGCGCAGCGCCGACCTCACTCTCTCGCCCGAGTCCACCTGTATCCAGTGGCAAGACAGAGTCGAGACGGCCGGAGATGGAGTCGGGTTTACATGGCCGATCTACAACCTCGCAACCTTCTTCCAGTGGTGGAAGAAGTAGTCAATTGTTTTACTCAAGTAAAAGTAGTAATGCCACAATGTACCGATCGAGGACCAAAATGGAAATAAGTCTTTGACTTAATTGTTTTTTCATCCTTGACGTGTTATGTATTGTACATGTATTTCTCTTTTTTAACATAACATTCAAATAAATCAATCAATCAAAATACTCAAATGAAAAAGTACCATATTCATAATTTACCTGAGTAAAAGTAAAAAAGTATTGGCATCAAAATATGCTTATAGCACCAAAAGTAAAAGTACTCATTATGCAGAATGTCACATTTTCACAAGTTTTCAAAATGTGCATATCTTTTTTTAAACAGCAGATCTATAAGCTCACAACGCGTTGTGAGGTTGTAGATCTGCCATTTTCAAATAGCCAAAGTTTAAATAGGGTTGGAGTGGTTACTGTAATGTATGTTTTGTAATAATAATCTAAATCTACAAAGTAACTAGTAATACAGTTTTCAAGTAATTGTTTTGGAGTAAAAAGTACAATATTTGCCTCTGAGATGTAGTGGAGTAGAAGTAAAAGTATAGATTTAATCCTCCAGTTAAAAGTAATTGTACTTGCAGTGGGTGTAGTTTTATTATTGGCCATTCTCGCAGCTGTGCTGCTAGCCAGTACGTTGCATTTAGATTCAACCAGACTGATCAGTAGGCGGAGATGTCTGATCGCCTGCCTACGCCAGACTACTCAGCCAGCGTCTCTGCGTCCAAACCTGACTGCAATCACAGATGTGACAAATTATTTTGGAATTAAAGGTTTTTTGTAATGGCTAGGTGTCCTAATTAAACCTTGATAGTAGAAATTACATCATTTAATGACATGGGATGACATACAATTTCATGGCAAGTCCACAGCATGCTTTATGCACGGGTGAGATTAATCATTATAGTATTTATGTGCGTGTTTAGTAGTAACCTGATAAATTAGTTGAGAGAGAGAGAGAGAGAGAGAGAGAGAGAGAGAGAGAGAGAGAGAGAGAGAGAGAGAGAGAGAGAGAGAGAGAGAGAGAGAGAGAGAGAGAGAGAGAGAGAGAGAGAGAGAGAGAGAGAGAGAGATCAACACACAGAAGTCACAGAAGAACAGAATGTTGTGAATAACTGTGAAAGCAGCATATTCAGCACGGTAAAAGACAATTCTTCAATTAGACCTCCTTCTCCAGCCACCTGTGACAGCCCTCTAATATGTGATGGTATTAAGAATGCTGACTGCTTAATTTGTTCCATGTTGGAAAATAGTTCATTGTGTACTGTAAAGCAAAGTGGCTAAGCAGCTATTATGTACTGTACACAGTGGTACATTGAAGGTATACACTATTAGCTGACACTGTAATACTGAATGACTAACCATGAGAGAACTGTATAGGCATTCAGGATCAAGGACCACATTGACAGGACAAATGGCCTTTCATGTACACACTATCTATCACAAAGCAGTGAAAAAAACATTGTCCAGATCTACAGGGATTGCTTATTACTGTTTTCTACCAAGCCAAACGTATATGAAGGGTATCAGTATTGATTAGGTATTGATTACAACCTTATTGATTTGGTGAGCTCATGTTGCCATGCATAGTGGAAGTCCCTTCCTAACCTTTGGGCTATAGAATCAGCATCATTAAAACCTGTTTGAGAGTGTGTGTAAAACTTTCTAAGAAACACCCTGTCCATTTGAGGGATGTGTTTAGACTGAATTGTGGGCCTGCACTTCATTTAATATATATAAGGTGGGGGCGTGGCTGTGGAAAAGGGGCGTGTTTGGTAAAAAAGGCTCAGCAACGCATCATGATTGGTTGCCATGTCTGCTTATTGTAAGCGACATTGCCCTTGTTTTTCTGTGAAGGTGCTTGTAAAGACTGGTGGTTGCGGTTTGTCCCTGTTTCTAAAACGTTGTTGATATTTGGTATGAGTTATTGGTTGACATATTGATATATTTCACACAGACTCTCACCTTGGATATGTTATCCAATTAATTCTTGTTTCATGAAAGCTTGAGAGCTTCATGAAGGCCTCACAGTGACAGCTAATATAATGGCACATAATGGATGTGAAAACTATCAGGCTTGGAAACTACAGGCATGGACTTAAAATCAACCCCATCACTAGAGATGCCATTGTACATTTCTGCAAACCACAACTAACAACTCAATATTCCAAGGCAGGCAGGCGTGCAAGCAGCGTCCTTCAGCTCAGGGAGGTGCCCCCCCAAACGAGGCGCTAGCCAAGCGAGTGGCCGCACTGAGTGGCGCGAAGCCCGCTGCTGCCAATTCAGCACCGTTTGTGTTACATACGGATAGGCACAGAATAGTAAATAATACATTCTCAGTTATAATGTACTTAAAAATAAATGTAATGAAAGGATTGAGTCGACATGGTCTAGAAACACTGATATGCATAGTTTTGGGGGTTAAACAAAAATCCACCTTCTGCATATCTTGTGACTTGCAGACATTTACAGTACTGTTTTCTCGTTTTCTCTGGTGAACAGGCTGCTCACATCCAATACAGATTAACCCGTTAAGACCTGAGGCTGATTCTAAAAATGTCTGAAAAACGTATGTTGCTATATTAGTGGTAGACTGCCCCAACGCTCCTGATTTCGTGTATAGAGGGGCGGGTGTAAAGAGCCGGCGAGAGATTGCGGCTGATCCCATTGGTTCACCGATCTGTCCGTCAACCCCCGCCCCGTTAACACAACATTACGAGCGACGCCCACTGCACTCTGGTTGGTTGGGAAGTGAAACACTTCCTCATACCGAGTACACCGACGGGCTGGGCCAGGCTTTTATTTTTTAGCAACACTAAACAATAAAAGCCTAGAGATCGAGGCTATATTAGTGGTGACTCCCAAAATGATATGTATTTGTCTGTGGACCCCCATCTCAAACCTGTTTTGTTCCAGGGACCAACAGAAGCAAAGATTTGAGTTAAAAATGTTCACTTTAAAAACAAATCTAATATTTGTGTGGTGGCAAAGTGACGCGCGTCGCGCAGTGAGTTTGTATATCTGCTATTTTTGAATAACCAAAGTATAAAATAATGGTTGAAGTGGTTAAAATCTAAAATGACACAGATGCTTTCCTGGTTTTGATGGGTTAAAAGCCTAAACTATCATCTGCCTTCAATTATGAAAGCCTTAAATATTGCACAGCCAAATGGATGTGGGCACTTTAGAAATTACTTGGCAGAAAGAAACACTTTTGGGCTGATGATGCAAAATGGATGCTCTTTGTTCTGTCCTGCGAATAGCCTGGCAGGGAGTCAGCACCACTATTACATTCTGTAAAATAAAGCAGGTGATAAGGGCATACTAGATATCATTACATGTTTGATATAATCATATTACTACTGGAGAGAGATATGCTTGAGGACAGAAAAAACATAGAATACATTTTAAAAACTCAGGTCGTCAGCTGATGCTGTCACAAGCACGTGTCAACATTTCACCTGCATTATTGATCATAGGATCAACTTTTGGCTGTCTAAGTTCTTGGCTCCAACAAACAGAGACATGAAATATAAATCATGAGTTGCAGCTCGCTCCTCATGGGCATGGCAGATCATGTACATGCACAAAGCACCAAGAAGGCTTTTGAAGCTGTGTGCCGGTAATTTGCTACGAACCATGAAGGGTTGTGTAACACGCGAGATGGGAGCTGGTGTTGAACAGCCTGATCATGCAGTTGAAAGTTCTTTATTCGTAGAAAACCGTTTGCGGAGAATTGCTGATATGACTGTTTCAGGGCATGATCCATCTGAAAGCTATTCAAAATGAATCAATGAGGGTTGGAAATCGATGAAAGTAGCACGCACGCACACACACTTGCACGCACAGATGGGAGCAGACAGACAAATGCACACACGCACGCACGTGTGCGCACACACACACACACACACACACACACACACACACACACACACACACACACTCTATAGATCCGTCTGTGGTAAAAATGAGTTGACCAAGCAAATAGTGCATAGCCGCCGACTACTTCTTTTAAGCTCCATAAAAATGTCCACGACTGCCTCAGGCAAATTTGTCACATTCAGCCGCTATTAGTACCAATGAAAAGATCAGCATTTCTTGCATTGTTCTTCTGCAGCTGCCCTTGAGCACTCTATCGTTCCAAGTTAGGCCCACAGTTGGTTTGCCATCCAAAGCATTCTGTCATGTATTATTCCATTATGTATGTAAATGCATTTTGTACATCAAACAGGATGTGTCCTATTTAACGGCTAATCATGCGGTCACATGTGAGAGCGGAAGCCAGGAGTTAGAGACCCAGAGGAAAGGCAACCCTTTAAACCTCTGTCAGAGCTCTCCACGCGGGTCACCGCGGTCAGATGAATGGAACCACATGAAACGTTATCGGCTGATGCACCATTAATTCAGTCATGAAATAGTCATCTCTCATCTGGGATACACGTGTACTGTATCCCAGGCCAAGTAAAGACGGCTGTTTTTGATAGTGAAAGTCAGGATTTTCAAGAAGCCTGGAGATTATGAGACACGGTTTCTTTTCATAAGATGAGAAAGTGAGCCCCCACTGGGGTGCGCAAGCTGCCTCTAGGGTGCATGACATTAATAGTGTAATGGTGGTGCTGGTGTTGTAATTAAAAATATTATCGACACATATACATTTGACGTAGACATTTCACCAAACAAGTAGGTCAGTTCACATTTTATTTTCAAACCGTGTGAGAAGGTTATATTCTATCACTGGTAAAAATTATAGCATTTTACTGCACCAAAATGTTACTTCACAATCACCTACAAGATAATTGGTTTAAATCTGTCGTTGCCGGTGTAAGGTCAGGCGGGTGTGATAAAAAAGAAAGAAAAAAGATGGACCCACGCATCACTAGACTGTGTGTGTGTGTGTGTGTGTGTGTGTGTGTGTGTGTGTGTGTGTGTGTGTGTGTGTGTGTGTGTGTGTGTGTGTGTGTGTGTGTGTGTGTGTGTGTGTGCGTGCTAGGTGCGTGTGTGTTTGTCTACAGAGAGAAGAAGGGGGGAGATGAAGACGTGTGGACATTCAGATCAAAGATTCACAGCAAGTTGAAACTTGCAACTTCTTGCAACATAATCTAAAAAAAATACTTTGCAAACTTCTGAAATTGGACAGTCCACATCAAGGCGACATAAGCGGAGACCGCGATGTGTAAACTCCAGCACCTGATAGCACAACGACCTGTCTTCCTGTATCTTCAGCAGTTATATTCAACTGGTGGCCTGGGGAGATGTCTTGGCCCATGGAACACATTCCATATTCCAATGTAAAAATACATTTAAACATTATTATTGAATGGTTCGTTGTACCATCCCCCAAGTTAGTCCTTGAGCTAGGTGCAAGTATATGACCATTACCAGCAACTCTTGTATTGTTATTATGTGTGTCACTGCAACAAAATACCTGTTCAAACAAAAACTAGAAAAAGTGCTCCTTGCAGCACAGGTCTCCGCCAGGTCAGGTAGGTTATTGTGGCCTCCTGGTGGCGCTATAATAGGCCAATGTGAAAAGGGTGCCATTTCTTCATAGGCCTTGCACGGCAATCGGACATTGCATTCATGATTTGAGGCATTTTGTTAAAACATTTTTTTTATTGTTTTGCTAAATAAGAACTGCTGGTGGCGCTATAACAGGCCAATGTTAAAAGGGTAGCATTTGTTCCTCAACATAGTGTGAATGTGTGTGCAAAGTTTGACCGCAATCGGACACTGCGTTCATGATTTGCAGCATTTTGTTCAAAACAAGCCACTACTGCAAACTTTAGATGTGAATCTTAGCCAATCAGGATGGAATATGAAAAATGAAACAGATCCGTCTTGATCACATGACTATAGAGATCATGTGTACCGATTTGCGTGAAAGTTGGATAAAATCGGAAGGAGTAATATAAAGAAATATGTTTTACATCAGTCGGCCTCTTGGTGGCGCTATAAAAGGCAGATGTGAAAAATGCAGGGCAAAGGTTTTTCCTTGACCTCTAGGGAGTGCATACAGTATACAAAGTTGTACACAGATCGGTGCAGTTATAGGTAAAAACACGAACCTTCCCGATCACCGAGCAAAGCCTGGCCCTGGGAGGGTCAGTGATCAACTCCTGAGCTCCACTTTCGGCGTCCTCTCCTCCATGGCCCACCTTACAAACACTGGCAGTCACAGGGATCCTGACCTCTGTACATTTTTGGAGCTGAAAGAAAATGATTTTCTTTTTTCATGACTCGGTCTGAATAAAATCGAATTGAATCGTTATTGGACAAACATGTTGTTTTCATTCTTTGAAAGGTGTTATGAAAATGATGCACTTCATATTTTTGGAAAATAAAATATGACATGTACTAGAAAGGGATTGATGGATATTTTCTTATCACCCATATAAAGTACAGATTATTTTCAGAAAGGCAACAAGAAAATTCCCACAGAGACAGACATTGGGTGCTGATTAAATTGTATTCTATTCAGACAGAGAGAGATGAAGGTTACAGAATCACAAGGCAGCAGCTGGGTCCCTCTCTCCAACGAGAGACAGAAAGGACTTGAGTTTTAACAAGACTCATATCAGTTTGATAACATAAACTTATGCCATTATGGATTTGACAGTGGTGAGCTTCCGGGCGGAGGTGGAATCCTTTCATTGGATGAGAGACATCATACGTCGTCGTCATGGCGAAATTTGACATCAGGCAGGCCAGAGATGACACTAGACAAATGATTATTAAATCACATCTATCAGGGATACCTTGTCAAAGTAGACAAAAGTAGAGGTGTTTGTAAGGGCATAAAAAAAGGCATCTGTCTCTGGTTTTCCTGAAGACTTTGCAAAGTTAAAATGTTTCCTTGGATAAAATACTAACCTTTCACAAGGTTACAAAGTGTTACTCCTACGCCTTCCCTCTCAACTTTCCTACCATCTCAATAAAACCAAATACACCACATGGCCTGGCCACTCACCCTCCTTAAAGGCACAATATGTTCGAGCTACCGTACGAGAGTACTTGAACAGCCTGCAACGCCACTGTGTTTGGTTATTTGTTGGTCCAAATCCTCCAGAAAGTTCTCTCTCTCACTCTCTCTCTCTGTCTGTCTGTCTGTCTTTATAGCGAGGAGTGGGCGGGGGACTTGTAATGTGTGAGTACAGGCAGAGAGGGAGACAATTATGAAACTTGAGAAAAACACAAGAAAAAATGCAATGTGAAAGGAGCAGCAATGCCCAATGCATTGTTTTGAAACCATACCCCTAATATTGGCTTAACATATTGAGTAATGCTTTTAGGACAAAGGAAAGGAGAACATAGCCTCCTCCGCTCACAAAGACCTAAGGAAGATTAGGATACATAGAATCCCTACAAAACAACATTGTCACTTTCTGGTGGAAACCATAATGTCCAAAAGGCTTACTTTTCAGGAAATGGAAAAAAATCCAATGGATTCAATGGAGTAATTATTTAGTCACAAGCTCTTAATTATACTTTTTGATTTGTTCACTATTTATAAAACCCACATACCCACGTAGTTAAAAAAACAAGAACAAAACAAGAATATAAAGAAAATAGCTAAAATAGCCATCTACAAGCTCACAATGCGTCACAATGTGACACGTTTTGAGCTTGTAGATTGGCTATTTTTGCATATTTTCCGTGTCACTGTAGTGTGAAGAAATAGGGCTTAATTTATGAAAAACATAAAATGTTGAAATATGGAGTTATACAAGGTTTTGGCCCCGACAGCAACGAGATGATGCTTTCCCACAGGCCTTCACCAGTGTGCCTAAGTGTAAGAGAATCTACATCCACACGTAAATTGCAGAAAGGAGTATGCGATGTATCTCATTTCAGCATGCATATTATTTCCTAAAGGTCTCTGAGAAATAGAGTACAATTCAGTCAAAGCAGAATACGTCTCATTTTAGATTCATTTTAATCCTGCCCTTCAGCTGCTCTCAAGGCAAGCCATCTGTTTCTAAACCCAGACTGTTTTCTGTTGGCATAAAGCGTGTCTGTAATACAGAAAAGTTGTGGAGAAATTAAAGATTCTTTTCAACTTGCAGTAAATCAAAATTGACTGTTGAGATCAAACCTTCTGCTTGCAGTATAACTACATCATCTATGGAGCTGTAACCTTTGACATGACCTTTCTTTTATCCCTTACAATCCAGTAGCTTGCATACAGATATCCAGCAACTAAACACTCTTTCTTGCATTCCCCCAAGGCTGCATGTTCAAGTTGAATCTCAGACGTTTCTCAGTTTCTCAGATGAGAAACTGGAAAATAAGTAATATCTACATGAGTCTAAGAAGACACAATATGTCACTACTAATTCATGACACTGCATTGGTCATGATAGTGCATTCGCTTACATATTTACTTACTGTTATGACCTTCTGGGCTTAAACAAAATGAGGTAGAAAGGTTGCTGGAACATATACCATAAGTTACAGAATATGGCTCAAATTGGCTGAATTGACACTCAAGGTCAATTTATGCTTTGAGCAACAAGTGTCAAACAATGTATCGCACTACGTGTCTCACGACATTCCGTTTTGAGCATTCAAACTGTCTGCAACTCACCGACAATGTTAGCCTGGCATGGCCAGACTCATATCACTGCGTAGATATTAGTCTGGAATCTCTGTGCAGAAACTGTATTTCCAAGGGGCGGATTAAAAAAAATGACTCCAGTTTTAAACCCGCCCCATATTTGCATACTGGTTCCTGATTGGTGCCCCACAACTTCGGGCGCAGCAAAATCCAATCACAACCGAGCGGGGCCAGACTAATCTGCCGAGGGCTATTTTTTTGTTTTGCACTGGCAGATTCGTCTGGTTTCCAGGCTGCAACCGTGTCGCCACAAAATATAAACTAGGAAGTGAATCTCATGTGTCTCTGTGGTAATGGAGCTTACTTCATCTTCCCAACCTATCAGAGTATGCAACCTTTTATGAAGGCATCTGTTACCTTTAATTTTTCTAGATGTAAGCCACACAACGTCATCTGCGAAGGTCCTTTGCAACACGCATTATTGTCGTTTTGACGTCACGTTCAGCATGCAACACTTCGTTCAACACTTGTCGCACAAAGCATAAGTTGACCTTTAGCATTCACACTTGGATTTCCCTGGAAGGAGAAAAAAGGGTGATAATTTCAATCCACTATATTCTTAATTACAACTAATTTAAGAGATTGTCCAGTACACATGGATAGCCAATTTGCCTATCTTTGCTGTCGGGTAGAAACCTTGTTCTCTATATTTAAGCTTTTTATGTTTGTTTGTTTGTTTGTTTGTTTATCTATTTAAATTGTTTTTGTAAAATCAAATGAAGTAGACTAGAGCATTGGCCCTACTTTGTCATATAAAAGTGTTGCACCAAAGTATATAGCAAAAATAGCCGATATACCTGAGCGTGTAGATTGGCTATTTTCAAACAAGTCCGTCTGTGGGTTTTTATAAATATTTAGCCAATGAAAATGATTTCCATTAAATCATTGATTCTCAAACATTTTCATGTACAAGGACCCCTAAATTAATATGTGTTTGACCACAGACCCCCATACAAGATTGTTGTTGTTAAAATGTTTTCAAATAGCCAATGTATAGGGTTAAAGTAGTTTAAAAGATGATATATCAACTAATTTGACTGGCAACACCCTGGAAACGCAATGTATGCATTGAGAATGTAAATCACTAATGCAAAACATTTGTAGGATTTTTTTCCAGATTATACATTATTCAGTAAGCCCGAGCTCACCCAGATAACTAACCACAGCCAAACCCATGAAGGCTGTGTAAGTGAAAGATCAGTCTCATCATCTTCTGTTCATAAAGTGGGTGCAAGACTGGGGTTTGAATCCCTTCCCCTTCCAGTGAAATATGCATGCAGCATGCCACAGCATACATTATCCATCACTGTGCCTCGACCAACAGAGACAGTAACGTTGCTTAGTAGCTGTGAGAGACGGGGTAGCTTTAGTGGAATAAATGAGATGTAGAAAGGGGCAAGGGTGGGTATATTTAAGGGTGAAAAAAATAAAATAATGCGAGGATCAGGGAGATCATATATCACAAAATCCTTAGTATTGATTTAACTCTGAGATTGTAAAAAAGAAAGAAGAATACAGTCTATTTTTTACACTCTCTGGATTGTACTGTTTGTGTGAGTGCGTGTGTGTGTGTGTGTGTGTGTGTGTGTGTGTGTGTGTGTGTGTGTGTGTGTGGGGGGGGGGTCTCTGACATGCTGCTGTGTAAACTTCTCCAACAAACACAGATGAGACAATTCAAAGCAGATAACAACTACAAATAAAACTGTGAAACTTCTGTTGGTTTGCAGTGAATGAATTTGTCTTGTTTTTCCACAAAAAGTACAGCAGCATCAACCCCCCCAGGGACCATTTCATTTTCAGAGCAATTCAAGACTTTCTTTTATTTGTTGTTATGTGTGTTTTCAACACCACAAAACAAATCACAGTGCTTACATTTGTCCCAGTGGACAAATCTATTCTGAAATATATGCAGTTAAGAAAAAGTACTGCTATTTTGAGAAATTGAAAAGAAGTCTGTCTGTCTGTTCGTTCCAATAAAAGTAGACCAATCACAGCAAACCACAGCTATGCTGGCACTGCTCCACAGCAGTATATACCACAGAAGCAGACTGTAAGGTGGGTGGGTGATGGCTGGTTTAAGCAGTCACACCTGACCTGAGTTTAACTAATTACACTATAAGCTGGGTGTATGGACACAACTAGCCCCGTTTGGAACCTCACTCTTCACAATAGCTCCGATATGAGGTTCCGCTGTATTGTAGCCGAATCAGGAGCAGTACTGACACCTGCCGTAGGGGGGTTCACCCGGTTTGAATGGGAAAACATGGCACAGGCTGACTATATAAGGGATTGAAACGGAGACTTCTCGCTTCCGGGGTTACGTTAGTAACCTATAGTTTCAACACCGTCACTTAAATTTAGCTTTCCGACTATTTTGCAAACATCTGTAGGTGTCTCGGACTACCTTTACTTTTTGGATACGATGTTGCAAAAAGGGTAATCTTCACTGACTTTTGAGCTATCTTCGGTGATTCATAATTGGTAAACCATAGAGTGAGGAACTAGTACATCAAATACACAAAGTATTCCTCTATGTAAGTTGTTCTGTCGTGACCAAAAGGATGCTGATCAAATTCACTGGATAAGGTATTGCTTCCAGTATTTACTGTGCAGCTGCTTCAGTGAGATTGGTACACAATAATATCCATCATATCCTGAGTGCAAATGTTGCTCTCCAGATCAGTCTCAGAGACCCCCAGAGGCTACTTTTTGAGAATAAAACAAAAATATTGAAAATGAGGATTTCCAGGCCTTCAACTGAAGTGCACACGTAGATGTGTGTGCATGCACGCACGCACGCACGCACACACAAATGTACATTCACTGTCTAGCACACACATGCACTCACTAGCAGCAGACTAGAACATAGATTTTTTTCTCCATTGCTTTATTAATAAAATAAGTATAAAAATATAAATATAAAACAGTATGACTCAGCATTCAAACAGCATGAATCCAGTGTATGACATTTTTTATCCTACAACACATTTTTTCCCCCATTACGTAGTAACACCTAGATGATAAATGAGCCCACAGTTTGACAAACTGAACCAACCATTCACATGAACATTGATAGCAAATAGTATATATACGGATGTTCATTAAAAACAGTTTTACAGTATCTAACGCAGTTGGCTGGAATAGCTGTCTGAACCCCCCACCCCACCTACCCCTGTCACCATTAAACACTGATAGTATACAATACTACTATCTCTGAGGCTGTTACAAAACACGTTGTCCACACCACTGTTCACAAAAGTTCCTAAAATGTCAAAGGCATCTTTACTGATTATGACCAAAAAAACCAAACAATCAAACGGTGAGAAATATATCTCCAGTAGTGAGGGGAAAAAACTCAGTTCAGTTCACATCTTTCTTTTCTCTTTGCTTCTTTTCATTTGTGAATGGATGGCAGGTTTTGTGTGTGTGTGTGTGTGTGTGTGTGTGTGTGTGTGTGTGTGTGTGTGTGTGTGTGTGTGTGTGTGTGTGTGTGTGTGTGTGTGTGTGTGTGTGTGTGTGTGTGTGTGTGTGTGTGTGTGTGTGTGTGTGTGTGGGGATAGATAGATAGATAGATAGATAGGGCTGTCACTTTTTCATAAACATCAAGTTCAAACAAATGTAAACTATAATGGAATTTGTTTGAATTCATTCATTAATTTTAGGGGCGTAACGATTATGTTAAGACCAATACCATACTTATCACAATACATGGTTGACAATACGATACAAGGATGATATTGATTAATTTAGAGTGATATGATACAATTCAATGTAATGATTGATACAGTAACTTAGTTTGCCAAAAATTCAATCTACGTGGAATAAATACCTGGATACATACATTTGTGTAAGGGATAGATGAATGATTATGAATATAAATAAGTAAGCACAATGATTCAATGGCCTATTCATATACATTGTATTTGTCCACATATGGTCAAATTATGTTTGAAGAGTAACATTGCGCATAATAGTAAATTGTTGAAAATAAATAATATCCCTCTCAGCTCAACGTGAAGGGAATTGGGTTCAAATAAATCTAATATATGATATGGGAGACAAAACTCCGAAGCCTCATTCTTTAAAATGCCTATTCAACTGCTGGTTGGATGCTGTTTAAAGAACATGTTTATCATTATTGAATTAAGTTGATAATGCAAGCTCATGGTGCAATTCTCTTTACATCCCCCAGACACACTTTGGTCGCAATCACCAGCCATTATCATCTCATCTTCTCTGAGATTGGCAATGCGGACATGAATCATCCCCTGTGATGGTACCCTATTCACATCCTATACTCATGAGGAGAGATAATTATTTTCTATTCTCTGCCTATCTATCAGTGCAACTCGAAGCTTGTGTCTCACTCGGACGCTCCTCACAGGGCTTAAAGGGATATTTCACTTTCAAATAAAGTGAACTTACAAAAAGTATTTAAAAGAATTATGAAAAAAGCAATGGAAAATTCATGGCCCCCTCACGCATTAGAAGGATATTCTAATGCGTGAGGGGGCCATGATTTTTCCATTACTTTTTTCATTTATTTTATATATATTTTTTTAAAGTTTATTTTATTTGAAAGTGAAATATCCCTTTAAGTCCGCTTCTAACTGCGAGCCTGCCTTATTGTTTTAAGTTTTGTTTTCAATTTATTTTCATTGTATTTAACGGTGTTTTCAACATTGAGTCTGCATGGTCACTTGACCACTATCCTGAACATTGAAAAGGTGCACGATGCAATTTCATAGATTTTGAATTGACACTAGTAACATTAGAAGGACAAGTTGCTATTTACCTCAATGTAGTTGGATTGTTGGAAATCTAATTGATGCATCAATGCAATAGATGAATCATTACACCCCAAATGAATGAATTAATATATGTATGCTTCTATATCCCAAACTTTAGCCTTATCTTGAACGATAATTTTGCCATCATCACCTAAATGCCTCCACACTGTGCTTATTGGGTGCTTTGGTGTTGAGATGTTCCATTCATCAGAATGGCATGGCTCTATATCTCCTAAATCTTAACGTTAGTGGTGAGAATAATAAGACCATGATTACGGTACTTCCTGCCCGAAGGCTGTAAACAGCCTTGAATACTTCCACATTCTTAGTTAACTCAGTACATGATGGCTGTCACTGAGGGAAATGAAGTACCTTTAATCACAGTTGCCCGCTAGCATAGCCAATAGACTATGGCGCCAGGGGGAAATGCTTCACCTCAAATGAACGCTGTGCTTCAATAGATATTGCACAAATCTTTACATTTTGAAATCTTTACAGTTTGAAAACGTAATACTTCGCAGAGTTCAAACAAAGTTCTAATTTCAAACTAAAAGTGACAGCCCTAGTAGACAGCCAGATAGTGAGTGTAAGTGAAAGAGAGGTGGACAGAGCTTGAAGGATAGGGAATAAGAATTAAACAAAAAGACAAGAGCGGGGATATATTCAAATATGTCTGTCTGTCTCTGTACGCTAGGTGTCCCGGGTGGGGCTCTTGCCTATGTACATTTCGGCCAGCTTCTTGAATGGTGGCCCCCAGCCGCTGAGATAATCGTACTCGTGGTCGCTCTCAGTAGCGGCCGACTCCAGCGAGCTCAGGGACTCCGCCAGCGAGCCGCTGCCCTCGTAGGCATACGTGGCCAGCGAGTCGTACGGCGGTGCCGTGGGGTCCACGTCGTTCTCCCGCAGCCGGCCGTTGATGAAGTCCCGCACATCGGCGTTGTCCTTGATGGGCGACGCCCGGCGGAAGGGGAACAGCATCTCAGGGATGATGTCTCGCCGCATCTTGTTGGCGTCTATCACCTCCGCGTTGCGTAGCGTGCCGATGTCGAAGGCCTGCGTGTCCTCCTCACCGCCACCCTCGTCGTTGTAGCTGACTACGTTGTCCCGCACGTCCTCCTTGGAGAGGATCAGAGGCTCCTTCTTCCTCTGTCGCCGCAGGGCCGCAAACAGCACCACGATCACTGCGAGGGAGGGGAGGAAAGAAAAGGAAAAATAAATATACAACAGAGAGAGCGAGAGAGCATAACTTGTACCTTCTTACATGTGTCATGCATTAAAGAGCACGGTGAGGCGAGCATGTGGAGACACATTTTGCTATCGGTAATAAATCCCTAGCACTGCCACTGGCGTTTATCTCCTATTATTAAGGATTCAGCAGGGGGAGGAAAACATATCTCTTTCCCCTTCAGTTCCACATTCACAGTACAAAAGCCACAGTGCTTGGAACCCAACTCCCCCCCACACACATCCACACACACACTTACCATACTCTCTGGCACACGTTTTCATATCTCATGTGCGTTGTTCTGTTGATGAAAGGCATTTAATCGGGGGCTGCAAAGCCGGTGCTTTACGCAGACAGCTGCACAGTGTGAGAGAGCGAAATATTTCCAGACCCGAGACCCCCCAACCCGCCTCCTGCCTCCGCACTTCCCTCTACGCTTTTTTCCTCCCAGCAGGTTTAGGGAGTTGTCTTGCATGCCTCCAACTAGGTGTTAATTACAGTACCTTCACAGTTTTTTTTTTCTTTCCTTTTTTTGCTGAGGAACTACGCTTCCAATCGACCAATGGCGGCACATTTTCTACGACACGGAAGGCAAGGCAAAATAGAGGGCAATAAGAGACAATTCAGCTTGATGGCTACATGTTGAAGACAGGTGAGACAGGCGAGACAGGCGAGTCAGCGGGGGGTTCATGCGAGAAAAGGCGTATAGGATAATGAGCAGATGTCATGATATTTCGCTTCAGAGGAGCGCAAAAGATCTCTCCACAGCCGCCAGACAGGTGACTGGCGGTAAGATATAATCCATGTACAGTATAGGTGCTGAGTGCAGGGTTAGTCTGTCGGTGTCAATTTGCTCGTACGTGTTGCAGTTAGTGGAGGCGCATTGCGTGCGATGGCAGTCATGGAACAGGGAATTAGAATTGAAAGGAAATATGCATTTGAACGTGTGTAACATGCATATGAGAGAGGCTGCACATGTGGAACATACTCATTCGCACGCAAACATATTCCCATTTATCACTATACCAAAGCCTCTGCAAGCGTTTGTCAAGAGACCAAGACTATGCTTGACCAGGCGGTCTAAAGTTCAATGACATTTTGAAATCCATTACTTATTGATATGCCCTTGAACATAAGCACTACACATTTTAGCATTCTGCTGGGAAAAACGATATGCACTCTCCCTGTTTTGCACTGTATGCTTTTACATACTGCATTAAATAACAAAGGGGGGCTGAAGTGGCACTTTAGGATGTCAGGAAATAGCATGTGACCTACTTTACCAGCGAAATACACAAAGACCTTTTTGTCAAGTGGATTTATTTGCTAATGAAAGCAGCTTTCAGCCACTGCACCGTTTCCCGAGGAAGACTGCTATTTGGAACCCGGGTATGTAAAGCAGTGTCTCTCTGAGACATTGCACGTGCTTTCATCTTAGATGCAGAACCGATTCTTCCAAATAAGAGCACTCGCTTTGCACTTCTGACTCAATTAACTGTGAATCAAACCACCCAAGGTCTATCTATGCACTTTTGGCCAATGTAGCCTAATGAGGTGCTCTATTGGGAACCCACTCGATACTCTACCATATCATCCTCTACGTGACTGTGCTCTGCGTTGGAGACCGGCACTGAACTGCACTTCAGTAAAACTTTTCATCGAAAGCCTACTTTCAACTTTGCTTTAACACATTGAATGCCAATCGCGTAGATCTACGCGAACCTATTTAAAGCCGCAGCGTGCCAATCGCGTAGATCTACGCGAACCGCCGGTTCGCGTTGATTTCACCCCAGGTGCACTTTCGGAATTTTTTGATCCATTTCCGGTTCCGGTTTGACGACCGGAAACAGAATTATTTGGGATCCGGTTTTGCCGATCACGTCGGCCCTCGTTCTAATGACGAAACTGAAACTTTAATTTCTCCTTGTAGTTTTTTCTCCTCGCATATCACTGTTTAACGTAAACCCTTCTAACTACAACCATGGAGCTCCGTTTGACACGTGGTTTTCACTGGTAGATTCAGTGAGATGTCGCCGATGTATACAGACAGTGCACAGCTCAATCTTAAGGATTTTAACAAGGTCTATGGCGACGTGAAAAAAACTAAAAAACAACAATAACACGTTGGCACTGGTGAGTACATTATGAGATTAACGTCTGGCATGGAATGTGTAATGAATCCCTGTGTCGGGAGAGTGCGTGAAAGAGTGGTTGTTGTTGATTTAGTGAGTAGAAAGATGAGCACCTTCACTCAGTTGCTAGCATCTTGAGCTTCACAACAGCCATGAAGCAGTGCTCTGCTTCATGCTTACAGAGATAATGACAGTCCTTAATATGCAAACATTGTTATTAGTTTATTAGAGACAACATGTGATAATTCCTTGTGCGATTAAAACAAATATGGCACATAAGGACCCTTTTTCAACCTTTAAACATTTGCACACGCGCACGCACGCACGCACGCACGCACGCACACACACACACACACACACACACACACACACACACACACACACACACACACACACACACACACACACACACACACACACACACACACCAGCCTGATCTCCAGAGATTACCGTAACATTGCACGGAACGAGTGCACTTCATTCCGTGGATAGCCGCCTCGGAACTCCCGAATTGCGTGCATATGTACGGCGAGTCCCACGGTGGGCGTAACCAGTCGCAACCCGGAAAAACCCGGAAGCAGAGCAGTCCCCACAAAAAAAATTACGATTCTGTGCCTATCGGTACATAACTCAAACGGCGCTGAGTAGGCACAGGCGAACGTCCCACCGTTCAGGACGGCAACTCGGTCGCCTTAGCTCCCTCGGTGGTCCTTCACGGGGTGACAGTTCGCCTGTGACTGCGCGCCTCCGAAATGGTTTTGTCACAAAGGGAGCGCCGTACATATGCACGCAATTCGGGAGTTCCGAGGCGGCTATCCACGGAATGAAGTGCACTCGTTCCGTGCAATGTTACGGTAATCTCTGGAGATCGGGTTGCACACACACACACACACACACACACACACACACACACACACTAAGGGCATGCCCACTCACTAAGCAGTATGATGACACAGAGCAGGATGGCCACTAGGGCTCCAGTGATCAGCCCGTCTGAAAAGGGCAGGACTTCAGGGTTGCACGACTGCATGTTGCCGCGGCTGTCGCAGGAGCACACGCGCACAACGAGCGTGCTGGTGCTGCTCTGGATGGGGTAGTCGTTGTCCGAGATGACCACGGGTAGGAAGTACACGCTCATCTCTCTCCGGCGGAACCCGCCCCTTCTCGTCAGGATATTGGCAGTGTTATCTGTCAGTGGAGACGCACACACAGGAGGAAGGAGACTTTTGAGATGTCTCAAAAGCAGTTGAGAAACATTAGGAATCTGACTGCACACTATCTTGTCCTATCCTGTAATGACATTATCTTGTGTATAAGTTCATGCATTTAGCCAGCATTTTGTTCTGCATTTTTTTTTACATTATTTTTTTTTATTTTATTATTCAAATGTCCCCAATGCTAGAATGATAGATCATTCAAACTAATGTAGGCCTATATGTTCATGGCCCATTTAGCAATTATTTATTTAGTTGTGTTAATTATGTTTAAGTTCAAAATACAAAATTCAAATGGTATGGTACCTAACAGCATGTCTACACAGTGGATTTCAAACTCCACAGCCTGTAATGTCAGCAGAGATACTCACAAGTAATTATTTACACAATAAAGAAAAAAAGAAATCTCATTTGAACGTGATTTGGGGCTTGGAAACAGAATAACCATGGGAATACAATTGTAACATTAACCTGATGAGTTTTACCGGATTTTAATGCAAGCAGCCGACATTATGAGTTTTGTTCTTTTCTTTCTTTTTCTGCTTACTTGTATATATATATATATATTTTAAAGGAAGCGGGGAAAGAGAAAGAAAGGAAAAGTTGTTTATACTTTTTTTTTTATATTTTTTATTTTGTTTAAAAAAAGATCTTGCAGTATTGTCTCTGCATCTGGGAAGAGTGGGTGGGTGGGAGGGAGAGCGGGTGGACGGGAGGGAAATGAGGGGTACTTAAGCATTATATATGCGTACATGTAAGTTTACGAATGAAGACCTCACATGGGAGGAAAAAAAACTGTAAAAAACCCAATAAACATCATATACATCATATATATAAATAAAAAGGAGGAGGCTTTGGAGGTCCAATGTAAGTTGTTATTCTTGCATTATTTGCATATGTACTCATTGTTTTCAGTTCTGGTATTTAGGTGAATGATTATCATTTGAGGAGTCAGTATATGTGATTAAGTACGGTAATTTTTTGGTCACATATTTCCTCCCACAATGTTACATATATGCCAGATGACAGTATAGGTTTGAAAGCACATTGAACCTTCTCTGTCTTCAATGGTGAAGTTTGGGTTGGTGGAGCTGATACTGAAGACAAACTTGTGTCCAACGAGGGGCTCATCCGTGTCAACTGCACTTATCGTCTGAATCAACTGTGAGAAGTATAAAATAGGAACTGTTGAAATGGTCATTCATGCCTGTCTTTGTTTTCCACACAGCTTCCAGTTTTCAGTTTCACCTACTTTATGCCATTGTCATTGACACAATATCCCCCCCCCAATAATTTCCCCCTAATATTAATAATGTGATGTTATTGACTATAAGATGTTATTGACATTAAATCACCTGTCCCGCTTTGACGTTCTCACAGACAAATGTGTCATAGGACATTGCAAATTCTGGTGCGTTATCGTTGACATCCAGCACTTTGATGAATACTGGCACTCGGGTTGTCTGCCGTGGGTTATCTGAAACAAACAGCTTGTCATGATTTACTGTAGAAGCTATAGCACAGACACAGACACACACACACACGCACACGCATGCACGCGCACACACAGTTTCATAGTCAGAAATACTAACGATTTTCATATTTCATATTGACTTCTGCGTTATGGTCACGCCAAAATCCAAGGCCAATGCAAATATGTTTGAGTGTGTGCATTTTGTTCTGTCCTAGCTTGCATTAAACACATATATCATATATAATGAGGCAGCAAATAAAAGAACAATTACTTATTTCCGTGGCGACCACAGAGATGTTGTGCCATTTGGACATTTCTCTGTCCAGTGCTTTCAGCGTGGTGATGGTGCCGTTGGTGGAGTCAATGTTAAACAGCCTCTCCAGATCTGTATGACGGTCAATGGAGTATCTAAACAAAATGAGAAGAATTGAATGTTTCGAAATTATTTAGCGGATATAGCCCCCCCGGTATATATATATATATATATATATATATATATATATATATATATATATATATATTAGGCCTGACCTCGACTAAGTCGACTAGTCGACTGGTTAGTCACGGGGGGTCCGAGTCGACTAAGTGTCTCTTAGTCGACTCTAGTCGGGAAAAAAAAAAAAACTTTTTTTTTTTAAGGGCCAAAAATGTTTTAAATTGTTTTTTGGCCAAGTCTACACCTGCAACCACACGTAACTTCCACTTTATTCTTCTTATTCCTCGTCTTTGTATTGGTATTGTTTGTGTTGGAGCGCCTCAGTGCGGCTGCAGAGTTCATGTGCAACCTCTTCCAGAGAGAGATAGAGACACTAGAAACTCTGCTGGAGACAAAACAAACTGTGTAGACTTGGCCCTTTGAAATAAAATGTATTTTGGCCAAAAAAAAAAAAAAGGTTTTTTTTTAATTTATTTTTTTATTTTTTATTAGTCGACTGTCAGTCGACTATTGGCAATTAGTCGCCAATTAGAGTCGACTAAACAAATCCTTAGTCGGGGACAGGCCTAATATATATATATATATATATATATATATATATATATATATATATATATACATACATATATACATATATACATATATATGTAGTAAGTTGTCCCCTTTTTTACATATTATGTCAGAAAATGATACATCCCTGAGGCTCATCCTTTTTCATAATCAACTTACTGACATTTCAATATGCAACACAATACACTGTGTGCCACCAAGGCAGAGGGCGGCATATCTCTGCATTGACAGGCAGGCGCCATACGTGAGGAATGCCGACACAGAGCAAGCACCATCGATCGAGAAAATTAGACTCTTTCACTTTGACTTTGTGCCTTGACACAAGAGAGGTCTTACATAATTCTGGAGGGAACAAACAGTGTCTGTATTCCCTTCACACCGCTGCCATCTTTCCACAGGGAAATGTCCAGAAGGAAAGCCATGAATAATTTTCTTTTTCTACCCCTTTCTATGCAGACACACTGATGGATTAGATTTGACTAAGTGAGCACATTTTCACACACACTATCCCCTAATCTCCCCCCAAAAAAGAGGTTGAGAGGAGAGGAGACTTTGAATCCATAAAGTGATTAGTTGTCATGTGTTGCTTATTTTTGTTATTGATTCCTGTGCCATGGCAATTAAAACTGGGACAACAAGACTTGGTCCTGCACCAAGTGCATTACCAGGATAAATCATACCACATACTCCCTTGATGACAAAACATTTACACCATTGATGTAGTAAGTTTGTTGATGTTTAGTGCTGGATCGCAGAACTAAATTAATGAGTCACAAAAAAGGGAGGGGAGGATAAGTTTGATGTCACAGTGGTAGGTCTGCTTTGACAGTTATTCACATTTCACTGGTTAAATTAAAGATACAGCAATCACACAATCTAATCACAAGAGTAAACCGAATGATATTCAACTTCATATTTCTAAAGATCGAGTGCCACGCGTATGAAAGCGTGTAGAATCTTCTCTAATCCTCTCTGAAATGTCAGATGATGGTTCGGGGGAAAAAAGCATGAGAAGTAGCGCAATGGATGAAGTACTTAAACCCTGTTCCACTGTCTGGAGGCCTTTGCAGTGATGAAAAACAAAAAGAGACATATCGAAACCCTGTTCTACTGGAGGTCTTAGCAGTGCCATCTTAAAAAAAAGAGCTGCACACATCAGAAGAAGAAGAAAAAATTAAAGTGCATTGGCACACAGAGAATGAGTGCCACAGCCACTGGAGGAGGAGAGGGTAGTCCAATGCTCTCTCCACTCAAACAGGGTATTATGGCATGGTATCCTCGGACAAATGACTATGGTAAAGATGAAAAGATATTGGATATATTCTTGCTGCCGGGCAGCTTCATTGGTATGGAGAACAGAAGCACCTCTGTATTATTTCCTAATATCCTGACTCCTACAAAGCGCCAAAGCAGCCCATTAAATAAACTTATACAGTCTGATCAAATGCATAATTAGTGGAGCTGACATAATTATCTGTTAATTTGAATTAATCGGCCCTATTAATTCATAATGACTTGCACAAGACATTGGGTAATAGGTCCGGGCAACTTGGTTGTATCTTGGACAGAATATGCTAATTGAAAACCCCCAAGATTTATTGGGTTCAACAAAGAAGAAAGCAAATAAAACATTCGTAATGTTTTCCATAATCTTTCCTCTTCAGTCACATTGCCAAATCACAAAAGCACCCATTGTCTCTGATAATCTGCATATTATGCCTTCTGCAGGGTCTAGAAGTTCACAACTTCTCATGCCATATTTGCTTTAAAAAAAAGGGAGTAGAAAGTCACCCCGCATAATTTGTATTCATACACACCTTTCATACGTATGACCATGGTGAAAATATATAGATTAGAATACAATACGGTAGGTTAATATGTTCCTGCATTATGGTTCAAAAGAAAGAACACCTCTCCGATGGATTCTGTGGTGGTCCTGAGAGCATTTTATTGCCCATCCCACAGAGGGCACCCTGTCAATTATGTTGAGAAGGAGTTGTGTGTGACTCACTCATAGACAGTAAAAAGGATGGACAAAGTTACTCCCATAGACTCTACAGACCGTAAATGAAGCCTATTTTTCAGCTATTTCAAATCTGCCATCTTTCTACATCCGGTCTGAAATAATCTGATGTACACGGAAATGAATGCTATTGGTTGGAACCAGAGCGGGGGTGGGGAATGAATGCTATTGGTTGTGTAGCTTGTCAATCAAATCATCACAAGGTAGCCACGCCCCTCCTACAGCATACCCTAATTTATCATACATTCCTAAATAATTGGGACCATAATTTAGCAAAACGCATGTCATGGTGATTGAAATAAGACTTTAAACTAGCGACTGGAAGCATACAGTATAGTATTTATGACAATGTTTATTAAGGTAATAAAATCAAGTGTAAAGTTCGGCAAAAACCCATCCCATCCTTCTGACACCAGCATATGAACTGTCACTTCCTGTACAGCCTCAATTTACAACTCTGGCCCCTTGGACTCACTTGACCGGTTCGTTGGCGGCGTCAGGGTCACGTGCCGATACGACGCCCACGAAGCTGCCGGCCGCCGTGTCCTCGTGCACGTCGATGATGTAGGGGTTCCTGGTGAAGATGGGCGGCTCATCCACGTCCTCCACCGTCACCCGCAACGTGGCATGGTCCTTGAACTGCACCCCCTGGAGGTACCGCGAGTCCAGGTATGTGTTTCTCACTTCCACCTTGAACTCATAGTCCCTCTTGGTCTCATAATCCAGCAGCTGAAAGATGAAAAGAGCCGTGGCCGGAGGAATCAAGGTTGGAGTCTCTCAAAATAAAGAAAACAGACTTGTTGCCTACGGCCTTTTTTAATGTAAGTCTTGTTAGAGTGCACTTCATCTCACCTTCTCTCGCCCGATAATTCATACTACTAAATGTGTTAGAAAATAATTGTAGAATCCAAGCAATAGGCAAAAATGATTACGGTATATTGAACTTCTCTTATTAACCCCAAAAAGGGGCTTCCAACAAAAAATATTTTTTCATGTTATTAATTTCAAGGCAAAGTGTATCTTTAGGTTTTAATAACGGGGGCTCAGCACGACTGCTTTCATATAGCTTTCCTCATTTTAATGAATGCTATCAAGGAACTGTTCTTAATCTCAGCCTTACCCTTACATCATCTATTTTAACACTGAAGTCAAACACTTCAGCATAATTGGCTGTAACTGAAAGGGAAGGAGGAAAAAATGAGCAAACTGACACATAAAGGCGAGGTAAAGGGTTGATTGAAATGAAGACAAAAGGAGCTAAGGCAGAGTGAGTTCCAATCTGCTCCGAGGGCACACCAAGCAGCTCTTGAAAGTAAAAAAGATATAAGCACCTTTTATGGAAATCATGATAGCAGTGGAGGGAAATGGTATACTGTTGGCTCTGCACACAAAACAAGACTATGATTACCTGTGGATTTTAATGATGTTGAACTCTGGTAGAAACTTGGGTTGAATAGCTAGCTACATGATATAAATCCAAATATTCTCAGTCATCTGTTTTGCTCCTTTGCTCCGCGAGTGAGGAATCAGAGGCAGTTTTCAAGGCACATTTCAAATCCTCTGCTCTCGCTCTCTCTCTCTCTCTTTTTCTTTCTCTCTCTCTCTCTCTCTCTCTCTCTCTCTCTCTCTCTCTCTCTCTCTCTCTCTCTCTCTCTCTCTCTCTCTCAAAAGAAAGATGAGTCCTGGAACCTTTTTTCTGTGGCGGCGAAGGTTCCACTTAATTGTGCTACATTGACATTTGGTGACCTATTGTTTTCTCTGGTGGTGGAGATATTCTTTCAAATTCAATATAACATGAATAGAACCCAAGACGAAAACTACTAGACTCATTTTTCATTTTTCAGAATTATAGTATTAGTAACCAAAAGACCTGGCTTCATATGATTCATACAGTTTTATTGGAGAATTATCGTATCCTCTCTTCCCATTTGCCTGCTTACATTGCTTTCCAGAGTCAGCCTCACTATATCCTTCCATATTTTGTCCACTAAAAATCATGTTCCATTTGTCCACTAAAAATCACGTTCCATTTTATTAGTTAACCACTTAAACCCCATACGGTTGAGCGGAGTCCCTCAGAGGTCTACTAGTGTTTTTCTGTTGTCTGTTCTTGTGGGTAAAGCAATTTCGCATGAAAATAGCAGATCGACAAGCTCACAACGCGTCGCAGAGTAGGTCAGAACCCACATTCCAAACCATTTTGTTATTTCAGTGACCCTGATAAAACACCGACCCACCTGACCCACTTACAGCTCTTGAACCAAACTACTGGCACCCTCTGGATACAATATGCTCCACAAAGGACAACTATGTATTGTAGATGTGTAAGAAGTGACATTTACCTTTTTAACTGTGATGACCCCCTCTTGCGTGGCCTGGTCTGTGACGATGTTGAACATGTCGTGACCGCCAACAATGCTGTAGTCCATCTCAGCGTTGCGGCCAACATCTGGGTCGTCTGCTTTGATCCGACCAATCGTGTCGCCGATGTCCTTAGACTCCACCACCGTCATACGAAAGGAATCTGTAGAGAGCATTTTATCATTATGAATCTTCACTTTTTATTTTGTGTGTTCTAGAGATAGAGTGTGTGTGTGTGTGTGTGTGTGTGTGTGTGTGTGTGTGAGATAGCACGTAGAATACATAGACAAAAATGAAATAGAAAAAAGATCTATATTTTGTATTGCAAAATCAATGTGATCGAGAGAGAGATAATGGAGAAAAGGGGACAAAGCATCTTACGGTTGGCGAAGCGTGGCGGGCTGTCATTGACATCTGACAGAGTGATGCTGACCGTGGTGGTCCCTGAGAGCCCCCCCATCTGTCCAGCCATGTCTTTAGCCTGGATCACAACCTGGTAGTTCTCCTTCACCTCCCTGTCCATGCCAGGTAGGGCCGTCTTGATGGTGCCTGAAGAGAACGTTTAACTTTAGCAGCACACGTAATTCATAGGAAGTTGTGCGGCACATTTCATACACAAAGTGTAAAATTTTTGAATCAGAAAGAATCAGAAACATAAAGGTCAATGTGTAATTATTCTCACACTATCAGCAACAAAGTCGTCTTTACAAGGAGTATATAATATTGTGTAGGAGCATTTATCCTCCTTTTCAAGCTCCATATGGATGGGGTTTCAGACCCAAGGGCTTTCCATGCCATCTGAATGGAGCTTTTGTTTCTAACACACTAGTGCCTCTCTCACATATGGACTCTGGACAATGTCCAGGGAATCAGGTCAGGGCATTGTCCGGTGTTGCCCTTTCACACATGTAGCACACAACAGGAGAATGTGTGTGTCAGACGTGTTCTCACACAACCGTAAATAGTATTTTTTTATTAGGCGAGGGGTAGTGTCTGGTTAATGCAAGCATTAGCTCCTCCTACTTAGCATGAGGGAGACATGCAGAGATCAAATGGGATCCTTTTTATTAACCACTTGAACCCCTAGAATACCTATTCTAGGGCCTTAGGTCTGTTGTCCAATCTGAGGCTGAACGCCTACAGACATGCGCATGCATGTCACTGTTTATGCATTATGCATCTTTTGAAGAGGATTTGATTGATGTGAGACGGATGACGGTGTGATGCATTGAACCCAGGCGCTGCACAACATCACAACAGCTTTCAGGGAGTGCTGGTCTGAAAGCCAGTTTTTGGAGGTAAAAATCCATATTAATGCTTTAGAAATATGCAAAGTGCCTTACAAGACCAGGATTTTTATCGGTATGCTTCAAACACACATTAATCACAAAAAAACAAGCAAGCAAACACACAAACAAAAAAACACAATTTTGTGTGGAGTGCATCTTTAAGTGGTTAATTACCTTCCACAGAACATCACAGATATGAAAATTAGATGTTAAATATGCTTGACATTTAACTGGCAGTCTCCCATTGACGCACCCATGCACAACATCAACTGATGATTGAGTTTTTAGTATATTTCGCACACAGCTTTTTTATAATCAGGGTGCAAATGGATATACAGGGGGGGGGGTACATTTTATTCAGAAAAATAAACTAGGCCTACTAATAACTATGGTGAAAATATCATATTTATGTGATCAATAATTAGCATTTTAAAACACAAACAATTCCTCTTTTCTACCGTACTAATGTTGACATTGAGCTACAAACTAATTTACATTATTTATACTCCAAGCTGGACAATTAATAATGTTCTCTATGAACTGTACAGATGAGTGCACAGTTAATGTCTAGATAACGTCAAGGTTGCAGTGCATGCATGTGTGAATGTTTCAGTTGGTGTCATGCCAATGGACATTAGACAATGGAGAGTACCATTGGTCATAAAAAAAAAGAAGAAAGAAATCAACCTTGAATGAGGATAAAATGGACTAAGTGCATTTGGCCTTTTAGAATATACTCCCTGTAACTTAACTGATTTATTAAGGCACTCCCCTCAACCAAACTGCAATGTACCACAGAATAAAATGAGCACAGTAGCCAAGCGACCAAATCAATTAGTTATAATTGTTCTGGGTTTCCTTTCTACCTACACCACAATTGCTCTGTCAACAAATTCCCTGCCAAGTGGGGTCACCTACCCACTGTGCTTCTTTCCTATTGGTTGACGCCCTGTTAAAGATCACCAATGTTTAACGCCACGCTTCAGATGTTAAAAGTGTTCCGTCAAAATGCAGCAACCGGATGCTCCACCCCCTTGCTCCCATAGAATGGAAGTGAATGGGACCCTGAAGCGTATGCGTGACCGTGCCCTAACACACCCATTATGCATTCAGGTGTGTTGTTTATTAGCCTGCCATGTTTTTGCCCTGCTGTAGTTTTTAACCTGAACTGGAAAACAAACTTCAAAATCAGCCTATAAAGTTTCATGCCACTTTTCAAGTCTTGCCGAGCCAAGTGGCCAACAGGGCAGGAGATTATCTCCTGTAGCATGAGCCAGCTTGATGTTCAAGTACACCCCCTAGCCATGATGTACGAGTACACACCCTGGACGTGACCCTAGTATGTCGCAGGGACTTACCCCCAATTCAACCCTTGATGCTGAGTGCCAAGCAGGCATAGGGTCCCATTTGTATAGTCTTTGGTATGAACCGACCGGGGAATTGAACCGCGACCTCCCACTCTCAGGGCGGACACTCTTTCCACAAGGCCACTCATGAGCTTGTCCCCTTTACTATACTATACTAAATGGTCCATGTCACTGCTGACTCCCACAGTTTGCCTGGGGAGGGAGTAGACAAAACAATCACATGCCTCACCGGGATGGAGTCACCATCCACCAGGAGGGTGTAGCACATGCATTTTCATGTATGTTTGATGGGTGATAGCTAACCATTTTCACGTATGTTTGATGGGTGATAGCTAACCATTTTCACGTATGTTTGATGGGTGATAGCTAACCATTTTCACGTATGTTTGGTGTGCGATAGCTTACCAGTTTCAGAATCCACAGAAAAATATGGCTGTCCCTGCAGGATACTGTAGACAAGCTTGGCACTGTTCCCATATGTTTGATCGTCAGCATCATTGGCCGTTACCATGGCAACAGAGGTACCTGTCAAAAAAGTACAAAATCAGCTCACGTTCCAATGTGTTGATAACCAAATGCACACTCTTTTGCACACCCTTTAAAATCCTTTTTGAGGAAGGCCAGAAGATATCGATATGGTAGGCAGTCATAACAACGTACTGCATGCCAGGGCTTCTCAAAATCTCAAAACGTTTGCTACCCACCCATCCGACCACTTAACATGGCAACCTATCGGCCGCATACATTTCAAGAGCATGTTCTGTTCAACCAATCGATTGTGTTCCCGGCACACATACAGTACATACAGTATTATATCCTGTTTGACTATAATAGGAAGGAAGACGCAAGTCAAAACGTCGGTTACCCCTGCTAAATAATAAATACGTGCAGACCAGTTGAGTGCTCTAGTATTGTATGTGGGTAGTCTCTACGTGCCCAGGTATTATTCTCTCTGATTCAAGTTGTCCCTGTTGAGCACCGACGAGCCCTTCTATCTCCAACTAGCTGGAGCGTGTTGGATTTCTCTTTCACACACACACACACACACACACACACACACACACACACACACACACACACACACACACACACACACACACACACACACACACACACACATCCTGAAGGGGGCGTCAACAAGTGTAATTTGGAGCGGCGGACATCTTGGTGGGGGATAAACAGGTTGACTTAACATTGACCCCCACCAGTATGTCTGCAGCTACTATGCCACGCCCCCCCCCGTGGTGACGACACGTTGCCAAGCACTATAGCAGTGAATAATAAAGCAGATTGCCACACATGAACAGCAAAGCTCCTATTGTATGCTGTTATAAATGAATGGAATGCTGAGATGCAATTGTGGGAATGTTTATTCCAAGACTACTAACACAAATGTGAATGTTTGAGTTTAATTATACCGCAACTTCTTTTCATTTGCACAAGCCTAGGTGCGTATGCCTTTTTGTGTCCTTCCATTTCTTAAAAATACTTTATCCAAAAGCAAACACACCCCCCATTCAAAGAATGGGGGGTGTGAATAATATTGAAAATAAACAAATACAAAATGCTTTTACTATTACACATTGCTTTCTGGAAGACTGGAAAGCAATTCACAATCAAGTTATGAGGCATTTTCAGTCTCTTGCAGAAGGAAATGTGGGTGTGAGAAAGGAACCGTGTTTTAAATTAACAATAAACTCAGGATTGCAAGCTTAATTTCTATCTCGTTTCCTATCTGATATCCTGGCATTTTGAGCAATGTCTTTTCCAAGTGCTTTAGTTGATCCTTACAAGCCTCTTCAATAATACCACACATTAAAAACATTGTCCTTGGCATTGCAAGGGACCTCGATGTGTTGTGTTTAGGGCAGAATGTCTCCATGCATACTAATGAATGCCTGAACATCTGTCCCACTTTGTCCCTGCACTGACAAAAGGGGAGCCAGCTTCATGGCTGGCGTGCTTGATTAACCAGCACATGCTCTCTCCCATCACATACAAGGTGGTTTATCAGCCTTTAGATTGGTGTGTGGTGTGGTGGGTAGACATGACCCCAGCCCACCTTTTCAAATCAACCTAATCGTGGGCCTATAACAAGCCTATAACTCCCTTGATGACACAACTCCACATATAGGCCCCACCCATTTCCACCTAACTAGATTTACAGAACTGTAGGGAAATAGAGTTTGCATGTCATGCAAACTCTATAGAGCTTCCCAGTCAGTTTCCAATGCGTAACAGTCATTGGTGGAGCTCGCGTTACTATGGAAATGTTAAAATCAGTCCCAATCAGCTGCAATATTTTACAACACTATAACAAAAACTATAATAAAGACAACAATTCAAGTTAAAAAGAAGCTATCTAAACAATTTTTTGGCTGGAAGCACTAGAAAGGCTCATGGCTTAAGGGAGACGCTCCTTCATTCTTAAATTATGTATGTACAGTCTTGCACCTTCACCTTTATTTCCCGTTTTCCATTTAGTTTTTTATGAACAGAATCAAATATTTCATGCTCATGATGCACCAGGAGCCTGACTGACTTGGCTTCCAGGCTTTTATGGATTTTGCGTATAAGGATTTTCTGAAACGTCCACAGAGTAAATGAATGGGAAATTCTCTTCCATGGAGCTTCTTCTGTGGAGCTCTATTTCCCCCCGCAGCTTCCTTGAGTCTTGACGGCTGCACAACATGATACGGAGTTACAGACTGATACAGCCCCAGGCCAACCAGGCCTGGCGGAGATCTGTGCGCTGAGGAGCACACTTTTCTAGTTTGTCATGAAGACAATTTTAGGTTTAGATTTAGCTCTTACCCATGTACTAATTAGCAGGTTTTTATTTCTTTATTTATTTTCATAATTGGGGTATTTGTTTTTGTTTGCCTTGATTGCTTTTCATAGGCTTTAGCTCTTACCCATGTACTAATTAGCAGGTTTTTATTTATTTATTTATTTTCATAATTGGGGTATTTGTTTTTGTTTGCCTTGATTGCTTTTCATAGGCTTTATTTATATTCATGGACATTTGTTATAATTAAATCCTTAATTATAATGCCTTAATGACAATATAACATTTCAATATTCACCATTGGCTATACAATTTAGAAAATGACATTATTTGTGGGGGATTGCTTAATGAGCCTGACCAAACAAAAATTACATTAACAATAGCCAAAGAAAAATTCTCACCCTCTTCAAAAGTCAAGGCAAGGCCAGTGTACCTTTGTATAGCACATTTCAACAACAAGCCAATTAAAAGTGCATATCAGCAAGAGAAAGTGCAAAAGAAACACTATAAAAGGACATTTAAATACAATAATATACTTTCAAAGTCATTAAACAGTTAAGAGAAAACAGACACCAAAAAAAGTGAGAGCTAAAATGAATCAAATACCTCAATAAAAAGCAGCGGCAAACAGAAAAGTATTTAACTTTGATTTAAAAGAACACAATTATAGCAGTCCTGCAGTTTTTTGGGGAGTTTTTTGCATTATTTGTTCCAGATAGGGGTTGCATCATTTTTATTCTGGGCACAGAAATCAAAACATGTCCCAGGTGACTTGAGTGGTCTGGATAGTTCATAACATAGCAGAGGATCAGACATACAGTATTTTGGCCATGTAGGTGTCACCATTACCCAGCCCACCTTTTGCCAATGTCGGTAATTTGTGTGTGTGTGTATATATGAGAGAGAGAGAGAGAGAGAGAGAGAGAGAGAGAGAGAGAGAGAGAGAGAGAGAGAGAGAGAGAGAGAGAGAGAGAGAGAGAGAGAGAGAGAGAGAGAGAGAGAGAGAGAGAGAGAGAGAGGGGGGTATGTGTGTGTGTGTATGTATATGAGAGAGAGAAAGTGTGAGAGAGGGGGGGGGGTGTTATTACCAGCCAGGATGTAATCATATTCTCCGGCTTTTGTCATAAAAACTGAAATACAAAATAAAACAAAAAAAAACTAACGTCAATTACCGGCCTAGTGCGACCTCCATTTTGTTTGTTTTAGCTGTGTAGCTGCTGATGCTCTCACGTGCTGGGATGCCTGCTGGGGATGACTGTACTTTTTCTTTTGAAGTGAGGTGGTGCTACACCATTATATGATTAACTATGAATCCAGTGCAGTTCACCAGCTCGCCAGTAATATTACCAACACAACTAGAATCCAACTGGTAATGTCATATCGCACACAACTATAGCAAGGTTACAAGTCCAAGGCCCAATGCAAAAAAAATAAAAAATAAAACCATGTCACAAATTACAGCATTCATTGACTGGACAGGGCCGTTATGATTCTATTCAAACTCTCTGAAATGACAAATTACATATTGCACGGAAAGAGCAACATTGCATGTCCTCTGAGCAGTTTTCTATATGTGCTTGACATGGAAATGTGGGAGCAGATTCAAAATGTAGCAGAAGCCCAGCAGAGATGGGGCAGACAACTGGCACCTGTCATTCAATGAATTGAAGGGTACTGTATTTACAGTATTTTTTAGGGATACAAACTGGCAGACACATCCAAGATACTACTGGTCTTCTGTAATCCAGTTTTCAGTGATACCGTGCCGAGGCAAAGACACATCATGTGCTATCTGCGTTTTGATGAACAAGGACAATCATGCTGCATTCCTTGAAAAAGACACATTTGGAACACGTTTGTTGCCAACTGTATTGCCTGATATAGACCTGGAGAATAGAACTGTTGATGAGCAGTTTTGTTCCCTACCAAAGCATGGTGTCACACACATGCATTATTATAGCTAAGCCGGTTGGTTTGGAATTTGGAATAAAGTTCTGGGTGGCAGCCAATGTAGAAACAAAGTACACGTTGAACACTTTCCCACATCTTGTGAAAGGTGTGACACAGCATGTTGGTGAACAGTTGGCGGACAGCATGGTACTAAGATAGCTGAGCCATTCGTTGGCAAGAGACTTAATATCTACAGACAATTTTCTCACCTCAGTGGCTGAGTCTGAAAAGCTCTATACATAACAAAAATATATATAATAATGCATTATTCTCCAGTTGGAGCCATGAATTTAAAGAGGGGAGTGTCTCCAACTGCACAGGCAACAGGTGCACGGCTGGAAAAGCTACATGCACTGTTTATCAGACCACCCAAAATATAAATGTTTGCATTCTGAGCACTGCACATCACATGGACTGGATGTCTTGGATCGGATGGAAAGGTTGTCACCATTGTCACCCTTTGTCAGAATTTTAGACATGGCTGATGTCAATGCAAATATTTTATACACACAGTGCATAGCCAAAACAATCATCCGGAGAAAATGTATTTTTCAGCTGTCAAAGGATTGCGATCACATCACACAGTGGCAAGGCCGCAATAGGCTAACATACTGCAAGGCACACAGCCGGTATGCCACTGTGCAGTCCGGTACAAACGTCCGACACACCGCTACATATAACATCTGTTACTGTTGCAAGCAATTTGCAATGCACTGATGTTGCACACAAGCGTTGTATGCACAGGGGGAAGCTAGCTGGTTGGATCAATCACGTGACCGTGAATGTCAGCATTAAGCTTAACTTAGGCTGCTCCTAGACACACAGGAAAGGCAAGTTGTGACATCAAGTCGGGGTCTCATCAGAATCCTGGTTCTGGGTCTGATGCTGCATTCACACTGGAAGCTACTGTACAAAGATACAGGGTACCATTCTTTTTCAATGTATAAGCCAGCGACATGAAGATACAGAGAGACATCCGACGTTTGTAGCAGCTACAAAAGCTACAGCAGCGACAAAGCTACAAAAAAGTTGAGCTGGTTTCAACAAATCTACAAAGCTACAAATATACTGTGTAGCTTTGTATCTTTTGTATCTGACAGTTTCAACGCAGCCAGCATGAGTGTAGGTCTACATCAGCAGTCTTTATTTTATGTTAACTGGCATATAAGGATATGAAAAGCCTCATTTTAGTTTGAGGGAGGCTGCTATGGTAGCTCACATACGTCGTTACTAGACTACAGTTGCCTATCAATTGTGCGAAATACAAATTCAGACAGAGAATTAAAAAATATATATATATATTGCATTAATTATCTCCGCCATGCAGACCGGAATGCAGGGAGTTATGTTGTCAGACTTGTCACCCCTGTCTGTGTTTGTATGTCCACAGCTAATCCCGAAAAGGAGTACACCAATCATTGTCATATTTATTGTGCACCACACTGACAGTCACTGTTCAGTCCACATGCATGCACACAGTGAAGTTCTGCTTCGTTATAAAGGTTATGTAATGTCCAGCAAATGGGATCAACTACTAGAGAGAGAGAGACAGTGAGAGACAGCGAGAGACAGAGAGAGAGAGAGAGAGAGAGAGAGTTTGACATAACTGCGTCACACAGCCGGTTAAGTATTATTATTGGGCGGTGACTCCAGGTGGAGATTTGCACTTCTCTGGGTGCACCTTTCTAGTTCATGTTTATTCATGAGGGTAAGGTCCAATGTATTATGTATTGCAAGTATAATTACGACTCATTTGGGTTTTAATTGGTGATCTCCATGCAGTACTGTAAAATCACAATCTCAACATTCGCTCGTGCATGGGTTGTGCTATGTTACAGCACGCCCCTGGTGTAATGTTTCTTTCTTTTGTGATACAAATTGGGGGACACATCTCTTGCTCAACCTTCTACTGGAATTCTGTATTTTTCTTTCTCGTTGACCAGTTTTATCATTGTCAGCAAGCTACATAGGCAGGTTTTGCACAAGGCTGGATACCTCTGCAAAGCTGGCAACAGTTAAAGAGAACTTGTCAGCTGACGTGGCTGTGGGTTTCACAAACATGATTGTTTGTGTCCAAAATGCCCAGAAACACAGCAAATACCCTATTATAGGTCAGGTCTGACCACCGCCTATCATTTAGCAGAACCATGATTACAAGTTGTTTATACTGTTATGTTCAACAAGCATGATTACATTCATAGTTGTTGTAAAAGCCCTCCTTTATCCACTCACACTGCACTTCACGTTAAAGCTTTCATGACATTCACTTTTACACCACATTCAAAGTCTTTGTCCAGGTCCTTCAAAAGTGTACAAAAAGTTTTAAGTGAAAATTCCATTCCAGTGATCAATGGCAGGTGTTTTTCTCTCACATTTCTAAAGCCTTTTCAACTGCAATGAAAAAAGAAATCTTTGCCTGCGGGTGTCGCTGGTGAGGGATTTTGCCTGTCAATCATCGCCTCTGCTCCGCCCCCCCCAAAGGAAAGGATAGGGGAGGGAAGGGGCGAGGAGGAGAGTGGGCGGGATTAATCGACTGTGACCTCGCTGTCGAAGGGCCAAGCTCAGATTACTTTTCAGCCTAATTATTCAGAAAACCCCAGACCACAGAAAATCCACTGAATGTTCTAAGTTCAGGTTTTTTGGGTGTAATTGAGGTCATAAAACCCCAAATAAAACATTGAAAATAAAAAAAGTGAAAATGAATGTCATGATACCTTTAAGCCATGGTATATTGCTACTGTATGTATACTATGTATATCCAAGGGCTTTGGGCATTTACGGCACTCTGCTTGTCATAATGACAACAACACCTGTGGTACAATCACGATACAATGGCCTGTATTATTGCTTAATTACTACTGCACATAACGATTTATTCTGTTACACACAATGGAACCTATTCCCAGACGTGTCAGAAGTCTCCCAGCAATTTAGTTACTAGAGAGAAGAAAACATGATTGGCTACATCAGCCATTGGGTCATATCTTTTGTAGTGCCTACAGCCATAATTAAAGGTACGGTAAGTGATATTTTTTGGTTAAAACAAAAAGTATTTTGTTAAAATGTTAAAACACTATATTCTGATAGTAATCATTGCTATAGAGTGTTTGTTCAGTAACAGGAGTCTCCCCGTCTCTCCAGCTCTTTAAAGGTAGGGTAAGTGATATTTTTTGGTTAAAACAAAAAGTATTTTGTTAAAAGGTTAAAATACTATATTCTGATAGTAATCATTGTTATCGAGTGTTTTTTCAGTAACAGATGTCTCCCTGTCTCTCCAGCTCTTTAATAAACAGAAAATACATTTTTCGGTAGGTGTCAAAATCTCAGCCAATCAGGAGAAAGTACCAATTTTTAAGCTTAATTTGTATAGTGTTCCAGTTAAAATTTTGCATTCTCATTTCTTAGTGTCATCACTTCCAATTTCACTCGTTTAATCTGTATCCTGATTGAGTTCTCTGTCCTGGTTGGATAAAATTGGAAATGAAACTGAAACTGAAACGAAAATGCATTTTCTGTTTAATAAAGAGGTGGAGAGACAAGGAGACTCCTAATACTGAACAAACACTCTATAGCAATGAGTACTATCAGAATATAGAGCTATTTAACAATTATTTTAACCAACGCAAATCACTTACCCTACCTTTAATAAACAGAACATAAATTTTCCGGTAGGTGTCAAACTCTCAGCCAATCAGGAGAAAGTACCCATTTTTAAGCTTAATTTTTATAGTGTTCCAGTTCCAATTTTGTCTGCTCATTTCTTAGTGTCATCACTTCCAATTTCACTTGTTTAATCTGTATCCTGATTGAGTTCTATCCTGATTGGATAACATTGGAAATGAAACTGAAACTGAAACGAAAATGCATTTTCTGTTTAATAAAGAGCTGGAGAGACATGGAGACTCTTTTTACCGAACAAACACTCTATAGCAATGAGTACTATCATAATATATAACTATTTAACACTTATTGTAACCAAAGAAAATCACTTACCCTGCCTTTAAGCAACTAACTTGCAAAAATTTTCCCAACATTCTCAATATGTTTTTAAATATCTCACTTACCAACTTCGGACATCTCAGGAACACTGGCAAAGTAGATTTCCTTCTCGAACTTTGGCTCATTGTCGTTGATATCATGGATTTTGATGTTGAACTCTGTGTCTGGTTCCAGATCAATATTCGTGTTCCTGTCCACAACCTTGGCGTGGAGCGTGTACATGGCTTTTTCCTCCCGGTCCAGCCGCTTGGTGGCGTGAATGTCCCCTGACTTTTCATCGATCAGGAACAGGGTGCCTGCCCCGTCCCCTGTGAGAATGTACTTCACGTTGCCACCGCCTCTGTCCATGTTGGAGTGCAGCTGAAACATGAGCGAAGAGATAATTAGATATAGGTGGATTGCACATAAAGGCAAACAATTTGGCTTACTGGCCCATTGACCAACTTCCTGAATAAGTATGAGCAACATGGCCACCATTTGAATCTATAAATCCACCAAAACTGTGTGTGTGTGTGTCTGTGTGTCTGTCTGGGCAATTCAGTCGGACCAATGATATCCGAGAACTGTCAAGTTTGCGGGGTGATGTAGGCACCGACTCCCCTGATTGTCTAACTCTAAACCCGGTTGGCTTTCGTCACGTTTGTGAATTGTTATTATTTTATTTTGCCAATTGGTCATATGTTAGTGGGTACCACACTGGGTACTCCGAGAACGGGTGCAACGGGAACAAGTTTAGTATGGTTCATTTGGATATAGCAATAAGTAATTAATTAAATCAATCAATCAATTAATCAATCAAATTAATATTATTGACATTAATATCAATTATTATTATTATTTGTTTTCAAGGGATCATAGGCAGTATAAAGGTTAGAGGCAGTGATGGGCTGTGTCAGAAAATCTATACTAACATAATATTTATTATATGCCAAATTAGCATGTGAGACATTTTTGTATGGTCGAAAGCATGATAAATTCGGGAAATATTACAGTAACAGTGGACTCTACAGTACACGCTGCTATGCATATGTGTGTGTGTGTGTGTGTGTGTGTGTGTGTGTGTGTGTGTGTGTGTGTGTGTGTGTGTGTGTGTGTGTGTGTGTGTGTGTGTGTGTGTGTGTGTGTGTGTGTGTGTGTGTGTGTGCGTGCGCACGTGTGTTGCGTGCGTGCATGTGTGTTGTGTGCCCCCTATCTGTGTAAGTCTCTCTGTTTAAATGTGTGTTCATGTAGGAGGGAGCACACACACGTGTTGATACAGTATGAGTAAAGCAGATTTTCTGAGGGCGCATTCACTGGACCTTTTCCGGGGCCAATTCCATTTTTGTTGGCAGCCCTGACTACAGTCCATTCATTGAAGCCACTAGATTTGTGTTTGGACTACTTTGTATCTACTTGCTTTAATAAGCAAGCTGTGATAACAACCTTGAGCTGCATGAGAGAGGCTGCGTACAGAATTACACATTGGAGAGGAGTCTGTTAACCATGCTAATGCATTAATTGATGCTGAAATGTAGACCATGTGACCACAGGCTATCTACACGGGATTAGAAATTATATTAGGTCCACTTTTTCCCCACCGCCTCAGAAGTGGTCTGGTCAAGGCATTAAATGCCATGAGACTTGGAGAAAAAAACACCATTATTTTAAAGTGTCACTCACTAAGAAGTTTTACTGCACAGGGAGTTGAATATGACTCACACACTTCATACAATTGCATCAAATTAGCCATTGATTTCCCCTGGCTATGTCACACCTTTCAAGACGGACAAAGGGAGAGATAAAAATGACTCTCAACACAAATTGCTAAAATGAGTCAACTCTGACTCATACTGTACATCTCCATGAAACGGCTGCAAAAGTCACAATGTGACAGATACTTCATTCAAGCTCGTTACTATTCAGCGGTTCTGTTCTGTCTGCGGATATATTTGGAGCGCTATCTTGTTGGTTGACGTTTTAAATGAGTAAGTAGTAGGCCAGGGTAATGCACGTCACTACCGTATTAATATTAATAACGGCCTGCTACAAGGAAACTAGTTCTATTTTTTGCTGCAATCCTGGAGAGCGACGTCACCTGTGACAATTTGGGATGAAAGACAGAAATGGGACTTGCCATCTATTCCCAGGTAGCATATGTATGTGCCCTCGGCTTTTAAATCAACCCTATACGTTCTGCATTAGGCAGTGTACTGTCAGGCTGTTTGGCTGCACCTGTTAGGAATTTAGCTGACAACGTCAACCAGGACAAGTGATGAGTAAGAAGACAGAGGCTCAGGGTGATGCTCAAGGACATCCTGTAGGACACACAGCTGTCGCAGGGACTGATACTTAGTAAACTACCATAGAGCCATTCTGCCACCCGTAGCACATCTGCTGAACACCTCAAAATAGATAAACATGACATTCCATGAAGCACAGTAATGGTGAAACAGGAAAGTGAATATCAGTATCCTGAATCCATTACCTTGCCTTGCCATACGTAGATGATTTTCCTTTTCTCGTCTCAAGCTGATAGAACTCCCATAAAGAGTATGTACAGTAGGGTAGGCTATCCAAAATGAGGACCAAGGCATAATATTGATTGATTGATTACATTAATTGAATTTATACTATTTACTAACTTCTGTGGGCCATACACATTTTAATATGTGATACTCTCTCTCTCTCCACTCAGGGCCACTTGAGGCTAATCAAATGAGAAGATGTGTTCTCAGGTGGAGTTTAAGGATCAGTCTAACTAATTCATTTTGCGAGGTCTGTAGCTTCTTTTTAACGATCTTTGGGATGCTAGAGCACCAGGGTGTGCAGGCAATCAAAATGGCATTGGGCATATTTAATCTAATGTGAGCCGTATTGTATGCCTGCCTCTCCTGGCTTACAGTTGATTACAGGTTGTCTTTACATTGTACTGTTCAAGTCAGTCATGAGCACTGCAACTCCTGTTTTTGTACATAAACAAATTGTTTATTATAGTAATACCCTCATAACACTAGAGGTTCCAGTAATGGGCAGCTTTTATTGCCTCATCCAAGAACACATGTTTTAATGAGATATTTAATTTATAGGTAATTTTCTCTTTGGAATAACCTGCCTCTGCTGCATCTACAGTAAATTCAATTATTTTCCTTCTTATTTTTCTCACATGTAATTTCAGCTATCTCATTTGTTAGTTTCAATATAAACTAGAAAACGTGCTCCTCGGTGCACAGGTCTCCGCCAGGTCAGGTAGGTTAGTGTGGCCTCCTGGTGTCCCTATAATAGGCCAATGTGAAAAGGGTGCCATTTCTTCTTAGGCCTTGCACGGCAATCGGACACTGCATTCATAATTTGAGGCATTGCTAAATTAGACCTGCTGGTGGCGCTATAACAGGCCAATGTTAAAAGGGTGACATTTGCTCCTCAACATAGTGAGAATGTGCGTGCAAAGTTTGACCGCAATCGGACGCTGCGTTCATGATTTGCGGCATTTTGTTCAAAACAAGCCACTACTGCAAACTTTAGATGTCAATCTTAGCCAATTAGGATGGAATATGAAAAATCAAACACATCCGTCTTGATCACATGACTATAGAGATCATGTGTACCGATGTGCATGAAATTAGGATAAAATCGGAAGGAGTAATATAAAAAAATGGTTTTACATAAGTCGGCCTCCTGGTGGCGCTATAAAAGGCAGATGTGAAAAATGCAGGGCAAAGGTTTTTCCTTGACCTCTAGGGAGTGCGCTTACAAAGTTTTACACAGATCGGTGCAGTTATAGGTAAAAACATGAATCGGCCTGTTGTAGCGCCACCATGAGGCTGATTTGAAAATGCTCAAGTGGCATTTCTTCCTGGGTATAGTGGAAATATGCATGGAAAATTTCAAGGAAATTGCATGCTGTGTTCATGATTTGAGGCATTTTGTTCAAAACGGAGCACTCCTACAAACTTTGGAAGACATTTTTAGCCAATCAGGATGGAATATGAAAAATGTGAAAGACCCGTTTCGTTTAATGACTATAGAGATACTGTGTACCGATTTGCGGGATTTTTGGACAAAATCTGTAGGAGTACTGTCAAAAAAAAAGTTTTGCACAAATCGGCCTCCTGATGGCGCTATAAAATGCCCCAATTTGGGGCAGAGGTTCTGCTGTGGCATCCAGGGAGTGTGTGTGCACAGTTTCACGGCGAGCAAGCCAACGGTGCCGGAGATTAGCTGTCCACAGACAGAATGATGGACACACACACGGACGGACAGACAGACAGGGGGTAAAACACACTCTCTCGCCATGCCTTTCGGCCTGGCGGAGACAATAATCACTTTTCATATTTCTGATTATTGTGGTATTCATTTATTTGTTATTATTCTGCTTTGTTTGTTCTATTTTCTGTATGTTTATTGTGTATTGAGTGTTGAGTACTGACATTTAATAATTCTGTATTTGCAACTGTATTTATTCGTTTGTATGTCTATCTTTTATATGGACCCCAGGAAGACTAGCTGGTTGCTATGGCATCAGCTAATGGGGATCCTTAATGAAATCAAATCAAATCAAATCAAGTACCCCAGCCAATATTTCAAAAGTGCTTCTATTTATAAAAGACAATTTTCTGAATAAACATTTTACCTTTTGATTGATCTTTGTGATAACGTTTAGTGACTCTCCAATATACAACCCTAAGTAAGTGACTTCTGCCTTGGCTGTAGCTTCAAAGTCACCTACCACCACTCTGAATCAAAGGGACTGATGAGGACCAAAAATCCTTGTAAACACGGGAAATATCTGCGTGCATGTGTGTGAGTTTGAGGTTCAAGGTTCAAGGTTGTACTTTATTGTTACATCTTGTGTACAGGTACATAAGAGTAAAACTTATTTTGGTTTGTCTTCCTTCAGACAATGCAGCAGCATAGATAATAACAACAACAGGATAATGATAGAAAATGCAAAAAGAATAGAGCATGTGAGTGAATCTGTTATCTACACGTTTCAAGAACTGAGAGGACCCCTAGGGAGTCTGGTGCCCGGCATGAAGTCGGTTGGATTGGCGGTTGTAGACAGACATATGCTGAGATCTTCAAATATGGGCATAACAGAGACACAGACAGACAGACAGACAGACAGACAGAGATCTCCTTACAGTATGGGCATATGGACATAAGGAACACAGACAGACTGGTACAAAGGTTATGCTGACAATGGATAAAACCGGGTGGGACAGGGACAGTCATTTCCAACCTGCATTGTCCCTGACTGGCATCTTTCCCGAGCAGGCCGCTTGCCCAATGGGTACTATCTGTTAATCCACAAGACTGGCAACCATACTGAATGGTCAATGTAAAGTTTTATTCACATACACAAAAAAGTTCTGGGTTGCATCTTTTAAGCACAGTTTTCTGTCCCCTTGACAGTGCTGAAGCAAATTCACAAGAAATCAACAAAAGTAATGTTTATGCTCTTTATGCATTGCTTCTGCCTTCAACCTTGAAAGCTTCCACTTTAATTGGATTGTTTGAAGTGGCTATATACGACCACTCCAGACATTTGACTTTCAGGCCTGGTTCAGGACCTCTTATTCACACTAGCAAAACAATATGTCTATTATAGCTCATGTCATAAATGCAGTGCATTTCACATTACATGGAATTAACTAGGAAGATTAGCTTCTGTCATGGCAAAAGCTAACGGGGATCCTAATAGACAATGAAACGTCAAGGCTGTTAGGATTGTATGTAAGAAAGTGGAGCATAGTTAGTATAGTGAGTGACAGATAAAGGCTGAACTATACTGACGTAGGACTTGGCATTAACATTCAAATCAATGCAAAAATTCAGCAGTATTTAATCTTCCTGACATCCTTTTAGTCAGTCCTCCTCCCAAAAGCCACACACAATTTGACATCACATCACAGCTTCTGAATGATTTTTTTTGTATTCATATTTTTCCCCCTGTCTGTACGTTTTCTTTCCTCATATATCACATTTGCGTCACATTTTCCATTCTTAGTTGTAACAAATGAGATGCCATCAGAAACGATCTCCTCTCAATCGTGCCAATGCAAATGTCTTGTCTAATTGATTATTGTTTTGAAAAACTGGAAAATACTTTTAATGGAAAATAACAGACACTTCTTCCAAATGACCATGCTAATTATCGCACGTCTTCATAAGGGCAGCGCCCTAATCCTGTGCATACAGTTCTCTTTCCTATGGCTGTAGCATTCTCGATGTTTGGCCAATTAGTTGGAATCATGCGAGAGCAAACAGTGTGGTATTTCTTTATGATGGTAATAATCCCCCAGAGTGTTCTTTGCGTTATGCGAGTGATGCAACGTGAGGCACTGTTAGTACTCTGAGCCGCACGAAAGCATCTTTGGCTTTTATTGCAATGATTACCAAGCCGCTGCTTGGTTGTCACAAGTTAATTACAACATAGCAATCGATAAAGCTCCCAAATGCATAGTCTGATTTGTAGATGTTCCTAGTATTACAATTACTAATGATTATCATCTCTGCCAGGGAGGAAAGGCCGGGGGCAGGGATTGTGTTTTCGTTCCTCTCTGTCTGTGTCTGTCTTTGTGTGTCTGTGAGCAGCCAATCTCGGGCACCGCTGGACTGATCGGCGCGAAACTTTGCATGCACACTCCCAGGCCAAGGAAGAACATCCAAACCACATGTTTCTAATCGGCCTTATGGTGGCACTATAACCATACATATAGGTGGTACAGGCAATTTTCTTTCTCCCTGGATTCCCTAGATCATGACGTAATTCCCCATATACTGTAGGGCTCACTACATTTTGTTCCATTTTGTGTTTTCTTACAACCGCTTCATGTTTTGACCTATAGCTGTTGAACCGGTGGTACAAGCACATTTTTTTTTCTCTGGGTTCCGCTGATCATGAAGCAACTCCCCATATAGGCCACGCCCATTTCATTTAAAATGCAAGTGGTGCTGCCTTTTCGCTCCTAATCACACCATGCCATTCAGTTTCATTAAAATCCATCCATCTAGGGTGTTCGGGTGGCGCAGTGGTAACGTGCCTGCCCACCACCATGGAGGTTGTGGGTTTACTTTGAATCCACCGTGGTGTTCGGGGGAGGGAAGCCGAGTGGGGAGAGTGACAATAGTCACTGCAAGTACTCCTATGGGGCGGCATCTGCCTCGAAACCTGCAATTTGCTGCATCTACGGTAAATTAACTTTTTTTAAAGGATATTATATTTATTTAACACTGTAGTATTTTCCTCTTATTTTTCTCACATGTAATTTCAGCCATCTCAAATAGTTTCAATATAAATAATCACTTTTCATTCACTTTATTATTATGCTTCCTTTTTTTCTTTTCTGTATGTTTATTATGTATTGCGTGTTGAGTACTGACATTTAATAATTTTGTATTTGCAACCGTATTTGTTTGTATGTTTTTGGGCGGTGTAGCCGCCCCTATAAGTGCGGTTGGGACACCTCATTAGTACACCCTTCGCTGTACTGTGATTGGCTCGTACATTAGTACACCCCTACATTAGTACACCCCTAGCTGTACTGTGATTGGCTGACTCTATTCAGCACTGTGATTGGCTAGCGAGACACATGATGAAATGAATAACCTATAAATAGGACTATGCACTTAAGTGAGCTTCCATCACTGTGATGACCACTGTGATGACCACACCGCCCACTTCACACTGGGTGTGATTTTTATTTATTTATGTGGACCCCAGGAAGACTAGCTGGTTGCTATGGCACCAGCTAACGGGGGATCTTTAATATTATCTAATAAAATAAAATAAAATCAAGTACCCCAGCCAATTATGTTATTTATTTATTTTCACTTTTTTAAGTATGTTGAGCTTGGACATAAAATAACAGTTGGTTGCCTGCATTAAAGTGCAATAGACCTCAAACTTGGACCTCTACGAGACCTCACGGGTCACGGACAAGGTCACGGACAAGGTCAGAGAGAGAAGGCTGAGGCTGGCTGGGCACTGTGTCAGGCACCCGGAACTGATCGCGAGCCCACTGCTACTGTGGGAGTCAACCCAAGGCACAGCTAGGAGGGGAAGGGAGCGCAACACCTATACCTGGACACACTGCGGTGTGACAGCGGAGCTAACAACACTGCAGAGCTCTGGACCCTGATGCTGAATAGGAAGGAGTCCCAAGTTGGTGTCGGCTATTCTCCACCCTTACATTGCATGGCACAACTCATAATTTAGACTTCCAGTATGCTGCCTAGGCAAGGTTCTTGTACCATGTTGAATTGGCACATTTTTAAGGTACAGTTTTGAGATCTAACATTGTAATATCATGGCAAGAAGGCACTCTTTTGACACTTGCCTGGTTGAATCGTTACCATTGGCATTCTGAAAAACACCTCCACCTATAAGCAGGTGCATGATTATATTTTCAATCATAATGTGGATGTTCTTAACCTCTATTTCTAAAACCAAATCAGTGGTAGGCATCACAGGGCCCGAACTTTGTATTACAGAAGTGCGGAGTGCATTTCACACATGTACATGCATGGTATTTAACTTGCATGTTGCAAATCAGGCAATGAAGGCAATTACATAGACAATCAAATCTGTGCTGCATACAATTGCCATTCATGCTTTTATCACCACACACTTGGACTACTGTAATGCACTTTATGTTGGCTTAAACAAAGCCTCCATTGCACGTTTACAGCTAGTCCAAAACGCTGCGGCACGTCTCCTAACGGGAACCCGCAAGCATGACCACATCACACCGATTCTGGCTTCACTTCGCTTCAGAATTGATTTTAAGATTTTATTGTTTGCTTTTAAATCACTGAATGGCCTGGCACCTCAGTATTTATCTGAACTCCTAGAGGTGTATAACCCCCCTAGGTCACTATCTGCGGGCCAGTTGAAACTTGAGGTCCCAATTTCAAATTTGAAAACCAGAGGTTCTCGGTAGCAGCCCCCATTCTATGGAATGCGCTCCCCTCCCACATTAAACTGGCCCCCACCATCGATACCTTTAAATCTCGCCTTAAGTCCCACCTTTATGCTTTGGCGTTTGACCCTGTTTGAGTGTTTCTGTGGTCTATGTTTTGTCTCACTGTCTGCTTGTGTCGTATTTTCAGTGATGTGTCTCTTTCTGTGGTTTATTTTGCTTCTTTTGTTGTATGTTTTGCTTCTGTGTTTTGCTTTGTCTCTGTGTTTTTTAACTTTCCCAGTGTATTTGGTTTTTTCTGTACAGCACTTTGTTAACCCTGAACAAGTTTTAAAATGTGCTATATAAATAAAGTGGATTGGATTGGACAATAAATATTAGATTTCAATTTGTCATTACTCTTATGAATGCTGAATGCCTTGTAAACCCCACCTCCACCCTCCGCCCACAATTATATGATTCATAATTATATCTATCAAACAAGCATGCTGCCATAGCTTTTTCTGGGTATGCCTATTTCATTTAAAAGACTAGAAAAAGGTGCTCCTTGGAGCACATGTCTTCGCCAGGCTGGGTGGCCTACCTGGGGGTGTGTAACTTGTGGGTTGCAGCCAGAAGGACATGAGGAAGCTGCGGGGGGAAACAGCATTTCTACAACATACGGTTGAACTTTTCACATTTGTGGTGTCCACTATGGGCAGAAAAGAAAGCACTTTTGGAGGTATGCTTTATAGGCCCCTCAACATGAAATTACAAATTGGTGTTGGATGTTGCATACATTATATACAGTATGGATTATTTTATTTTTTTTGTAAAAGAAAGGCCCACATTTTTTAAGGCACTCACAAGATCATTTATGCCTAATTTGAGGAAAACAACCAGGGTTAACAATGACATTTGTTGCATTTGTGGTGTGCTTTTGGCTCAATAATTAGAATTTGGGAGTGTCAGCAGGGAGTGTTAGGCGGGAGGAGTAGGACAAAGGCTCTACGTCCTCCCGGTGGGGGCTCCTCACTGGTGAGTCAGTAGGATACACCAGCAGTAACAACACAGACATGTGTGTGGGGAGGAATCAATTGGCATAATAACTGCATTGGGGAGAAAAAGGGTTAAAATGCAAAGCGGTTCGATTCCCGCAGGGGACACTGTGGGCTCTGGGGGCGTGTTCTCTCCTCCGCATCATCAGTGGCCATACCCTAGGTGGGGTTGGCGAAAGGGCCTCTCTGTGTGGAGTTTGCATGTTCTCCCCGTGTTCCCTAGGGTAGGTACCCTCACAAAAAACATGCAGTAATCCTGGTCACTATACTGCCTCCCCCTGGCCAGCCGGGGCGCCTGATGGAGGGGAAAGGAACTGGTTGGAATAACGTGTTCCTTCCACGCGCTACGTCCAACCAGGGAAACTCTCCCCTGTCAGGTGACAAGAAGGTCAGTTGGCTCTCATGCATTGAAGGAGGCATGAGCTCGGCCCTGGCCTCCCTAGGTTGGCAGAGGGAAGGTAGTGCCCAGGATTACATAGACAATTGGCACTGGGTGTAAAAAAAAATGGGGTTACAAAATCGTGAAAAAAAAAAAAAAAAAAAAAAAAATGCAAAGCGGGCTGGTATAGCACCACCATGAGCCATGAACAGCCATGAGATTTGAACTATTTGGGGCACTTCAGCCTACTGGAAGTGTGCATGCAAAGTTTAATGTTGATCGGTCGGGTGGGGTCCAAAATTAGCTGCGCACAGACACACATGCACACAGGGGCACACGCGGACACACACACGGACAGGGGTGAAAAAATAGTCTTCGCCTCCTGGCATAACGGTCGGGTAAAGACAATAAAAAGATGATGTGACTGACTGCTCTATGGTCTGTTAGTTACATCGTTTACTGTACATCTGCTGCATTCAGTCCTACACCAAGCTGTTGGTTTTGGATGGTTAAAAAGGGAAAGGTGGCCTCTGCGTTATAATGCAGGAAACAGATTGCATAAGCCTGGGTGAAGTTTGCAATGGCAATCTTGAAAAAAGTGCCACACAATGAGTTCCCACAAAGCTGTGACAAAATCAAATGTGTATAGCTTTAATGGCTTCCCTTTCAAGGTCTCAAAGCACAAACAGTGCCTTTTCATGGCCGTGCAACACAGGCACAGAAGAGAGACTTGATGAGTTAAATTGCCTTGCACAAACACTGAGGAATTGTCAGTAAAGCAGCAAAAGCATTGGCACTTCTTGTCAGGTCTGTGGTGAGCATTGCTCGGTGCTGCAAAGAGGAGATAGCAAAATGGAGCTCAGAATGGATACAGAGTAATTACTCTCTCTCTCTTTTCTAAGACTCAAGTGAAAAAGTAATGTTCTTATGTAGATTAAACTAACACCTCACAACCACCTGTCTTGTCTGCGTCACATTATCATGTATAGCTGGTTGGAAAATGAATGTGTAAGATCTTTGCAAGGCGTTGAAGATGCCCATTCTCAAACAATGACACGAGAGTGAGAGGGAGAAAACTGGAATATTCTAATTTAGGGCAACATGCTGTGTTGGAACATGTAATAGGATTTTGTTCACTTCAGAACACACTGCTCGAAATGCTCCAGACCTGATTGTGTTACACAGTGTTCTTACTTCACAGACCCCCTTAAAGAAGTAGGGCACCGTGTCTGGGTTTGCTGAGTGCTCACACTTGTTAACGGCAGTCTGAAAGTCTGTCAAAAGGAGAGATTTCAAGGCTTTTACTCCCAGATGCAAGCACACCCATTATCACCCACATCGTGTATATTAGAACAACAAATGTAGCTCTGGGCTTCACATTAACCAGTGAGGACACATGCAGCACAGGACCAGCACAAGGCAATGTTGTGCCCATGGGCAAAATTAACAAAACAACATATTTCACAGCTAAGTCCTCACAGTCAATTTAAGGAAATGTAAGCTGTAGCACAGAATGGATGGGCGGTCCTCGACAACCACCTATCCGACGACTCAATGCCGGGCATGGCACTCCCTCGTCTCGAGTTTGAAGTCGGTCTCGAGATATGTGAACTTCAGACACACACATTCACAGACGTGACGGACAGACAGAGATGTTGCGCATTTATAGTAGGATTTCATATAGTCTGTGTTTTGAGAAACTGTAATTTATTCTGCGGCGGTACCTGAATGAGAAAACTACCAACAGGAAATCACTGTCCCCTGTGAAGGATCGATGTTACGAACCAACTACAATGCAATATAAATACTACATTGCAGTTTTAAGAGTTATAATTCAGTGAGAATATGGTCGTTTAAACTTAAATCTGTGGTACGTTTTATCAAGATAGAGTCTACATGAACATTTGCTCTGACAATTTCTGAGATGTGGGTCACCACAGGAGACAACAGCAAGCCTCCCTCGGGCAAGAGCAGCCTATCTCGGCTAGTCTTTTTGACATTTTCCCCTGGCTTCCCGTTGTCTCTGTTAAAAATTAGATGAAGACGCTGTGAGCATAGAGTTGTGAGTATAATATCATTAATTTCAACTAATTTTTGGATTAAAGTTAAGAGCCGCTGTCTCTGTGTGATGTGTCTCTTATTAATTCAGGTACATCTGATAAAATCAGGAGCTCATTCTCTCTCCTCTACCCTTAATTGTGTTCTTATTCCATTCATTCTATTCTGGTTATGTATATTACATGAATACAATCTGAGTTGCACGCTCGATTTGTTTTATGTGAGAATGTAAATGTGATATGTTGTTATATGAGGCAGTTCTGTACAACACCATGGATAAAAGAAATAAGCAATGTGTATAACAATTGAGTTTACTGCTCAGGTAGGGCTAATTAACTTCCAATTAGCTTTGCTTTTTTTTTTTGGGGGGGGGGGGGGTTCTTTCTAGTGTGTTAGATGTACTAAAACAATGCACTGTCCTCCTGCCTCAATCAGCTCCCTCCCGCTGAAACCAAGTCTGTGTCCAACACACACTCTGATCCCTAGTAAACACACAAAATCCAACACCTCAAATCCAAGGGCTGCCAGCTAGAATGGCTTGGCAAAGGAACCGGCCGGTCTCACTGCCCACTCGGATGCATATAAATTACACCAGCAGCAATACAAAGAAAACCCTCAACAGTGCACACGCACTTCCCACTACTCCTCCATCTGGCAGCATGAACCCTGTCAACTTTTCTCCACAAAAAGAACATTTCCCAAACCTGTTGACAGCATCTCCACCTCCTTCACCACAAGTAAATGTGAATCATTGAATGTGTTTTGTCAATCAAACATGTACACAATGCACACCTATCTGGCCACCTCCTCCACCACCTCTAATCCCAAGTGTCACCCATCGTTCTGTATGTTTGTTCTACTCTGTTAGTCTCGCGTAGCCAGACTATATCACTGGGTGGATATGAGTCTGGTGCTTCTATGAGGAAGTTGGATTCACAACGGAGCGGTGCCAGACCCAAATCGCAGAGATTATCACCAAAGCAATAAACCCTGTCCAGCCCTAAATCTAGCTGCTTTCACCACCATAGTAGCACTTCCGCTACTACACTGATGATACTCGACTCTATCTCTCCACCAAGACCATCACCACAACCACCCATTCCACCTAACCATCTGCCTCAAACATGGATGCAAAATAACTTCCTCAAACTCAACTGCAATAAATCTGAAATTATTATTGTCCTACCACTGTCCCCCCTTTCACACACTTTGCCCTCTCTCTCCCTATAGCTCTCCCACTGCACTTTTCTCTCTGCTCTATCTCCATATTTCTCTCTGCTCGATCTCTCTCCCTCTGCTCTCTCTCCCTCTGCTCTCTCTCTCTCTCTCTCTCTCTCTCTCTCTCTCTCTCTCTCTCTCTCTCTCTCTCTCTCTCTCTCTGGAGAACTCTGAAGTGAGCCCATTGAAAGCGGTGATACGGATCGCCATTGCTCCCTCTGCATGGCAGCACACTGCGTTCTATACCTGCCCCCAAACGCCCCAACGCCCTACCCTGCTCCACTTGCTTTCCTTTTCTTTTTTCTCCAAGGCTCAATCATTTATTACAGGCCTTTGTCTCCCCGACAGTTTAACGGTGAATGATATTGGACAGTGAGAGAGTGGGGAATTGGTGAATGTGATTGCTATCATGCCACAGAAGTTCAGTGCCAGAAAGCATCAAAGAATGCAGCAAGAAAATCCCGGTGGATCGGCACATCAACACAGTGCCCCCGCTTCATAGGTAGTTAGCACAACTTTGTTTACGTCATTGTGAGTTGAATTTCACACGCACACCTGCACGCACACACACAGGCACGCAGGCAGGCAGGCATGCACACATTGATACCAGTCAATCAGGATTGTGTTTTCAATTATCAGGCTTTGAAATGACCTAATGACTATACATCATACATCCCACTGCACTAAGCCCAGCTCATAAGCAGCACCGTGGATAAATCTGTTACATTAGCATGTCAAAATCAAAATCTGACCCAGAACCTGAAAATTGTATTGTATTGATATAAATAAATGAACACATACATACATACATACATACATACATACATACATACATACATACATACATACATACATACATACATACATACATACATACATTAAAAAGTTAGAGGAATGTGAACATGTCTCAATGTTAATAAATATTCATAACTATATGTATAATTGTTTATGTAAGTTCTGCTGGTGAAGAGGCTCTGCTTGCCAGAGAACGAGCCCCTACATTTCCCCAAATGTACCTGAATTAATAAAGTAAATACATTCATTCAAACAAACAGAGACAGTGGCTAAGTTGAATATACCAAAAAAGAGTTGAAACAAAGACTGTCATTAGATTATACCCACAACGCATATCTGATCTTTGTCTTTTTGAAAATGTCAAAAAGACATAGCCGAGATAAGGCTGCTCTCAGGCTGAGGCATGCTGGCTGTCGCTGAAAATGTCAGCGCAAATACATTTTAAAACTACATTCCGTGACACAACAGTAGTAACATAAACATTATAACTTAAAGTTATGACTGTTTTCCTCCGCCATTGCTGGCTGTGGTAAGTTGGCATGACGTGCTTCACAGGGTACAGTGATTTCATGTTAGGTGGTGTAGTTTTCTAACGCTTCATCCAGGTACTGCTGCACAATACATACATTTTACAATACTAAATATATTAAACTAGATATCATAAATGGTACAAAGCCACCTCCCTGAAAGAATGCCTTGACTCATTTATTTGTTTTATTATTATGTTGTTGTTGTTTTTTGTCACAATTATTTTTAATGATTAAAAACAAAGTCAATTGGATTTTTTGAGGGGAATTTCTTTATTTTTTTCAATCCAGGGGGTGTGGTTTTTACATCAGCCTTTGGTACTCTAATAGTTGTGTGATGAACGGTGAGTTTCCTCTAAAGAATTCAAACCCCAGCATCGGTATTGTGGGGAAAGCTTTCGCTGAAAATAGCAGATCGACAAGCTCACCATGGGACGCAACACGTCTCATAGTGACACAATAACAGAAAACAGACACATTAACAGAAAACAGAAAAGACGCTAGCACTCCGGTTATCCGTATGGGGTTTAAGTGGTGGCGGGAGGTGTGGGCGTATTAACCCTTCTTGCAATTTCTTGTGAATTCTGCGTAGTATGGATGTCTGGCCTAGCAGGCCCCAATTCAGCAAAGACCAAAAAATATATTCGCATCATGAAATATGCAGCAGACTCATCAGCTGCCGCAGGCCTTCAAAAGGACTTGATGAAGCTGTGATTACAGTTTCATGTGGCTTCGTGATGTGTGTGCTATGTACGCATGATGCCAAAACGAGCTCTTCAAATGAGCTGCAAATTGTGCTCTTTTCCACAGCAAATGTCAAAGCATCCTCATCACATCACTGACATCTGCACAGCAGGAAAATTAATTAAATGATGATACGAGGTGACATTCATGTCAGAGTTCACTTACGACACATGAATGAATGGGGGTGAAACGTGATGCGAGAGCAAGGGGGGGGGGCTGATGTTGCACGTGCGCGCGCTGCGTCAGCACGATTCTGTTCCAAGGCCGAGCTTCTGTCAGTCCGTGCCCGCGTCAACCAATTACTGTACATCAAGCATTCCTTTAACAAGCTAAAGCAAAACTGGAGGGAAAAGAGTGGACGACGGTGTTCTGACACATTACCTTGCCGACGTACTGATGGTCGTTTCCCGTGTACTCCTCCAGCAGAAAGAATTGATTCCACATCCATCCTCGTTTGGAGCGCTGCAGTATCCGTCCATCACCCTCTGACATGCCAAACAGATTCCCTATGTTCCGGGGAGAGAAGGGCAGGGCGGCGCTGGGCCACAGGACGGAGAGCATCAGGAGGAGCGGCAGGTGATTGGCTATCATGGTATCCGGGCGTGAAGTTGACTCGCGAGGTACGGGTAGCACGTTTCAGCTGGGATGAATGCTGGAGATCAATGTCGCCACAAAATACATTGTATTCCCTTCTTCAACGTCCTGTGGGTCCCTGTGGAAAGGAGACAAACACAAATGAATTGGATCTGGCAACACAATATTGATCACTCTTGAGACACATGGTGGTGTGTTGATATCGAGGGCCCCTTCAGCCACACCATAAAAATGTCAATGCACCATACTGTTCAATATACATAGATGACATAATTGTAGATCATAATTATTGAAACATGGGTGACAAAAACTTGGATGAAGTAACTACATTGAATGAATGAATGATTGAATGAGAACCATGGAAGACTATTCTAATGTTTTGGCGGCTATGGGACCTTTCGACTTAACCGTTGTATATAAGCAGGATAATGCACTGTAGGCAAGTCAGTTATGAGAAAATAACCGCCCTCCAGGGGGGGTACACGGCCAGCCGCGAAGTGGATGTCCCTCCTGTAGTTTGGTTATTTTCTCGTAAGTGACTTGCTCACAGTGCACTGAAGTAGCACTTCATGCACTTACTTTTGTCAACCTTATGCCACTGTGTACTACAGTGGTATAGGTCAGTGAATGCTCCCCAGGTGTTCATCAAGCTCTGTGTTTAACCAGACACAATTGTCTGTGCTGTTGGTGAACCCCTCACTATATATATACCTCACTGTGTGGCCCCCCCAGGACTAGCACTGATAGGTCATTTGGGAATGCATGCATAATTTATGGACTATATGGGAAGTTAATCCTAATAAATCTTCCGTTCTAAGAGAGCCTGTTTAGTTAACGCCCTGTATAAAAGGCCGGCGTGCCGGAGCTATCCTAACAAGCATTCACTGTGAACCACCAGGGAATACTGAATACATTTGCTTTTGTTCCAAGCTCTTAAATAAGGATTCTAGTGTCAATGGAGGCAGGCCAGTGAACAAAGAAGCTGTTACTGTCTTTGAGCAAATTAGTATTATGGTTCCATTGATCAAAGTTAAGCACGGAATGTGATCCTGTCCTGTGAATAGAAATCAAATAACTAAACTAACGAGATCTCAAAGTGAAACATTGCTCATTCCACTCACACACAGAGAAAGTCTGGCTGAATGAAACCACACTATCAAGAGAACAAGTGCAAATGAAGTTCATCACTTGTTAAGGTGGCGTTCATGCAATTTGCTGTGGATGGTATTTTGAAAGTATACACTAAAAATTAAGAGCACGTACACTACAGTATGCTATTTATATATTTATTTTTCTGCACCATGCTGTTTAAAATTGGAACAAGCATGCCTGACAAACAGATATGACATGAATTCATAGAGTCCAACTCATTAGACACACAATCATATCAAGTAGAGACAATATTATGAGGTAGGTGTGGATATGGAAAAGGAACACAATGGGCTGGATTTACTAAAGTCTGACCCACAGCACATACTGTGTTAATTAACTGTAAGAGTGTACTAAAGTTACCAATTGGTGCTGTATTTGGTATTTTCTTTCTTTTTAATTTGTTTAGTAAAACAAATAAAGCTCTATGTTCTGATAGTAATCATTGCTTTGTTCATAAAAGGGGTCTCCCTGTCTCTCCAGAGCTCTTTTTAGTAAACGCAGCGGCCAATGGGGAAAATACATTTTTAGGTGGGTTGCAAATGTTATCCAACCGGGAGAGAACCTCACAAACCTTTATCAGCTTGTGGTCAAGTTCAAAATGTTTTTTTCCCCCATCACTTCCAATTTCACTTGTTTATGTATCCTGTATGAGTTCTCTCTCTCGATTGGATGAAATTGGTATACCAACATGAAAATGTAGTTTTTAGAGTCTGTAGCAACGATTACTATCAGAATATAGAGCTATTTAATAGTTAATCAAACAAAATAAATATCATTTACAGCACGTTTAACTCTGAGGATCTTACTGTGTACTGCTCTGTATACACCTTCCAACGTTTAATGAGGACATATAGCACAAGTCATGATCTATGCATTATGTTTAAGCATGATCGTCTACCAAGTTGCATTAGAAAAAGCCTGTCTTGTAATTAATCTGGTCGCATGATACTTGCACTTGCATTTGGTAATTATAATTCAAGACCGTTGTTGATTTTTTTATTATTTTTGTTTTTATCATTTTGAATATTAATCTCTGATGTGGTGTGCCTATTAGGCATTAGCATTAAGCAAATTTTAGATGCACACACATGCACGCACACACACACACACACACACGCACACACACACACAGACACACACACACACACACACACAGACACAGACACACACACACACACACACACACACACACACACACACACCCCCACACACACACACACACACACACACACACACACACACACACACACACACACACACACACACACACACTCGAATTCAGAGCAACTATGACTTGATTAGTTTTAGGTCACACATTATCCATTTTCAACAGGTTAATCTACACTAGATTTCTGACTGGTCTCCAAAACATGTCTTTGAAGTTGTTTGCTGAGAATACCACTCAGAATACAGCATGACAGTCCTTCTCGACAGGCTGTTTCTGTGTTTGTGTCTGTTCACTGGTGATAGAGTACACTTATAGATATATTTATTGATAGAACATACATCTTAACTCTCTCAGACCAAGTGCAAATGTGTAGTGTTCTCCTCAGTGGGTTGAGCAATTGATCTGAACTTGCACACAGGCATTGACCATTAGCACATTGCCGAAGCCACTTTACCAAAATGTAAGCTAAATAAGCATTTTTGTATAACGACCGGAGATTCATATTTTGGGCTATGGGATCTCTAGCGGCTGGCTACACTAACTTAGCTTACACACACACACACACACACACACACACACACACACACACACACACACACACACACACACACACACACACACACACACACACACACACCACACATAAACCGGCACAAAGACAACGGAAGAACGTGCAGACGTTGCAAACTTATACAGGACTTTCATTCACTTTCATTCACTGTGTTTTATTAGGGTGCTTTGGATATCATCTCTATAGCACTAGCACGCACATTGACAGTTCAAATCCACATTAGGCTATTAGCACACATAGCTTTGCTGAAACAGCATAAACATCAACTTATCATGGTTGTGGGTGGGAAGGGAAGGATTCCACTTCAGGTCGTAAATGACCGGGTTGTCACACACACACACACACACACACACACACACACACACACACACACACACACACACACACACACACACACACACACACACACACACACACACACACACACCATTGATGCCAAAACGATTAAATCACTGATTCTGAAACGGAAAACAGTTTTGAAAACTGAAACTATGCATACCGAGCGCATAACCTAAACGCATGCATATAATTTGGCTGCGCACATCACCGGGTATGGACTAGCACATATATATAGTACATATGGGTAGGTGGGATCATTTTATTTAGTCCCCACTTGACATAGGAGGGGGAGGCAAATCTGAATGGCTTGTTGAAACATGTCTTCTGAAATAGGCAGCCCTCATGAAACTGACTGAGAAATTGGGGTATGTGTACTCCTAGGGGTATGCAGGGGGTTCATGAGAAAAACTAAATAGCCTACATAAATAAATAATATTATGTTTAATGATAATACACAGACAAACTGTGTGTTAACCTGCTGATTTGTAATGTATTAAATCATATTATACAAAAATTATAATAACAAAAAAATAGAAAGCAATTCGCCTACTTATTTTCCATTATGCAGTTTTATTTTGAATATATTGACATCAACATTGGGGGTAATGACATGTTAAGGACAGTTTAAAACAAATCTTCTCAGGAGCGACTATGCTGTTGTTTCACTCCATTTCATTGCATTTAGTCTCTGAATTAGTCATGGGTGTGTTTTGGGCATAATATGAATACTAATGAAAGTGTTGTTTGCCTTTAAGAGTCAGGTGCACCTGCACCTATGGCGCTTAATAGATTTGTGATGGAAAACCAAAGTTTATTTTTTAAATATACAGTATGTTTTATTAACATTAATATTATTCCCACATTACATGGGCTTCAGCTCACTCAACTGTGCATATATTTAATAGAAACAACAACACCCCAATCAGGTGACTGGGAGTGGTGACACGAGGGACATATCTATGACGTCTCAAATATAGCACTGTTATTTCAGTATCATGGAGAGCACACTATTTGTTGTATCTTTAGTTTTCATGACAAATGCTCTGACACAATTGAATGCTCCTTATGTCATTGGCATAGCGAGGCATACAGTAGGTGATCAGGAAGCAGATGCATCTTAGGTAGTAAAAATGTAGCTGGTTGCAGATGTTGTAATGTGTGGCTGTCCGACGGGGAGCTGGCGCTTGTGGAACACCCTTGCTACCCTTGCTAAATTATGTTTTGGGTGGCAGGGGCATTTTCAACATCTCATCTAGGGGCAGCAATGGCTGGCTCTGTACCTTGTACAGAGAAAAACAAAGAAGAACAGAAGGGTATGTGTTCACCAACAACACATTGGCTGGTGCCACCAGGCAATTGATGCAAAATGGAGAACCTGGCCTAGGCCTGTCACAGTTATTATAAAATCACCTAATCAAATATTTTGCATAATCGTCATAATAGTTTCCATCGTTACCTCAAGGCTGAGTTTCTCTGCATTTTCATCTATGTTGAAATTCAGATGGATTTAGATTGCAAGCAGAGTGTACTGTACAGTATGTGCGTTGTGTACCTTCCTAGGCGCACATCTTAACCACTTAAACCCTATAGTCTTAGTGAAATGGACCTGAGTTGCAACTGTACTTGGTGTACTCTTGTTTTCCGTCTACGCTAAATCTCTTTGCCAAAAATAGCCGCTCTACAACGCTTTGCGTTGTGACGCCTTGTGAGCTTGTGTGTAAATCTGCTATTTTTGGGGGGATGATAGGGCTCAAGTGGTTAATTTGAATAATGCTGTTGCAGGGACACACTGCTCTGTCATGCTGCACAGGGCTTTAGATCAGGCCTAAGAGCTAAACATTTCTCATTCCGCCTACAGTAAGATAGCAATATGCCAACCATTTGCCTGACCACACCTCATTTTAATGATCCATGGGTGCAAAGATGGGCACAAGTATATTTTGTACTTCCAACATATGGCTGTGCTAAACTGGTGCACACCTGCACTGTGCTGCATGCCATGTTATGCCAGGTGTAAGGTTTTGTTTTGTCTTATAATATGCATAGCAGGGAGAAA
>NC_137623.1:33545245-33605245 GCF_963280865.1 Gymnoscopelus braueri
CCCCTACCTTCGCTAACCCTAACCTTAGCTGCCCTTGGGTTAGGGTTAGCCTTCTGGAGCCCATGGAGTGAATCCGAAATCAGATTCTCGATCAGTGCGTGTCCGATTCGCCCAATATAAGTTTCCTTCCACACAGACCTACGGTTTACAACCTAGGCTCTTAATTGCCTAGTGCAGCGATTCTCAAACTATGGGTCGCAACCCAAAGTGGAAGGAAAAAAAGACGATGTCCTTCACTCGGATTTTACACCAGGCAGTCGTTTGTGTATTTGTCCTGTCTCGCGCATCAACTGAGGCCGATAGGCTGTGCTTCAATACACATCATGCATGTATAATTTGGGGGGGCTGCGTCCACGACCAACGTGAAACCTCTCTCTCTCTCTCTCTCTCACACACCCCGACACCACACACACACACACCCCGACACGACACTGACACTGCACACAATGCACACAGCGTAGCAACAACACAGGAGGACACAGATGATTTAGCTGAGCTCTTCAAAACGATTTACTTAGTCCGTAAGCGAGAGGGTACAAAATACAAGAACCGCGGATCCATGTGGTTTCATCTGTAGCCCTCGCACGGAGTTTAACTTAGACTGCGTCGTAACGTTACCGTCAGACAACAATTACAGACAACCAGAGACCACCAGTAGCCTACTACCAACAGCTGCACCGCTATGTCGGATAAAGAAATGATGTGGTTCTAGCGAGATATTTTGGGGGCGGTTTGCTGGGGTCGCCAAAAGATTTCCCTTATTATATGGGGTCGTGGTATGAAAAAGTTTGAGAACCCCTGGCCTAGTGTTACCGCTTCACTTCAACGTGCTTTAACTTGATAATGTATTACGGGCCCATCTTTTGATATGTTGTAGAGCTTGTCCATGCGAACACGTGGATATGTGTCTAATTTCTTTGACACTTTTATGGCGAAGATCTCCACTTTCACTATGGTCCTAAGAATCTAAAACCCTAAGACCATTTTGAGTGGTCTTAGGGTTGAATGGTCTTGTAGTGTCTTACATGGACGTGTTTCCCAGAGGAAAGCATAAGAATGCGATTCAACTTCCCTAGGCTCTAGGCCTACTAGGCCTAGGGAACCAGCTTAAAGTTGGGGTGCCTGCGACCTTATACAGGGATTTTAATTCAGACCTCAATAGCTTCGACTACATACCTGGACAAGGAAAGTGGTGCTGTGAGGATATTATTTTTTGATTTTCGAAGCGCCTTTAACACCATACAGCCCCCCCCCCCCCTCCTTCCCCTTCTGAAAGACAAACTGAACAGCATGCATGTTGGCCCACACCTTGTGTCCTGGATCATGGACTACCTCACTGACAGACCACAATACGTCAGGTTGAGGGACTTTACATCTGACACTGTGACCTGCAGCACAAGAGTCCCCCAGGGGACTGTGCTGGCCTCCCTTCTCTTCACCCTTTACACGGCAGAGCTCAGACACTGCACAGAGATGTGCCACCTGCAGACATTCTCAGTAATGTAAAGTATACATAATAATAGTAATAATAATATTAATAATAATAATAAAAAAAAAATAATAATACATTTTATTTATAGCACACTTTACATTTTTGGAAATCAGGTTAAAAAACAACAGGTTAAAAAACAAAAGGCACAAAAATGTTAAATGTTTTTACATGATGTGAACATCATCATTAATATCAGTTATTATTATCATTATTAATTTTATCCTTCAACTTCAGCCGATCTACAAGCTCACAACTTGCAGATCGGCTGTTTGCCTCTTTCTTATATTATTTGAGAATTTGGCCAATGTTTGACAAATTTTTTTTTGTATAGTTTGTTGATTACTCTTGATGCAGCAATGGTCTTTTTATTTGCTATATTTTTACTTTTTCATTTATTAAAAAGGTTACTTAAATTGTCCCTTCACTGTCATCTGGGGACCCCCCCCCCCCCCCAGAAAAAAAAATCATGTGGGGACCCCTGGCTGGTCCCGATCCACAGGTTGAGTACCACTGACCCAAAATTGCGTCAACATTACAAAGGGGTTAGGCGGAGGCGGAGCTTATCCGTTTTGAACACACACTCAGACGGACCGGGGAGCTGCAGGAAGTCGAACTAACGGCTCAGGAGGAGCGAACCTTACAGACATGGATGTTTCCATGCTTCTAATCTACTATAACAGGTAAATTGAATTAGTTTATGGAATTAAAATGTTGTCCAACTTGTTAGTTCATGACCGTGGCGTGTATTTGCCCGAGTATAGCCCTGAAACATGACTGTCATATATGATATGATAGTCATGACGAAACTTCAACCTGGTGTTTGCACTTTCAACTTTACGGTCCTTACATCTAAATAAACGTTCAGATTTAAAATATAAAGTGCTTAACCCATGGCCACGGATGTTACAATTATATATGGTATCTCAGAAGTACCCGTATTTTCCGTATTGTTTAATAAAAAGCATTTTCATCCGATCGATGGCCATTTCCTCATAGAGTTATAACGTATGTAGAGTGCAATACACTTCCCAACCGATAGGGTCACAGTTAGCATATGGCGAAAAACCTAAGAAAATGGCCATCGATCGGATTAAAATGCTTTTTATTTAACAATACGGAAGATACGTGTACATCTGAGGGTCCGTACATACTTGTAACATTCGTGGCCATGAGGTCAGCACTTTATATTTGGAATCTGAACGTTTATGTGGATGTACGGGCTATAAATGGAGAAAGTGCAAACACTAGTTTGCAGTTTATCCATGACGCTCGTGATCCATGGCTATAAGGCCTGACTCGCAAATTTTGAAACTAGTCGTTGGTAGAAACATATTTAAACACGATTAAAATATAATTGTATCCAAGTGATGTTTATAATTAGTAAATCAATATGTCTGATTAAGTACTTTAGCCCTATTTTATACTTTTGTCGTACAACAGCGTTGCTTAAAAAAATCGCCAATCTACAAGCTCACAACCTGTTGATTTTACTATTTTTATTAAGAAGAAAACCCCGACTGGATCTGTGGATCCGGATCTTCAAATAGTAAAATCAGCAGGAAGTTGACATTTTTATTCAAAAAATAAACAGTACTGGGTTTGGTGATGTTCTATGTTGTCTGAATTAGCTTTTATTGTGTTTGTTTATGTGCTAAAATAGTGACTTTGAGAGCTGTTTCAGCGTACAATGTAAGTCAATGAGGAGCATATTTTGAATGATCAATTTCTAATCAATGGAGCAATTATATTTGATTTCTTGTCCTCCTTTGGAGTTACATCATGGCAAGGTAAATACACAACACAAACCTCTACCAAAGTGGTCTTGCCCTTTTAAGCACTATCGCTTTAAACATGGAAGCCATGCCAGAACCACGCAATTTAAAAAACATAATTTACCATTATAAATCCTAACCAAACAGTAAAGAAATACCACATCACACTGGGCAGAAAAAAGTGTTACACTGGCATTCACCTCATTAGAGCTATTTGGATGCAGTAACCTATAAACCTATGTTAAATCTGTGCTCCTTCTCCAGGTGTTTTTGGGTCTTCCTCTGCTCCGTTTGCCTGGTGCGTTCCATGTTAATGTTTAATTATTGCTGTTTTGTTTCTCCTGAATGTGTGACTAATCCTGCTCCACTTTCTCCTTATCAGCTGTACCTCCACTGTTAAGTTTCTAAGATACAAAGTCATCCCTCCATAGACTGCCCTATTCATGATAATTAAAACTTGTATCTGATTGCATTTAATGGCATTCTCCCACTATGCTTTCAAAAACTAAATGATAAAACAAATGTCATTTATCTATAGACACAGGTATCTGTACACCTTCACTTGTCTTTATGAGGGGATCTACTAATATTTCCTATAACTAATTAATTAAAGTCTAACACATCAATCTTCTTCTTCTTGCGTATGTCATCAGATCCTCAGCTCCGTTGCAGCAAGCCAGTCCAGCGTCTCGTCATCCAGGTTCATCAGGCCTAGGTCGCCATGTGGTGGGCGGTGTTTCGGGCAGCTGGTCATGATGTGTTCCACAGTCTTTAGGGGGTCTCCAGGTTCACAGTGGGCACTGTCCGAGAGGCCCCACTGTTGCATTGCTTCACCGAAGCGTCCCACGCTTGTCCTCAGGCGGTTGAGGGTTGTCCACTGCTTACGGGGCAGGTGCTGGCCAGGGACATCTGTGGGATCCTCGATGTAGTTGTGAAGCCTAGATGGTTCTGCTGCTTTCCACTGTTCCCTCCACCTTGCCTTGCTAGTCTGCAGTCTAACACATCAATGTTAGACTGTTTCTCTTCAAACAACATCAACACTTCACTGATACTCTTGGTAAATAAGTTTGCTATACTATTTGAAAATGGTGCCAACATGACAACTGTTTAGTTCAGGACATGGCTATGTTTAACAACGTGATACACTATCTGGTCATAATAGATCTTGGGATAACAACTCTACTTTCAAGCAGACAGAATGTTTACAGCTGTCTAGATGTACTTAAATCATTAATTGATCTGTTAATTATTTATGCGTGTACAGTATTTACAGTCTGTTCTTTCTATTGAATATAGTCATTCCAGAATTTTACTTCCCCTTAGTGGGTGTGTATTGTGTTTTCTACCATATAAAAAGGCGACATTTGACATGTAATTGTGGTTGTGGTTGTTAGGACACCGATGACCTTCCAGACATGTCCCACCTCTCCATTGGGATCCTGACCGTGGTTCCTGAAGACAGCCCGGCTTCTCCTCACTCACTGCACTTGGACTCTTCACTATCATGCATCGTCTTGGAAGGTACAACAGTGATGACCTTCAAAGTCTCCCACATGCCATCTGCCTACTGTTTGGACTGATTTACGCACTGAATTTGGAGTACCCCAAATCAATGAAGAACACCTTTGATTTTATTCAAAGAGTTCTTCTCTCACTTGGACATAAATCCCTAAAACCCAAAATACAATCTCTCAAAAACTGATGGAGTTAGTGATTGTTAAGATTAGAATAACCACTGGATTAATGCAGGCACTTTGATTGTTTAGCTTTGAATAACCATCAATTTAATGCAGACACTTTAATTTTGATTGTTACGGTTATAATAACCATTGATTTATTGCACTCATTTTGATTTTTGTATTGCTAAGGTTATAATTGAATATAAATTGAATTTATTTGTGACTTGTATTACATTCCACATTACTTTTGATTGGTCTATCTAAAATCCACAATGCATTGCATAAAGGCATAGCTATTTTTTAAAGATCTTTGACAGACTACAAACTAAGGTTACTTTTCTATGTCTCTGCAACCTTGTGATACCTTCTACCCCGATTTACAGCCATACCCTCCAGCCTCTTCTACACAGGCCTGCCGACCTGTTGATGAGGTATGTTTTCTTTAGATTTAACCCATGTAGACCTACAAGCTCTTAGCACAGCACTCGGTGCTGCGCTATGAGCTTGTATAGTAGCCTATAGTTTTGATGATTATTGACCAAGTACAATTAAGGGCCTTTTGTCTTTTCTGCACAGCCGTATGCAGCTACATATATGGACTTGGATCAGTGGAACCAAGAAACACCCAGTGTACTGCAACCTCCATCTCCGTCCAGTGATGCTCCAGTAGAAGGTGTGGTTCCTCAGCTAAGTGTCAGCAGACTTGGCACTGTTGTCCTTCAAATTCAGGATTCATAGATGAGTTTTGCTTTTTTTTTAAAAACTTTTCTTTACAGTTTTTGACGTGCTTTCAATCTTTCTAGGTCAACCAAATCCATCTGACCAGAGCATACCAGAGGGTCAAGGGTGGCAGCCTTGCGACTCTTGTCGGTCTGAGGTGGAGAAGCTCCAGCTCCAGTTGAGGAGGATAACCACTGTGCTCTCCAGTATCAGTACGTTTTATTGCCTGTAATGTTGCAGTTTTCAGTTGTCTGCTAATTTCTTTGTCTCACTTGAAACTTTACTTTATCCTGTACCTCTTTTGTGAGTTCTCTGACATGACTGGAAAACATTGGTATCCCAAAATAAAACTGTTTTCTGTTTACTGAAGAGCTGGGGAGATCGACCCCTGCTACTGAACAAATACTCATCAATGACTGCTATCAGAATATACTGTAGAGCTTTGTAGAACAGTACTCAATCTTATTGTTTTACAAATACACTCAGTAGACTCAGATTTTTTTGTCTTTGTTCTAGGCTCTGAGAAACTAGACGCACTGAAGGGCTTTATCACCCTGGTCGGTGACCTAGAGTCTGGAGTGTCCAGTCTCGGGCAGCAGGAGCTATATCCAGGTATGGATGTATACGTTTGCCATACATTTCACACTGAACCTGACGTTCTTGGTAGCGAGTGATCCGTGTTGTGAGCTGCAACTAGATAGTGAAGTTTTCAGAAGGTCACAGTTGTCTGTTTTCATGGTGCACTGAGCGCAGAAAGGGGTCAATGTAGCTGATGTCTTAAAATGCAGTTTGTTAATTGCTCGCTCTCTATTCACAGGCTGTGGACAGATGATTTCATCTGTGCAGCTGGCAGCCATACACCAGCGTGCCAGGAAGGACTGCAAGAGGCTATTCCACGCCTTGTTCGAGGTGTTCTTCACCCATGAGGAGTGCCGCAATGCCGTCGTATACGGAAAGCATGGTGTCATCCCAGAGGGGAAGAACAAACTGGATGAGGCGAAGAGGCACTGTTCAGTAAGTATTTGTCACACCACTAGTTCCTCAGAGTAGTGTTATAGATGGCCAGTCAGTGGAGTTGGTAACCACTTATAGACAGACATGCAAAAGTGTCACTTTTCAGCTACAGTCACCTTCTTGAACTCAAATAGGGCAATTGTGTGACACCTGACCCGAAAGAAAACAACATGTTGTCACCTTTTTCACCTCGGGCTGTTTGCATGCCTGTGTATACCACCTGTATACCACCCATAGACCACCTGTATACCACCTGTATACCACCTATAGTCCACCTGTATACCACCTATAGACCACCCGTATACCACCCATAGACCACCTAGAGACCACCTATAGTCCACCCGTATACCACCTAGAGACCACCTGTATACCACCCGTATACCACCTGTATACCACCTATAGACCACCCGTATACCACCCATAGACCACCTAGAGACCACCTATAGTCCACCCGTATACCACCTAGAGACCACCTAGAGACCACCTAGAGACCACCTAGAGACCACCTGTATACCACCTGTATACCACCCATAGACTCACCTCTTCAGACTCCACCTCAGCCCGTAGCACTTGCCCTCCTAGCCTTGATGACCTTGCAGGATTATGCAAAGGACAGATACCAGGTCATTGTTGACCTGGCATCCTATAAATGCTGAGTCCACCTAGAGTCCACCTAGAGTCCACCTAGAGTCCACCTAGAGTCCACCTAGAGTCCACCTAGAGTCCACCTCTAGACCACCCGTATACCACCTGTATACCACCTAGAGACCACCCATAGACCACCTAGAGACCACCTGTATACCACCCATAGACCACCCGTATACCACCTAGAGACCACCTAGAGACCACCTAGAGACCACCTGTATACCACCTGTAGACCACCTGTATACCACCTGTAGACCACCTGTATACCACCCATAGACCACCTATAGACCACCTATAGACCACCTGTATACCACCCGTATACCACCCGTATACCACCCATAGACCACCTATAGTCCACCTGTATACCACCTCTAGACCACCTGTATACCACCACCTGTATACCACCTGTATACCACCTATAGACCACCCGTATACCACCTAGAGACCACCTAGAGACCACCTGTAGACCACCTGTAGACCACCTGTATACCACCTAGAGACCACCTATAGTCCACCTGTATACCACCTGTATACCACCTATAGACCACCTGTATACCACCCATAGACCACCTGTATACCACCTAGAGACCACCTATAGTCCACCTGTATACCACCTGTATACCACCTGTATACCACCCGTATACCACCTATAGTCCACCTGTATACCACCTATAGACCACCTGTATACCACCCGTATACCACCCATAGACCACCTAGAGACCACCTATAGTCCATCCGTATACCACCTAGAGACCACCTATAGTCCACCCGTATACCACCTAGAGACCACCTGTATACCACCTAGAGACCACCTATAGTCCACCCGTATACCACCTAGAGACCACCTATAGTCCACCCGTATACCACCTAGAGACCACCTGTATACCACCTAGAGACCACCTATAGTCCACCCGTATACCACCTAGAGACCACCTGTATACCACCTAGAGACCACCTAGAGACCACCTATAGTCCACCTGTATACCACCTGTATACCACCTATAGACCACCCGTATACCACCTATAGTCCACCTGTGTACCACCTATAGACCACCTGTATACCACCCGTATACCACCCATAGACCACCTAGAGACCACCTATAGTCCACCCGTATACCACCTAGAGACCACCTATAGTCCACCCGTATACCACCTAGAGACCACCTGTATACCACCTAGAGACCACCTATAGTCCACCTGTATACCACCTGTATACCACCTGTATACCACCTGTATACCACCCGTATACCACCCATAGACCACCTGTATACCACCTGTATACCACCTATAGACCACCTGTATACCACCCATAGACCACCTAGAGACCACCTAGAGACCACCTAGAGACCACCTAGAGACCACCTATAGACCACCTGTATACCACCCGTATACCACCTGTATACCACCCATAGACCACCCGTATACCACCCGTAGACCACCTAGAGACCACCTGTATACCACCTGTAGACCACCTGTATACCACCTGTATACCACCTAGAGACCACCTGTATACCACCTATAGACCACCTGTATACCACCTGTATACCACCTATAGACCACCTGTATACCACCTATAGACCACCTGTATACCACCTATAGACCACCCGTATACCACCTATAGTCCACCTGTATACCACCTATAGACCACCCGTATACCACCCATAGACCACCTCGAGACCACCTATAGTCCACCCGTATACCACCTAGAGACCACCTATAGTCCACCCGTATACCACCTATAGACCACCCGTATACCACCTCGAGACCACCTATAGTCCACCCGTATACCACCTAGAGACCACCTATAGTCCACCCGTATACCACCTAGAGACCACCTATAGTCCACCCGTATACCACCTAGAGACCACCTGTATACCACCTAGAGACCACCTATAGTCCACCTGTATACCACCCATAGACCACCTATAGACCACCTGTATACCACCTATAGACCACCTGTATACCACCCATAGACCACCTGTATACCACCCATAGACCACCTAGAGACCACCTAGAGACCACCTAGAGACCACCTAGAGACCACCTGTATACCACCCGTATACCACCCGTATACCACCTAGAGACCACCTGTAGACCACCTAGAGACCACCTAGAGTCCACCTAGAGACCACCTAGAGTCCACCTATAGACCACCTGTATACCACCCGTATACCACCTGTATACCACCTAGAGACCACCCATAGACCACCTAGAGACCACCTGTATACCACCCGTATACCACCTGTATACCACCCGTATACCACCTGTATACCACCCATAGACCACCTAGAGACCACCCATAGACCACCCGTAGACCACCCGTATACCACCCATAGACCACCTAGAGACCACCCATAGACCACCCATAGACCACCCATATACCACCCATAGACCACCCATAGACCACCTAGAGACCACCCATAGACCACCCGTATACCACCCGTATACCACCCATAGACCACCCGTATACCACCCATAGACCACCCAGAGACCACCTAGAGACCACCTAGAGACCACCTAGAGACCACCTGTATACCACCTGTATACCACCCATACACCACCCATAGACCACCCATAGACCACCTATAGTCCACCTGTATACCACCTGTAGACCACCTGTATACCACCTGTATACCACCTGTATACCACCTATAGACCACCCGTATACCACCTAGAGACCACCTAGAGACCACCTAGAGACCACCTGTAGACCACCTATAGACCACCTGTATACCACCTAGAGACCACCTATAGTCCACCTGTATACCACCCATAGACCACCTATAGACCACCTGTATACCACCTATAGACCACCTGTATACCACCCATAGACCACCTGTATACCACCCATAGACCACCTAGAGACCACCTAGAGACCACCTAGAGACCACCTAGAGACCACCTGTATACCACCCGTATACCACCCGTATACCACCTAGAGACCACCTGTAGACCACCTAGAGACCACCTAGAGTCCACCTAGAGACCACCTAGAGTCCACCTATAGACCACCTGTATACCACCCGTATACCACCTGTATACCACCTAGAGACCACCCATAGACCACCTAGAGACCACCTGTATACCACCCATAGACCACCCGTATACCACCCGTATACCACCTGTAGACCACCTAGAGACCACCTAGAGTCCACCTAGAGACCACCTAGAGTCCACCTATAGACCACCTGTATACCACCCGTATACCACCTGTATACCACCTAGAGAACACCCATAGACCACCTAGAGACCACCTGTATACCACCTATAGACCACCTGTATACCACCTGTATACCACCTAGAGACCACCTGTATACCACCTATAGACCACCTGTATACCACCTATAGACCACCTGTATACCACCTATAGACCACCTGTATACCAACTATAGACCACCCGTATACCGCCTATAGTCCACCTGTATACCACCTATAGACCACCCGTATACCACCTCGAGACCACCTAGAGACCACCTATAGTCCACCCGTATACCACCTAGAGACCACCTATAGTCCACCCGTATACCACCTAGAGACCACCTGTATACCACCTAGAGTCCACCTAGAGACCACCTAGAGTCCACCTGTATACCACCCGTATACCACCTGTATACCACCCATAGACCACCTAGAGACCACCCATAGACCACCCGTAGACCACCCGTATACCACCCATAGACCACCTAGAGACCACCCATAGACCACCCATAGACCACCCATATACCACCCATATACCACCCATAGACCACCTAGAGACCACCCATAGACCACCCATAGACCACCCGTATACCACCCGTATACCACCCATAGACCACCCGTATACCACCCATAGACCACCCAGAGACCACCTAGAGACCACCTAGAGACCACCTAGAGACCACCTGTATACCACCTGTATACCACCCATACACCACCCATAGACCACCCATAGACCACCTATAGTCCACCTGTATACCACCTGTAGACCACCTGTAGACCACCTGTATACCACCTGTATACCACCTATAGACCACCCGTATACCACCTAGAGACCACCTAGAGACCACCTAGAGACCACCTGTAGACCACCTATAGACCACCTGTATACCACCTAGAGACCACCTATAGTCCACCTGTATGCCACCCGTATACCACCCATAGACCACCTATAGACCACCTGTATACCACCTAGAGACCACCTATAGTCCACCTGTATACCACCCGTATACCACCCATAGACCACCTATAGTCCACCTGTATACAGACATGCAAAAGTGTCACTTTTCAGCTACAGTCACCTTTTTGAACTCAAATAGGGCAATTGTGTGACACCTGACCCGAAAGAAAACAACATGTTGTCACCTTTTTCACCTCGGGCTGTTTGCATGCCTGTATAGATATATATCTTGGGGTATCTTGTGACAATGTATACACATGTCTGTCTTACTGTGTTGTGTTTTTAGGGCTTTTATTTCGGGGGACGGGCGTGCTATAACAATTAAACTTAAAAATATGATACATTCGGAATAAATAGCCTCCAAGTAAAATTTGCAGAGAGCAAGGAGGCTGCCAAGGGCCCCTCCCCTCCCCTCATAACCAGTTGATCAGCTGTAAACTCTGTCTACACAGACTGTGGCAGGCACAGGGCTCCAGAGTGCGACCTGCCTATTGTGCTGTATGTGCGAGTTAAATCTGATTTCGAACCACCTCTGGAGGTGGTTTCAAATCAGATTTCAACTCAGATTTCAACTCGGATGTGTGCATTTAGACTGATTTAACCAGAATCTCCTGTTGACTAGTTGAGCACAATTTCCTAAATTAATATTTAAAAAAAGTTTAGGTTGGAGTCAGGTGCTGGTGAAAGTGTATGCAATGCTTTAGATGCTCATTTCAAATTCCAGTCCAGTCTTTTAGCCAACCCGCACTGGCTGCTGCAGATTAAGTGTCTTTGTGTTTTATATGTATACAAAATTGAGTGTTTAAATCCCATGTGCTTTCTTGTTATCTTATCTTTCAGCTGCTGCTCAACGATCGGACCGAAAATTAACCCAGTTGAACTATGAAAAGACGGTCAAGTCTTGGCTGCAGTTTGCGCCTGGCCGTCAGGGAGGCATCCCGAGGAATGCTCTGGAGCAGCAGGGACCGGATCTGGATGCAGGTGGCACCTCTGCAGGTTCCCTCCCTCCCTGAAGGGATTAACCCATTACAACCGGGACAGCGTTTTGCGTTTGAACTTCAACCATTTTTTCTTTTCTTTAACCCATCTAGACCGGGACAGCGTTTTGCGTTTGAACTTGGACCTTTTTTTCTTTTCTTTTTATAAAAAACAACTCAAAAAAAATCGTGAAAATTGATATTTTGTCCCCGATTCTGTCTTCTAAATACTTCTTCCAAATCTGTGGTTCTCAAATTTTTCCATGTCAAGGACCCCCAAAATCACATGTATTTGGACGCAGACCCCCACCTAGAAAAATATCTTTCCAGGGACCCCCAGAAACAGATTTCAGTTACAAAAGTTTCCTTTGAAAAATATATATTCAAAGATTTGAACAAATGTTTACGATTTTTCAAAAATAGCAGATCTATCATTTAGAAGACATTCACAGAATCGGGTCAAAATATCCAAATGCTTGCAGACATTTTCACGATTTCTTTCATAAATAGCAGATCTACAATCTTGTATATGTTCTATATTTCATCTGTTAAAGCATAAAAACAATGGTTAAAGCAGTTCAACGCAGGTCTAAATGCCTTGGTTCAATAAATGTGAAGATTCAAATCATATTGTCTGTCTTTATTTTTATATTTTCACATTTTGGGAAATGTAAGGTAATTTTGAACAAGATGTAGCCTTACAGTATATCAGCATACATAATTTAAAATGTACATGCAGATTACCATTAGGTTGTTGGATGATCAGGATCAATATTGATTCCTAATATGATTCAGTATAATCCAATTAATAAATTAAATCAGTGTTCGATTCCTGATGTTGATTCAACATAAAATCAACTAAAATGTGCATGCAGATTACCATTTAGATGATGGTTGAATCAATGTTGATTCCTAATGTTGATTCAACATTAAATCAACTAAAATGTGCATGCAGATTACCATTTAGATGATGGTTGAATCAATATTGAGTCATAACGTTGATTCAACATAAAATCAACTAAAATCAGCATGCAGAATACCATTTAGATGATGGTTGAATCAACGTTGATATAGTGTTAGTTAGTGGTTGAAACCCAACGTTGAATCAAATAATAATGGCGTTGTGATTTCAGTACAGTTTCAACGTTGAGATTGAACGTTGAGTCAACCGTTATGGCCGACTATTTTTCAACGTTGATTCACCCATATTTTGCTATCTGGGTAGTCTGACAGGTGTCAGGATTGAAAACGGTACACTCAATCGTCTGGATGCAAGCATAATGTACTCATTAATTGCATCGATACCGAAACACATCAGACCAAGTATAGCATCATCAAATCATCTCGGTTTGACAGCAACATTTTGTGAAAAAGGCATGTCATTTAGGAAATCCACTCTGGCACTGCTCTGGCATGCAATAATCCGGCATGGTTCCTGTGCACACAAGCACAGGAACACATACACTTTACATGGATGTGATATGTCATCCCAGCAGGAGAATCAAATATACCCCCCCCCCCCCCCCATCAGTGAACCTCCATTTAAGTTGAAACACTTCTTGTGTATGATCTCGCTCGCTGCTCTCTGTCTGCTGCTGTCTTTAGGTTTGACTCTGTGGCAGTGCAAGGACCACAGTCTCTCATCTTGTCTGATTCTCCCCAGACGAGAGCATAAATGTGTGTGTGTGTGTGTGTGTGTGTGTGTGTGTGTGTGTGTGTGTGTGTGTTTGAGCTTATTATCATTAGACATGCAGAATAACAGAGTGTGTTCGCTCACCCTTGGTATTCAGTGTGTGATGTAGACTTGCATGGTAGTGATGTCCTCCTTACTCCTTTTTGCGATGCTCAGCTGGCAACCAGGGGAGCTGCTCACGGCACTGCTTACATTCCAAGACTGACAGCGCTACACAGACATGTGTAGCGTGTGTGTGTGTGTGTGTGTGTTTGTGTGTGTTTCAGAGAGAGACAGAGAGAGAGAGAGAGAGAGAGAGAGAGAGAGAGAGAAAGTGAGCGAGAGAGAAGAGATGGAGAGAGAGCGAAAGAGTCCTCAGCCTGCTTTTCTCTCTATTGCTGTGCTTCTCTCTTCTCTGTGCCCTCCTCTCTGTCTGTCTTGCGCGCTCTCTCTCTCTCTCTCTCTCTCTCTCTCTCTCTCTCTCTCTCCCCCCCCACTCCCCCTCCTCTGCTCTAAGCTTCTCTCTCTCTTCCCTCTCTACTAATTCTTTCTACCATCTCTCTCCCACTCTATCTGTCTCTCTACCCTCTCCCTTTCTCCCCTCTCTCTATCCCCCTTTTTTTGCTCAATCTTTCCCTCAATGTGCCCCCCTGCCCTCTCTCTTATCCTCCCCCCTTCTCTCTCTCTCTCTCTCTCTCTCTCTCTCTCTCTCTCTCTCTCTCTCTCTCTCTCTCTCTCTCTCTCTCTCTCTCTCTCTCTCTCTCTCTCTCTCTCTTTGGCAGTGCATCACTCCTGGCGGTGGATGTCAGGGGAGCTGAAGCCTGATTGGCTGCCATTCACAAGTTACCAGAAAAGAAAAGGGTATATGCAGAGGGAGAGACAAGAAAAGAAAAAAGGGGGCAGAGGGAGAGGGGAAGAGGGGAGGATATAGAGGAAGGGTGACGGGGGCTGGGAGTTGGGAGTGTAGGCTAAGGGAGAAAAGAGAGTTCCCTCACATCGCATCAGGGAGCAAGTCAGCATCGGTGGACTTTGGCAAGGGCTGGACTTGTGGGAAAGAAAGCACAGAGAGAGAGAGAGAGAGAGAGAGAGAGAGAGAGAGAGAGAGAGAGAGAGAGAGAGAGAGAGAGAGAGAGAGAGAGAGATGCTTTGAATGCAGGTAGAAAATCTGTCACCGTCTCAGAGGCTAAATGCAGCGACTGACTGACTGAACAGTGACTCGCTCTGTGATGGATTGACTTGATCATATTTGATGTCTAAAGACCCCCCCCAACACACACACACACACACACACACACACACACACACACACACACACACACACACACACACACACACACACACACACACACACACACACACACACACACACACAACCACCCACCCCGACTCCCACACCACCACCACCACCACCACAAAATCTAATCTTCTTTCAATGACAACAGAATGAAGGAGAAAAAGTCCATAACTTGTAAATCACCCACCGGGTGGGTGGTGGATTGGGAGGGGGGGTTGGGGAGGAGAGGAGATGAGACAGGCGTCAGGAGGTGGGGGGGAGGTGGTTTGCATGGGAAATTCTCCAATCTCCATCTTGATCTCTCCATCACGAAGTGGAGACGTGGCCGGCAGGACTCTGTGTGTGTGCACGCGTGTGTGTGTGTGTGTGCGCGCACATGTGCGTGTGCATGTGCGCGCGCGTGTGTAAGGTGTGTAAGGCCTCTGACTGAGGGCACTTTGTCACGTCTTCCTCTATTACACGCCGGCTGCCGGATGCATATCAATACATCTCTGTACAATTATGTGCCATTCCCAAAGTGATCTAGCATTTTAACGGGGGGAATGAAGCCCAGATAATGAATCACAGGAAGGAAGGGTGTTTGATGCTGAGCGGTGAGACAGAGAGACACGGAGAGATAGAGAGAGGGGGAAAGAGAGAAAGGGAGATAAGCCCGGTTTTATACTTTGTCGCATGACAAAGATAGGTGATCTACAAGCTCACGACACAAGCTTAATGGGCTTGTCGATCGGCTACGTTCTCTATTTTTAACAATTGTTTAACACTCTTTGAGAATGATTTGACATTTTTTTGCATATAATGCAGAAATTCCCATAGGGACGCCAGGTTGGGGGGCTTGATGCAAATGGCCATACAAGGAGATGCAGGTACAGTACAACATGAATTGTACAATTATGTACCATCTGCTGACACATGTACAATACATGACACTAGCGGTTCGGGCGGCCCTCTCTTCTAGAGTCTATGTGGCCCTCACACCTACGTTGCACCGTTGATCCGACCGATATGCCCATTTGAGACCTGTATCTGTCAGTCCTTGTCCCTTTTAGGCCCATACTGTATATGGAGATCCCTGATGTCATCAATGTGTCGTCATGGGCACAGAAGGGGGTATGCCCATGTATGGGCATATACTGATAGACAAAACACTCCATATTTGTGCGTAGCTGCATTGGTAACTCCTTGTATGGTTATGGTCGAGTCATAGTGACATGAGTGTGACGACGTGGTCCACCGGCCAGGCCAACTGGTCCCCTTTTAACACATTGGGTGCCAGAGGTTTATTAAAATATTATACGTTGAGTGCCTGCATTTCTTCCATCCACTTGCGTTATACGTTTCGTGCTGTAGAAGCCCCGACGCGGAAGTGCATGTAAACAAAGCGTGCGTGCGAGACGGCGGAGGGTCCCGACTAACGCCTGGAACAATAATATTTCCAACGCGATCCTCCATTGCAGCGTGATCGCCGATCGAAAACGGCTTGTTTCCACCACGTTAAAAAGAAATGGAGATATTAAGCTTTTAGTCAAGGAGATAACATTGAAAACGCCGACCGGAAGGATTTTTGACATGGAGCCACATCCAGCCTCTTCTTCTCAGAAACTCCTTGGGTGATGTCAAAGTTTCGTTTTAGCGCCCCACGTGGTCCACTCGTATAAAAATAGAATTGGGTCAAAAACGGTCCGGACCGTTTTCGGCACTTCTCGTTTGGATCCTCAAAAACGGTCCGGACCGTTTATGGCACTCGATGTGTTAAGCCAATTTTAATACAGGATAGAGGTGAAGTTGCAACATGTAGCCTATACTGTACCTGTTGATATACGATATGAAGATGAAGGTACACATGTACTACATGTACCATCTGTTGATGTACGGCATGAGGATGAAGTGACTTTGAAATGCACGGTGGGATGCCACTCATACCTCGCCGTCTCACTGAATAATTTAAGGAAAAGCATGCAGTTACGACAGACAATCAAAGTGTTGAGAGACAGGAAGCCAGAGGCAGAGAGGTAGGAATGACATGTGAGAAAAGACGGTCAGATTTGAAGGGTCGTTGTGCACACTAGCAGCATATGATCTGTGCTCTGACTGGATGAGCCACCACCACACATCCCTGTATGGAAACAGGCCAAAGCAATTAACTGTGGGATAAGCATCAAGGTAAACGCGCTTCATCTGCTGTGTCTGATGAAGAGGGTTTAGCTCGAAACGTCACAGCAACATTATTGGAGCCCTGTAGTTTGCGAGCATTTATCCCCCAATAATTAAACAAAGCTCTGTATGTCTGTTTGTCCCCAAATCTCTTCGCCGGTTCTCCTCAGTGGCTGGAGCAATTGATCTGTATTTGCGTCGTCGCTGGCTGTGCGTGAAACAAGCGCCGGTGTTGCCAGTTGCCACATCCGTGAAATAAGCGGACCATGACGCGTGCGTGTGTGTGTTGGAACTGTTGCAGGTACCAAGTACTAAGTCACTTTCTATCCCTGATGTACTGTCTGTGCACAGCGCATAACCCAAACTGCATACTTTGGGTGCTCATATCCCCGACGGGTATGGTCTAGTTATTATATTTTTTTCTTTTTCTTGCTCTGGTCGTAGCTCAGCACCTGCCCAGTTTTGGGTTTGCGATGTGCATGGCTTCTATTTCAAAAGCATTGAGGTATTCTCCACGTAATTCACAGTCAAGTTCCCGAACTTTACTTTAGAACCTTTTGTTAGCACTTCTTTATGGCCTTGTGTTAGCAACGCTTTATAATCAATGTGTCTCTTTTGACCATCATAGCCTGTTGCAGAGACTGGCATATTCCTTGGGATGTAGGGAACCGCACTAAGCTGAGTCTTATCTATCCAATTGATTTACTTTTTTCAGCTATGTAGTTTTGCAAAAGTTAAGCACATCCTGTCTCCAAAAGATGCAGACAAATGTGTTCATTCCAGGCTGGATTATTGCAACTCGTTATTATCAGGCTACCGCAATAAGTCTCTCTATCTCATCCAGAACACTGCTGTGCATGTACGGCAGGAACTATAAAAAGAGATCCTATCTCTTCCTTGGCCTCTCTGCAGTGGCTGAAATATAGAAAATAAAATAAAATAAAAATCCTACATCCAAATGAAGTGCATGTTGGACATCAAAATTGATAATACCCCCCAGATACTGGCAGATACTGACAAGTGAAGCACAGTAAATGAGTGATTTTGTTTTTATCTTGATGTCATAGCATCTTTAAAGAGCTCATTATGCCTTATAAGCCTGCTATAACCAGTGCATTCCCACTATAATACGTTTTGTGGTTTCTAAGAGTAGAATGGGAGGCAGAACTTTCAAGGCTCTATCAGGCTCCTCAACTGCGGAACCCTCTCCCAGTTTTGGTCCATGAGGCAGACACCCTCTCTACGTTTAAGACTAGAATAAAAACATCCTTTTTGATCAAGCTTATAACAGCATACGCTTAGACTGCCGAGGGACTTCCTATGGCTCCTGTCTCCTCCCCCCCACCGTGTGACTTAGGCATGTATGTTCATGATTGTGTGAGCCCGTGCAAGTACGTGCATGTGTGCTGTGAGCATCTTGCGTGTTTGCACCGAATGTGGTCATGTGTTCACCGTGAACATCCTGTGTGCAAACTGCCGGTGCAGATCAGTTTGGTATGAGCAACTCATGTTCACTTGGGTGCATGTGTACTGTGCTTGTGCATGTGCATAGACAAATATATGCATGATTTCACTCTATTGCTTGCTAACAAGCCACTGGAAAAAGGCAGGCTATTTTGTATCTTTGCATAGAATTAGTATTAATTTACTTGGTATTTATACCCCTGGGTCGTTAATTATGATGTTGTTACAGAGTCCAAACAAGTTGTATAAACATCAGAGCATTGTATCCAATGCTGTTTTTTTTTTTTTACTGCAGAAAGAAGTTGTCACAGCCCCGACACATAGTACCACAAACACACACGCTCGCACGCACGCACATACAAGCACATATTCACATCTCTTCATCCTCTACACTTCAGACGTATAACTTATTACTGAGTACAAAACCGGCTTAGTGTGAGGCGAGCATGCCACTTCCAGCCAAGCAAGTTCACAATGTTCCTGCCTTTCTCTCTATTACATTAAATCAAAGCGTTCCGTTCCCCCGGCCGAGGCAGTAGCTATCTTAAGTAAGTCTGTCTCCCAGTTCTCTCCCAATTCTGCGCGTCGGCTCCCATCAGCATCACCGGGTCTCTCGCACTCCCGCTCACCTCCACGGCTCTCGCCGACGCTTATAGGCTCATCTGATTTATTCCGCGGCGTCACTGTCCCCAGGGTTCACTCCAAAGACGATGCGCTATACTGTATGATGTTGCCGTGGCATCAAAGCTTGCAAACTGCGAGTCTGAAAGCGATATGAGTTTCAATCTGTCATGATGTTCATTCCAGACAATATCGAGTGTTTAGAACACAAAATGTTAACAATAGTAACATTTTATTAAACCACGGATCATGAATTCAATTTTTTTTTGTTTTAATGTATTTATTTGTTTAAAAAAACTGAGACAAATTACAAAAAATAAGAATAAGAAAATAATCATAATAATTGTTTTAAAAAAAATATTATATTGGGCTAAGAGGTCTCATGGTGCTGTAATTACCCAATAATGCAGAGTCTGCCTGCCACAAAAAGTGTAACCAACGTACAGTATAATAATTTTTCAAATTAGTATTAAGTGGGAGCAAGGAACCAGCATTTTCTTGTGTGATCTTTCTCTCCTGTGAACACATAGGTGCATTCCAAAAAAGTGCATTTCTTACCCAGGCAATATCTATAGCACGGTCCATTGCCGGTTGGTTGCCACAGCATTTTCTTTTTTCTCCCACAGCTGCTTAAACATTTCAACCTGATTTTTCTCTGCTGCTGTTGTGACCTTCCTCTCATAAAGAAAACCCATAAGGTTTGACCTGTAATACAATAGAACTGTTTTCATGGTGATTCGTACTATAGCTTGAAACAACATTCTGTATCTCAAGTGGATGATCCGCACCAGTACTGGAGGTCGTGGTTGAAAACATGTTGTTTCTTTCCGTAGTGATTGTTGCAACTGTTTTTTAAAGTTGGTTATACTGTAAATGCTCATAGTAATTGAAGTCAGTTACATCAGTCAACCATACACTCTTCTTGTCCACTAATAGGCCAGTCTATGTTTAAGTTTATAGTTTAAGGTGCCATTAGCTAAGTGTTGGATGTATTATCGCTACCAGCTGCTTTTGCTAACAGGACTGGAATGGGTTCGTGATAGGTTACACTTTGCAGCCATAATGCTTAGTGTTTTCATAATAGCCACCCATAAACCCCATTTACTTGCTGAATAACTGCAATGTTCATTATTATCTATGTGGAGAAAATAAATCACCTTGCAGTAACTCAAGTGAAGATGGCTACTTATGTTTGACACCATGACCCACAGCTTCTAAAAACACTTTCTAATCACATTTATTTCAGTCCTGTTTTGTTCCTCCATTCATACAGGACAATTTTTTCAGGCTGCTCTCTGCAATGAGAAGGCTTAATATGCCTTCTCATTGCTTTCATGTTGCCTTGTCCTGATGTTTTGCTTTTCATATAGAACATATTAACATACTAATATGAACTGGCTGACACATGCATGCAGAGTGCAAATGTCATGTGGTGCCTTCATGTTTTGCTCTAGTCAACCGCTCTGCATTTCCTCACATAAAGATGAGTCTAATTATAGTCCAACGCAGGGGCAGACCTCCGGAATAATCAGTGAAATGTCTGACGATTCACTTATTGCCATAATCAAACAATAACTGCATGACATGCTTGACTCAGGTATCAAAGTTAGATGAACTTGTACTGAAAATATTAATTTGCCAAGACTTCATTAAATGCCATGGTCAATATAGTACCTGCACCTTGCACCAAACACTTGCTATTTTCTGTGAATATTCCCGCCAAAAACAGGGGTAAGGGTTCAAGTGGTTGAACAGCTGTGTACAGTACAATATTAAGCATTCATTATGGTTAATGCATGTTCTTCACGCAGATCCTGTTTTTCGCCTAATGGAAAAGTACAATGGGAAGTTCTTACAAAGCACTGCTCAGTTGTTATTGAAGAGGATCTTGTAAAAAACTAAACAAAAAAAACACAAAGAGGCAGGGGCCAACATCATTTATATAATGGACTATCAAGAGCCCATTTATTTGATTTATTCCCCTATCTTTTGCTCCTCTTATTGAGCATGACTGACAAGTTTGCTCCCTCAGCCCTGTATTCCCTCAGCCTCAACATTAACCCTAATCCTAACCTCAACCCCTACTAAGCCTAACCCAGAGGCGGCGCATGCACTGGACTAACAGGGCAATTCCCCAGGGTTTCTGACTATTTTGCCCTGGGTGCCTGGATCGCCTTTTGCCGGCCCTTACCCCAATTCCAATCCCCATCCCAACACTAAACTGGGGGAACATGGGGCTGAGGGAACATGGCATCTGCTCTTGGTGAGGCAATTGAACGTTGACCAGATAAGCGATGCTGTGCGACTGCTTAACCACTTGGATATCCTGGCTTCTTTATTGTATTCATTTATTTGGGGTTTTAATATAAAGGTTATTCTGAAGTCATTTTGCTTAATATCTCATGTTGATATTTCTCATTGCCACTTAACTCTAAATGAATGAAATAATGAGATTTGATAAGATAATAATAATACAAAAAAAAAACATATCAGCAGAACTATTTCACAGCATTGTCTTTTAGCTCTCCATAGGCATGCATACTATATTCAATTTCACTTTTTTTTTTTTTGCCATTTCTGCTCATGCTCCAGTCAAGAGTGACATTGAAAAAGTGTGCAGACAGCGGTTCAGTTGCCTTGATCAAGGACATCATCGTCAATACGATATGCGGCTGTTACATAATGTATAACAAATGGCACTTGTGAGGAATTGTTCCTAAAGGATAATCTTGCTAAACTTCGTGTCTGACATTTGCCTGACATTTGCCTTAGTTTATTAGGAAATAGGATGTTCATAATTAGACGTAGCCTGGGCAACGAAGAGAACCATGAAACATGAGTCCTGAAAGGTTCCAATTTTGTAAGTTCTCTCTGTGAGAAGCAATTAAAAGTACTATACCTGTACCTGGGACCCATTACATCCCCACAGCAACATTTACATATATTTGTTATTTTTTGTTATTTTAGAAAAAATAAAAATATCTTGTGCCAGGTCAGGGGTCTGCAAATAAGTTTGGCCTCAGGCCAATTATTCTAATTAGATGGTTGGCCAGAATATATAATCAAAGTCAAATAATTATCAAATAATACTGTTACTGGAATTCCATGACAGACTATCATGCAATTCCATGACATATAACTGACTTATAAGACATGCATTAGTTATGAAGATAATTGATAAAATAAAGGGGCTTTGGTGGCATACTATAAACAGCAAACAAGCGGTTTCTTTCATTATTGTATTATTATTCATCAGTGTGAATAATGAATGTATGTATGATCATGTAGCCTAGAAGAGCTGAAATCATTCTAATAATAATATCTGACATATAAGCTACTTTTATTCTCATAATTATTAGCTCGTCCTAGACATACAGTAGCTACAAAATTTCACATTTCCTCTTTTGTCAACTGGAGCTCTCATTCAATGCCATTTTGATTATGCTTGCACCTCTGGCTCTCCAACATCTCAATGTCACTAGAAACTATATGCTTCAGACATCCTAAAACAAACTGATACAACTTCTTCTCGGCCTTAAGCCCATGACCTACCTAATTCCAACACACTTTGCTAGTCTGGGATGGCTCAGGATAGAAAACAGGGTTAAGCAAATATCAATGGGATTGGTATTTAAGATAGTCAAAGTCTCCAAAGTAAGTGACACACACAGCCACAATACTAGAGGGAGCAACCACGATCTGGTACCACCCAAATATAGAACAAACATGGGAAAATTATCTTTCTACTACTCTGCCTCCAAAATTTGGAATGCCCTATGACACCATCCATTAAAGGATATGCAACACTGGTTTCTTTCATTGGCCTGAAATAATCTAGCAGGAGACCATAAGGGGAGGTAAATGTAATGTAATTGTCCCATCTCTTTTGTACATAATAGTGTTTGTATTTGTTGATGACATTATTGTGCAAATCTTTTATGCTATGTTGATGCATTGAATACACAGGATCACAATGGAAACACGTCCCCACTGTTTGCCTTAATGTCTTACTGTACAACAAGCTGTTTACATTTTTGACTAATAAAGTATTCAATCAATGCACAGGAACGTTGACAGTGAAAACAGGACATTAACTTAGGAATGGACAGCAAACTATGCGTTCATCCTACCTGGTTGCTTCAATGAAAAGCTGTTGTGTTCTGCAATAAAGTGTTGACTGCACACTTGCAAGGAATATACTGTACTATGATTTTTTACAGCACCACAAGACAAATCAAGGTACCTTCAGGGTGGTCTTTCCACCAAAGACAGAGGCAGAAAAGCGCAAGATTGCAGTACTGACAGCAGTTTGTGCACAGCAGCAGGAGTCAGCTGTGTGGGGCCGTTCCGCTGCTTAAGCAGCAATCAAATGGATTGTACTCACAAAATGTGCGCGCACACTCCTTCCGCGCAGTCCCAGACAGAGAAGCAGTTTGGTGTTGTACAAACGAACTTTAGGGAAACTCCCATTTTTGCTGAGTAGGTAATCTTTCTGGGATCATGTTATGGTACACACACATACACACACACACACACACACACACACACACACACACACACACACACACACACACACACACACACACACGTCATGCTAAAAGTTACAGGTGTGTGTGTGTCAAACGATCCGTCAGACACTGGTTATACTAGACAGCTTGACGCAGCAAATGTTTGCAATAAACAGTGCATTGTCTGTCACATCAATGATACATTGTTCCAATGCCGAGGCCTTTTAGTGCAAAATATATATAATCCCCATTACTAGGCCTACTCCTTCGCTTTAGGTTTACTCATGGGCAACTCAACTCAACCTTCTCCAGGGGAGGAACAACCAGCAGAGTGAGTTTTCATTGTGGGATATGAGAAGGTTGTCTGTCAAAAAAACTTTGTTATGAATGCACAATGTTACATTATCTAATGACTTCTGCTTTTCACAAATAAAACTACATTGTTGTCTACATGTATACAAATACATGATCAATACAGATTACACTTAAAGGTGATTTAGGACAGTTCTGAGGAGCGCCGGCCTTCTAAACAAATCCATTATCAACTAGATAAAGTGCTCCTCGGAGCACAGGTCTCCACCAGGTCAGGTACGTTATTGTGGCCTCCTTGTGGCGCTAAAATAGGCCAATGTGAAAAGGGTGCCATTTATGCTTAGGCCTTTCACGGCAATCAGACACTGGATTCATGATTTGAGGCATTTTGTTCCAAAAATGTGTTTTGCTAAATTAGACCTGCTGGTGGCGCTATAACAGGCCAATGTGAAAAGGGTGGCATTCCTTCCTCTTCCTAGTGGGAATGTGCGTGTGAAATTTCACGGATATCACAAGCTACATGCATAATTTGAGGCATTTTGTTCAAAACGGACCAATCCTGCAAACTTTGGAAGCCAACCTTAGGCAATGAGGATGGAATATGGCAAATCGGACAGATCCGTGTTGATCACATGACTATACTGTGTACTGATTTGCATGACGCTTGGATAAAATCTTTAGGAGTAATGTAAAAAAATGGGTTTTGCGCAAATCGGCCTCCTGGTGGCGCTATAACAGGCCCATGTGAAAAATTGTGACCGGGCCAACGGTGCCAGAGATTAGCTGCTAACGGACGGACGGACGGACAGACGGACGGACGGACAGACAGGGGGTAAAACATACTCTCTCGCCATGCCTTTCGGCCTGGTGGAGACAATTACACTCAAAGGTGATGGGGACAGTTGGGAGGAGGCCTGCCGGTTTCTGGGCCTTAGGGCCAAACGCCCGAACTGCGCTTTTGTCTAGTCTTTACAATATACATGGTAGGTTGTGGGCTACTGTTGACTTGCGCTTCCAGGCATTTTTCTTGTTGCCCCTTAATGCCTGTTTAAAGAATGATGGCAGCTGTGATGGCAGCTGCGATACCAGCCTACTTAACATTTTCCTCATGGAAATGCACAAATGGCCGAGTTAATTGAGGGGAAAGAGAAAAAAAAAACATAGTCCAATGTGTCCTCTACATTGCTAAATTGATGGATGACCACTATGCCTCCCTTGCAGGAATAAGTGTATTCATGAAAGTAACCCAAAAGGACATAAGAGCTAATGTAATATAACTCATGTGTTGTAGGCATTTAGTGGAGGCCTCTATCCAGTAGTCACTTATATTACAGTGTGAGAAGGTAGAGGTTCTGTTTCTGTTTTAAAATATACTGTGACTCATTGTTGATGGACCACGTGGATTTAGAACCATTCTTTTACAGGACAGTCTCATTAGTTAATTGTTTACTACACTATTGCTTTGACCCAATGGAGCTAGTATTACATTACAATAAAAATATTATTGCTCTCTTTGGCAAAGAGAAACAATACAAGTCAAAGACTTAGACAAAGACAAAGACAGAGACAGAGACAGAGACAGAGACAAAGAAGCAGGGGCCGACAGAGTAGCAGACTAGCAGACAGACAGATGCAGGGATCTAGCCCCAGCTGTCCCAGGAGAGAGCCCTCGCTTTCCCCTGAAGGGCTTTATCACAATCAGTCAAAGGCAGTGGAGGTGGCTAACATTTCAATGAGTTGTCTGAGTGTCTGTGTGTTTCACCTTTGAGTCTCACAGTTCCAGTCTAACACCGCTCTATTCCCCAGAGCCCCCACCCTCTCCTAGGTGTCCTTCCCACCCCCATTTTCCCTTTTCTCACATAGAGCATGGGTGACTTTCACAGATCACCGTTGCTTGCGTTGTGCCTTATAGCATGACTTAATGATGATGAAATGGGTATGAAGTGCATAAGCTGACTCGATTATTGTATATTTATTTATTTATTTAGTAACATTTTTTCATTTGTATCAGAATAACTTCACAATGCAGATAAGTATTTGAGCATAATGTGTCGCGGTTGCACACTGTTCTGTGCAAGTGAGCTTTCATGACATGGGGTGGTACTAAAGATGTGAAGATGCAAGGGAAGCTGTGAAAAACAATACACTTACACAACAACAGGCCATATTCAATATGCCGTTCTGGCAGAGAGAGAAGGATGAGCAAGGCAGCAGTAAGACAGAGTTGAAACAGTGTGTCTAGTCTGGTTCATTCCCCAGACATAAGAGAAATGCAGTTACTTTACAAAATAAGTTCTTCTCTATCTGAAGAATACACACACTGTGGTGTTCACCTGGTAATGATTCAAGCTGAGAACACAACAGTTTTCACATGTATCTTCCTCTCTGTTCCACTCCTTCAATACTGACTGGTCTCACTTCAAATTCAAAATTGGGGGGTTACATAAAAATGGACGATCAGCGATGGTATTTACCAACCGTTGTGGCCAAATGTCATGATTTGCATTGTCCACTGTGAAGATGGATAGACTGCTCTTCTTTGCAAATACCCCAGAGGCATGCTGTCATTGTTCAGTCACAATCATTCCTATCAGTCCTTAGACCATGCGATGTGCTGTATAATTGGAGTTGAATGGAATCGAAAAAGGTTCTGATTCTAATGCCAGTGTATCCATCCTCTGATTAAAGAGAGCTGCTCTCTCGAGTTTAAAAGGCTAACATTCAGGTTGTAGTTTTATTTACTTTCACAGCACATAAAGACCCATTAGCCACTTTGTCGATGATGGAGGAGAGCCAGTGAACCCTAGGCAATTTAAGGTCTTTGAGGCAATTACTTCAGTTATTTTAGGCATATTTTCCCCAACCCTGAACATTTTTGGCAGATTAACTGATTTCAGATCAACACTGAGAGAAACCCCATCCATGCCCGTCCATCTTCATGTGCCATGATGTGACGTATGTTATATGCCATGCATTTTCTTGTGCAACCATACATTTATTTTTGCCACACCCTATTGTCTTCCTGAAATGACGCCTATGTTTGAGTGTGAGGGCAATTATTCTCCATTCCAGTTCCATTCCGGGTTGATTTACATTGCATCAGGTATTGCGTGTTACATTAAATGAATACTCAATCAAACACCCATGCTGTGTAGCAGAGCTTGTAGAATGTTGTGTTTAGTTATTTACTACAAAACAAAACAAGAACTGAAAAATGGGTCATGTTGGTGGATTATACCTGCTAAAAACTCAATTAAGGTAACAACATATGGGATAAATTACGTCCATGCTGTGTGTCTCACTTTTAATTTAATGCAGAATGGGGTGAGGATTAAAAGGGCTTTCTCCAAGCTGTTCTGCAACAGTGGGTAGGTAAAGTTTAACATAATTGGTGGGTACACAATGCTGGATCACTTTCTCAATCATTTTCTTCCCCACAAGATGTAATCAATAACTAACTGTAGCAACAACAACGATAATAATATAAAAAATATAAATAATAATTATATTTATCCTCCTATAATTCAACAATAATCACAATCATAATCATAATCAGAAGAAGAAACTGCCATGCCTGTACACTGGCTGTCTAATCTTGAGCATTTTATTTTGTCCTTACCTCAACTCCAGAGTGTTGAGGCGAGTTAGTGGATAATTATGTGGGACGATGTTAGAGGTGAAAATGGCTAGCCATTTGGACCTTAAGGGATGTCTGTTTCATTGTAGAGGATGGATTGCACTGCAGTGACTGTAAACCCCTGTGCGGATTGCCAAGCCGTCTTTCAGCGCACGTCTACCTACCCATAAACCCATGAAAGGAGCACAATCTAAAAGAGTTGGACCCTGGCACAGACATGCGGCAAACATCTTTTCTGAACCGCTCCAGCTAATTAATTTTCTAATTAATTTGTAATTCCCCACGACCAATGAGCTGATTAACCAATAACCACTACAGAGACCTGGGGATATGAGGGCATAAGCAGTCTGCCACTATGTACCTATAATAGCACACTGACTTGGCCAATAGGCCTACTGTGAATTTAATCTCATTTGTTCTAGTTGGGGAACAGCGGCGCTATATTCAAAGGCTATGACTTTCGGATATGGCTTGCCTAAGGCGAAACCATATACATATGCGGAAAACAATACAATGTTCCTTAATCAAATCAAATAACATAAGATAAGAATAAGATAAACCTGCCTGTGGGGGCCCTGGGGGGGGGCAGGAGAGAGAGAGAGAGAGAGAGAGAGAGAGAAGGAGTGCAATTTTTACCCATGCAATAACCTGGGCAATGCTGGGTACCGGAATCTGAACGTGCGCGCGATGCGCTGTCAGCGAATATATAGTTGCATGCTGATCCATAACCCATGGTTTAATAATATTATTTATGGCCTCATTCTTGGGTCCTTCAAGCATTATGGAGTCAAAATGCAATCTGATTTACTACACCCTAACTCATGTCCCAGCATCCCAACTCTGCATCCATTTGTGCACACAACAAAATAACTTTGACATCCCAAGAGATACACAGATATAATTCAGGTAGCACCTTGCCAGCTTGTCATGGCTCTATAGTCGCTCGGCACCTCGGTGAGGCAATGCACCGCAGCGCTCCATCATCCGCTTGTGTCTCTCCTTCGACGCGGACAGCTCCGGTCGGTGTTGCCGATACGGCAGCCAACATCGGCCCCTAGATAATGATTGGGAGAGAAAGGGTTCTTCTCATTGTCTCTGTGTATAGTAGATATTCCAATGAAAATGCCCCTCATTCAGCGACACTGAAACACACAGCTGCGTTCCACTTCACACTGTGTCTGGCGCAGTGTGACTCAAATCACGTCTGAGCGGAAACTGTTTCCCAGTTTTAAAGGTCACTGGCACAGTCACACATTAACCACAGGTGATTCATATCAAATTGTACTGTATTGGGGAAGTTCGGCAGTGTAAGTAGTCCATGTGTGGTGTGCCAGAGTCCATGCAGGAGTCAGCAGTCAAAAGTCAAAAGTCAGTTACAGACAGTGCAGGTCTTAAGTTCTCATAATTGTCTCCGCCAGGCCGAAAGGCATGGCGAGAGAGTATGTTTTACCCCCTGTCCGTCCGTCCGTCCGTCCGTCCGTCCGTCCGTCCGTGTGTCCGTGTGTCCATCTGTCTGCGAGCGGCTAATCTCCGGCACCGTTGGCCCGGCCGCTGCGAAACTGTGCACACATACTCCCTGGATGCCAATTCAGAACCTCATTTTTCAGATTGGCCTGTTATAGCGCCACCAGGAGGCCGATTTGTGCAAAATCATTTTTTTTATATTACTCCTACAGATTGTATCCAAACATCACGCAAATTACACAGTATCTCTATAGTCATGTGATCAACACGGATCTGTCTGATTTTCCATATTCCATCCTGATTGGCTAAGGTTGGCTTCCAAAGTTTGCAGGATTGGTCCATTTTGAACTAAATGCCTCAAATCATGAACGCAGCTTGCGATTTCCGTGAAATTTCACACGCACATTGCGTGAAACTTTGCACGCATACTCCCTAGAGGCCAAGGAAAAACATCTGCCCTGCATTTTTCACATTAGCCTTTTATAGTGCCACCAGGAGGCCGACTTATGTAAAATACATATTTTGAGATTAAGCCTTCAGATTGTATCCAAATGTCACGCAAATCGGTACACATGATCTCTATAGTCATGTGATAAAGATGGATCTGTTTGATTTTTCATATTCTATCCTGATTGGCTAACATTGACATCTAAAGTTTGCAGGAGTGGCCCGTTTTGAACAAAATGCCGCAAATCATGAACGCAGCGTCCGATTGCGGTGGAACTTTGCACGTATATTCACACTACGTTGAAGAACAAACGCCACCCTTTTAACATTGCCCTATTATAGCGCCGCGATTTTTCTTTTTTATATTACTCCTACAAATGTTGTCCAAACATCATGCAAATCAGTACACATTATCTCTATAGTCATTTTTTATTATAATCTTTTGTCGGGCAGAAACTTTGTATCTCAATATTTCAACTTTTTATGTATTTTTTTGTTTTTGTAAATTAATGCCCTACTTCACCATAATAGTGTCACACAAAAGTAGTAAAAAAATAGCCGATCTCCAAGCTCACAACGCATCGCAATGCAACGAGTTGTGAGCTTGTAGATCTGCAATTTTTGCTCACTTGTACATTTTCTGAACATAATAACGTTTCCACCCGACAGCGACGATGTGCAGTTCAAGCTCTGTTACATGACGGCTACTGGCACAAAGGTTTTGTTGTGAAGACACCAATGTGTTCATGTTATTTACTTTTTATTAGATAACCTAAGGGCCCCAATCTTGTTTTGAGGTGTCACCCCCATGCACACAGTGCCCCAGCACTGTTCTAATTATAATATCATAGTACCTCAAACAGCCCCCCGATGTATATTTAACTACTAAATGTTACTAAATTAAGCACAGCTTAATCAGTCTCTACTACATGGGATTAATGAGTCCCTCTGCTTCTGTCCTGAGATACAGTGATTCACGGCGCAGATAGGACAGCATAGTGACAGGGTCTATCTCAGGAGCTGGCTCAGGCTCAGACCAATGGCCTTGGATCAAGGATGATTCTTCCATCATTCTCCCACTGTCTCCGGTGTGCCACAGTATCTGTTTTTTTTAAAGCCCAAACAAGATAAGGCAGTCCACTCACCTTCCCTTTGTATTTATCTTCATTGAGGCAGACAATCGGGGAATATATATGAGAGAGAGAGAGAGAGAGAGAGAGAGAGAGAGAGAGAGAGAGAGAGAGAGAGAGAGAGAGAGAGAGAGAGAGAGAGAGAGAGAGAGAGAGAGAGAGAGAGAGAGAGAGAGAGAGAGACTAGTCATGTCAAGTCCAAGATTCACATTGGAGCCATGCCATTTCTTTTGGGGAATCCCGAGATCCACATAATTTACTATTTTCTATACCTTATTTATATTAAGTGAAATAGTAGAACACAGAACACTGTTTATTTATGTTCATATTTCTTGATGAGGATGAGGCTTCTACAGCAGAGAGAGGTTTATTGGATGGGAAAGGAAATGTTAATGAAATCGGAGCTCGTGGTTCCTTTACTGCTCAGTGCCGCTTTGAGCAGAAAATGAAGTGGTGCTTAAAAAGTGGAGGAATGGACTGAAGTGATGACTTTTTATGTATTTTTATAACTGGCCCACCATTAACCAAGCACACAATATGCAAATAGCTATAATGCAACAGTCACCTATTTCCAAATGTTACACAACAATTGTAAAAAAATGTAAATATGAACTCTAAAATGCATCACCAAAAATATATTCTGATTCAACAAACTATCTAAACAATGTTTTAAATGCAAACTTATTGTATGTTAATCAGTCAAATAATCAACCAACTGCATCTAGACTAGAACAATGAGGAAATAAAACATTTGGATAAAACAAAATGGCCACTGACCTCTTGAAGCATGCATCCTTTAACATGAGGATGTAAGAGCCATTGTATATGTTGCAAACTGATGTCTCTGGCCTCATCCTTGACTTTATCCATGGGTATGAGATGCATTTATAGACATCACGAGACAAAAGCAAAAAGCATTATTTATTTTTTTACAAGGACAAATATGTCTGGAAGAATAACTTTACTCAAGGGCGCAGGCATAATAGCCCAAACTAAAATCATCGATATTGACCTGACGTCTGGCCACTGAGACCCTCCATTCCTCTTCTTATGTGTCCTCGCCCTCCGCATAGGACACGCGTGATGAAAAAGCAGATAGTGCCACAGACAAATCATCTTATCGTTGTCCACAATTACTGATTAATGGCTACCAGTGTACGACAGTAGCCTAACTGATGTGGACCTTTGTCCTTTTTTGTTGATCTTTTTTGTTAGGTGAGATGGTGAAGATGGTTTTATAAATACGCTCTTCATTAGATTTAATCTCCCCTGCATAATGCAGCGTGCCGGGTGGTTAAATGCGGAATTAGATTTCCCAGCATGCCCCGTGGGTGCAGGAACTTATGTGTTATTGTGTTAATTGTGTTATCTGATTCTGCATTGGGACTTTGTGTCTAATGTTGTGCCATGGTGTTAATTTGCTTATTGATGTTGATAAATGTGTGAATTAGTTAATGTTTGTTATGATCCCCTCCTCTCAGTTTTACCATAGTATTTGGGTTGGCTTGTGTGGGGACGTTTTCTGAGCAGGTCACCACAATAAATGAGTTATTCCTTAAAGCCATTGTCATACTTCTTAAAGATGAGCAAAGGTTGGGTCGTTACAAGGCTGGCGAATGCGCTGGGCATACTGGGCAATTCATGCCCAGAGTTGAGTTGGTGAGATTGGTGTGTGTGTGTGTGTGTGTGTGTGTATGTGTGTGTGTGTGTGTGTGTGTGTGTGTGTGTGTGTGTGTGTGTGTGTGTGTGTGCGTGTGCGTGCACGTGCGTGTGCGTGCGTGTGCGTGTGCCTGTATGCACGTTCGTGGGAGCTGTCCCCGGTGCTGAATGGGGCAGAAGAGAGATGGATAGAACACATGACTTTGGTTCAGCCCTGCTTGCATGTTGTGGTTGTAAATGCATACCTTAGGGCCTAATTCATTTTTTCCCGTATACACAATCTTGAGAATAGAAACGATTTCCAGTGGTTTCGATCAATGAGAGCAAGAGTGATCGGGAGGGAGAGGGAGGGAGGTGAGAAAGAGCAAGTCAGGTGTGTGGCATGAGAAGAAAGACACACGAAAGTCATCTGAATCTGCTGATCATCTTTTTTCATTTTTGTTTAACTTAACCCATTTAGAGCGGGAACTTTCCCTAATCTGTGTGTCATTTTTTATTTTATTTGGGCAATTCAAAAATAGCAGATCTACAAGCTCAGCGAGTGCCGGTTCCCTAAATTGACGAAGTACACTTAACACCACGTGGTTTTAAGTAAATGACACACACGTTTTGTCACATGTGTTTTGTGAAATCCACATGGTGGGGTGGGTTGGTTATTTTGCCCGGGGAGCCACACTGCCTCGCGCCAGCACTGGGTAGTCACATTCGTGCCAGGAGTAGGATTGCCAAGTTGAAAGTTGCTGAGGAAGCCCCCGCTGGGACAGGTCAGAAAGAACAAAGGCACCAGCTCATGCCGCTGAAAGCGCCATCAAAGAAGAGAGCAAAGTGTGTGTGTGTGTGTGTACTGTACACACACACACACACACACACACACATACACACACACACACACACACACACACACACACACACACACACACACACACACACACACAAACACGCAGAGTTATTACTTTCCAGAACTTTTCAACTGTCCTAATTATTTCTTCAGAGCAAACGCTGGCATTTGAATTTGAACCTCGCCGCTAGCCTCAATCCTAGCCGAGTATTATAAATAATGAATATTAATGTAAAGACTTCAAGCCACCGTACAGTCTGACTTCCTCTCATTTTGTCTGGTAGGGCTTCAGTCCCTGTGTAACTCTCTCTCTCTGTCTATGAGCATACCTCCGACAGCCAGCAGAAGGTAACATGTAAAAGTACTTTGAGAACAACTCCACAGCCTCCACAGTGTACCTCCTCTCCTCCTCTCCTCCTCCTCCTGGCTGACAGGCAGTGACATGCTAACTGTCCATCTTTTCCACCCCCATTAAGGTGGAGGTTTCACACTGCTCTTCTCTGGGGCTGCCAGGCAGTCCTCCTGTCTTAGTATTTCACTTTGAAGTTTTCCATACCCAGATAAAGCGAAATCATGGCTCCCTCTGACAACCCTGCAGACAAGCGTGGACGTATTTTGCACAGGTGTAAGGCATGTCTACTTGGTAGTAGTTGGCAGAGGCATAAAAGACGGTGACTGCTCAAATGTGAAATTGTATTAGTAACAAAGACATTGAATATATGGCTTTGACCAATAATGGAATAAGGCGTATATATGAAGTATATGAGTCCACATTTGGGCAAGGTTTCAACTAGATCTTAGCCCCATTGACTTTCATTATAACTGATTGGAGCTTGGTCTATGGCTAAAGTCCCACAATCTAAAGTTTGCTTCATCATCAGTGGATTCACAACAGCTGTTTTAAAAGCATCTGGACAAAACCCTGATGCTAGCTCCCCAAAGTTGGGTAATACAGTACGAGGGCATCAATTAATGTGGGGTGATGATTTGTTTGTGATTGTATTTGATTTGTCTATCACATACCGTTAGCTTATGTATTCACAAAGACAATTAGAACATTTGGTTAACACTTCAAGTAAAAAGATACAAGATATAGCCTATTAGTTCCGCTGGGATATGCGGAGAGAGTTATCTCAAAACATGGAAGTTGTTGCTAGCGTGCCTCACTTTTGCTGACACGCAGGGTGAACTGTCAAAGGTCGCTGTTATTCATTGTTTTGCTTTGTTTGTCACCAGATGAACTACAGTCTATTCAGCTGTGAATTCTACCACATCATATACATAGCAGCCATGTTTGGAGGGCCGAGTGTGAAATGTAAGGTTACCATGGTAAGCTCCTTAACCTTAAGTAAAGGTCGCTGCCAGTGAAGCGTACAGAACTTTAGCTGCACCCATTGGTCAGCTGCCATAATATGCTGACCAAATGGGTCAGCGCAAGCTATCAGCCTCTTGTCCTTTTATCACTCCCTTCACCCCAGGTTAGACATTGGACAGCAGACAAATGTTCATAGCTTACCATAAAGCTTTATCATGTCACTTTTTTCAAATGCTATGTTGTCCAATATGTATGGTAGAGTATATGTTAGTACAATATAACGTATACAATTGGAGTGGTTGTGTTGGGTCTCGCTGCTCTTCTATTGAGACATTTAGATCCCGTGGCTGGTTTGACACAACCTTTGACACGATCCAGCCTTGTGAGACGAAGGTAGACAACATTTCCAATGCCCTGTACTAATAGTTAGGAGTTATTAAGTATTTCTTCACTCTACTTTCTGTTCAAGCAGAAAAGGCCCAGAGGGGGCAAAAAAACGGGGGGGGGGGGGGGGGACATGAATTGGCTGATTATGTATGAATTGGAGATTAACTGCAGAAAGGACCCAGGTGGTGCCGAGTCTTGGATGTCTATCGTTGGGCTTAGAGGAGAGCCCAGTGGGACTGCCACTGACAGGGCCCTGCTGGGCTGACTTAACCCATTAAGACCTGAGGCCGATTCTAAAAAGGTTTTCTAAATCCTTCTTTTTTTAAAACATAAAAATAATATATAAAAAAAAATATCTCAAAATATGTTGTTCCAGAAATCTCCAGAAGCAAAGATTTGAGTTACAAACGTTCGCTTTAAAAAAAAATTACACATTCAAAGATTTGCACACATTTCACACATTCACAATAAAAAAAAAATAGCCCAAAATGTTAATCTTAAAAATTACACACAGCTGCGTTCCCGGTCTAAATGGATTAACTTCACCACCAGATGCCTTCCTCCTGGCTCAATAATACTCCTGGAATAAACATTGAATAGAGTACAATATACTAGAATAGACTAGACTAGACTAGACAATAATAGAATAGAATAGAACGTATTAAATACATTATAGTCACATCATTACTTCTATTATTACTTCTGGAGAAGTAGAATATAGGACAGAATACAATACAATGGAACGCAGTAGAATGAAATGGACACAACTGTCTTGTTTGCCTTTGTTTTCTGTGTAGTAGAAGGAGGAGGAGGAGGAGGGGGGGAGGAAGGGAAGAGCTGCAGTAAACACAGTCAGTTTAACACCAAAAGCCACCAGGGAAACATAACAGATTGTTATTGATATTGCAAAGGTGGGGGTTGAGGGCTCAGTTAGGATGCATTGCATCATGTTCACATCTAAAGGGCAATGTGGCACAGATAAATGTTAGCTGTTGGTCAGTTTCAGCCTTGTGACAGTCACAGTTTCAGTGATATATTACTTTTTTTTTTTTTTTTTACCATTCGTGTAGCGACACATATTTCTTGCCCTTTACAAAATGATAATACTAGTGTCATGTTGGTGCCTGTGCAGAATAAGAAGTTGCATTAGTCATTCGCAAATGCATTTGAAGGTCTCTGGTCAAAGAGGCGCGACGGTCATTTCTCAGTTCACTAAACGTGGGGGGTGCATGGTAAATAGGTCCCTGTTTTCCTGTTTTTTTTTTATGGGACCCTGGATCCCAGGAGCACATCTCTGGACAGCTGTCTTGACTTGTCGTTGTGCCCACAACTCAGCATTCAGCACATGTGGCGTGCTGGTGAAAGGCCAATAGCAATGTGCTTTCAGGCTATGAAATTGGGGCATTGGGACTGGTCAAAAATTGGACCTCATGGGGATGGTACACAGCAGCTTGAATGGTCGGTTTACATGGTTGGAAGTGGTTGGTGTGGCTAGAATAGAAACCAGCAGTGCTCCGGGTCCACTGGAACACTTGCTGGAGCAAGATAGGGGACTGCTGTTGCGGTGGATTAGTGCATCTGATGATGACTTGGACATGGTTTTGCGTATCAGGAATTGTGTCGATTGTGACACAAAGCCTTCATGGCATGGGCTATAACAGCAAGCTGTGTGGTAGCAATCTTTTGTTTACATTTACAGTGTGTGGCTTAGAGCATTGGTTCTCAAAGTGGGGTCCGGGGACCCCCAGGGGTCCTTGAGGGAGTTCCAGGGGTTCCCCAGCTAAATGATGGATACCGGTAGTTAGGAACCAAATGGACCCTTACGGGTCTGTAACTCGTGAGAGTGTACGAATGGAACCAAATGGACCCTAACGGGTCCATTTCGTTCCATTTGTACACTGTCAGAGTAAAATTATCATTGATTTTACAATATGAATTGGGGTCCCAGAGATAGAAATGCCATTCAATGGGGGTCCGTATGGTTGAGAATCACTGCTAGAGCCGTAAACATCTTCTCTTATGGGGGTCCCTGGCATATCTTTTCAAATGGGGGTCCGCAAGGTAATAAGTGTCAATTTGGTCTGTGTCTCAGAGGTGGGCTGTGGAGAGCTGTGCGTGTTCATAACATTATCGATGTTATTATACAACAGGTAGTTCCGACCAAGCAATCTGATGGGCTGAAATAGGCTCTCTACCCGTGCTCAAACGAGCATGACAGCACACCTATATAAAAAGCAGCTGTGCTGATCAGACGGAGCCTCGGCAGAGCAAAGCCTAGTGTAGTAGCTAAATATGTCATTAAAAATGAATGAATTAAGTAAGTAAGTAAGTAAGTAAGTAAGTAAGTAAGTAAGTAAGTACGTAAGTACGTAAGTACGTAAGTACGTAAGTACGTACGTACATACATTTTACAGGCGATCCACCATTATTCATTTCTCAGATTTTATCAGCATATACATCTAAGTAAAGAAGAAAACCAGGATGCTAATTGGCAGATTTTGAATCTACCAAAACAATATATAAACCAATCGACTCTGAAAAAGAGTTGCTGGATGCTGCTACACCTGCTGGGACTGCTGTCAGCACAAACCCACCAACTCCCAGGGTGACAATGCAGGACAAGCTGTCAGAAGAAGCTGGGGGGTAACAGCTCGACAGAAGATGAAGGCTCATGATGACGGCGCCCCTCTATCCTGGCTAACTGGACCAGTCAGCAGTGGAGAGACGGGAAGACCTGTAACACATGACTTTTCGTTAATGGTGGAAGCTTTGAATTCACAGCATGCAGAGATTCAAAAATCCTCCTGCCTTCTGAAAAGGTAATTGGCAAGCACTCATCGGAAGAGTGGATTAACAATAAGGTAAGCAGCCATGCACAGTACCAGGGGGGTATTCCATCACCGTTGTTAAAGGGATATGCACTTACCTGAGGAAGCCTGGTTATAATTAACGTTAGGAACTTTAGGCTCACGCCATTCCATTAACACAAATTGGGAAAACACAAGGGGTATAATCAGGGGGCTAATATGGATTACAGAGACTAAAAATCCTATATTATTTGCCTAAGAATGAAAAACACAAGGAAGTATAATTTGGACAAGAGAGATATAGTCTGTTCTAGCCTATAGGAATTATGTTGGGAAAACAAACAAACTAACAAACATCTGGACAGTGAAATACAGATGTATTCATGAAAAACAGAAAGGGGGTAATCTGCCTCAACGTGAGGCGTTTATGTATTTATTAATATTTAAAGGTAGGGTAAGTGATATTTTTTGGTTAAAACAAAAAGTATTTTGTTAAAAGGTTAAAATACTATATTCTGATAGTAATCATTGCTATAGAGTGTTTTTTCAGTAACAGATGTCTCCCTGTCTCTCCAGCTCTTTAATAAACAGAAAATACATTTTTCGGTAGGTGTCAGAATCTCAGCCAATCAGGAGAAAGTACCCATTTTTAAGCTTAATTTGTATAGTGTTCCAGATCTAATTTTGCCTGCTCATTTCTTAGTGTCATCACTTCCAATTTCACTTGTTTAATCTGTATCCTGATTGAGTTCTCTGTCCTGGTTGGATAAAATTGGAAATGAAACTGAAACTGAAACGAAAATGCATTTTCTGTTTAATAAAGAGGTGGAGAGACAAGGAGACTCCTAATACTGAACAAACACTCTATAGCAATGAGTACTATCAGAATATAGAGCTATTTAACAATGATTTTAACCAACGCAAATCACTTACCCTACCTTTAAAATAAATATGTCTGAGAATTTCCAACAATATTTTGTATTTGTATGAGATGGTGGGGAAGCTGAGAGCGATGGCATAGGAGGAGCACTTGCAACCCTGTAAATTAGTATTATTATCTCCAAGGCCACCTCTTTACTCTTTGTCATCTTTCTAGCTTTCCTCTTTCTATGGCTTTGAACTTTTCAAAGCAATCAGGAAAGCCAGAGACAGACAGATGCTTTTAAAAATGTCCATAAAAACACACTACAGTACCTTCTTCCTTTTCTTTGCACTTTCTATATTGCCCTTTGATGACTTTGAACTTTTCAATGGTACAGACCGGCAGTACATCAGAGCTGGAAGCAAATGTCAGTGACCATTGACAGTGTTACATTGTTTACTGTACATATTCTTCTTTTTGATTTCTAATTGTTTATATGATGTTTGGTATAGGATTTTATTCTTGTCAGTCATTAAATGTTTAGATGAATTGAGTACAAATGACCCCAATGGAAACACGCCATAGGCTTTTTTCATTATTTTTGGAAAATGAAAAGAAAAAAAATACAATAAAAAAGTTTAATAAAATAAGTGAAAAAGGTTATCGAAAAAACACGCCCCCCTCGCGTATTAGGAGGGCGGGGTGAGTCACCAGAACCAAGGACGGGTGTTTTTGATAAATCTAACATGGTTAAAATGGAGTTTGAAGTTATAATGGGTTTGTATAGGAAGGGGGCGTGTCTGATAAAATGAATATCATAAATCTAAATACTGAATCAAGCAACTTAAAAATGGTCTGGGGGGCTCACAAAAGCCTGAGTAGATGATAAAATGACCCAAAGTTTTTTTTTAAGTGAAATATCCCTTTAATATCCTCTTAGCAGACCTTGTATTGAACTGTACTTTTCTGTGCCTTTTTTGCAAACTGCTAATAAAGTATTCAATCAATCAATCAATCAATCAATCAATCAAACCATGCCTGGTCAACATCTGGTAGAAAGTTGGAGGGACCGAGGGCGAGGCCTAATTTAATAACATGCAAAACAAATTTAAACAATATTATGTAGTAGGGGGAACCTGCTTCGTCTATGTATCACCTATTGGCCTGAAAAACGTTGAAGACCCCTGCTCTACACAATTTCGATATAGAATTTAAGGGCCTATGTCACAGCTGCATTAGATTCCCGTGCAGGTTGATCTGACATTTCAAAAGCAAGATCTAGTATGCTACCTGTGTATTGACATGAATCATTGACAGTGACAGGAACTGTTAAAAGGTCTGATTAGTTTCAGGTGGGGAAGGATTCAGTGAGACACACACAAGTGTTGCACGGTTAGACGCGTATATGAGACAAACTGAATCAGGCTAAGTCCGCGATTAACCTTACACATGTGGCCAATTAAAGCCAGCGGCATGCCTCATGCATTGCAAAGCCGGTAAAGTTCAACTTCTCATACCTGCTCTGTGTGTGTGTGTGTGTGTGTGTGTGTGTGTGTGTGTGTGTGTGTGTGTGTGTGTGTGTGTGTGTGTGTGTGTGTGTGTGTGTGTGTGTGTGTGTGTGTGTGTGTGTGTGTGTGTACACGTGCACGCGCGCCTGTCTGTCTGCCTGTCTGTCTGTCTGTCGCGTGTGAGAACTGAACGAGTTAAAGTGCCAGTTTTATTGTTGCCAATTTGTACAGCATGACTTTAGCTGACAACCGTGAAAAACAGATCCTTATTCTTATACTGTACATAGAACCACTGGCCTACGCCCATTCCGTGGGGGAAAACAAACCTTTTTCCTTAATTTTTTTTGCTGTTATGTGACATTTTTTAAAGCAATATGAAAAGTGATTTTGTGCTTTTTAATCATCGAATTGAAATGAAAAAGTGTATTCATCCTAAACTCATACATAAAGAATCTTGTGATATCTGTCCAAACCTGCACTGCTCCTCTTTCTGTCTTGTATGACACTTGTGTTACTCTTTATTGTATATCCATCTTTATTGCTCCAGCAGAATGACTAGATTGTGGATATGGTGCTAGGGTAATTTATCACAATACAAGATGACAACGTAAGTGTTGGCGAAAGAGGCTCGTTCATCATTGCTATGTTTGTCTGTGGATGATTCAATTTGAAGTTTGTCATCACGTTCAGCCAGATGGGGCTTCGAGGGACAGTACACTTCGTGGTGGAGTTGACTGTAGCCATGTGTCTGGGAGTCTTTATCTCTGTGAGGGTGGGTATTGATCCATTTATAAACACAGCAGCAGCAGCAGTATTTACCACAGACAAACAAGTCAAACTTGACATTTGCACACAGATACTGTATAGTCACTCACGTCCACACATTTTAAGTACAGTAATAATTCAGCCATGTGGCAGTGAAATGACCGTCAAAATAAGCTTACAAAAATGATTAATGATACGTGTGAATAAATAATCAAATCACCTGTTTCCTTGTATTTGTTTCAACCATCTAACTCACACTCTCATGCTAGGGTTGCTGCTATAGTATGGAGAAATAAGGGACACCAAGTTCCTTCAGACATCCCTGCATGGGACATGGGTACTACTGGTAGAACTTCAAAGTATAGATACTCCTGGTTAGAGGTGTAATGATATAGTAACTGCATCGAAAAATCTTTTTGAATTTTCAACGATCTACTATATCGATATGCAAACAGCAAAATATCGTATCGTTTGACTTTGTATCGTATCAAATCGTTTTGCAATGCATATAATCAATTTTATCAATATTATTAATTTTAAGAAGAAAAAAGAGAAAGAGGGGTTTATATCCAGTATCCAGGTATTTATTTTTCACACAAAATTTTGGGGTAAATAAATAGTTACTATATCAATTTTAAATCATTGAATCGAATCGTATCGTTCTAAATTAACCTGTCCTGTATCGTTCATGTATCGTATCGACTAAATCACTGAATCGAAACGTATCGTATCGTTCTAAATTAACCTGAATCGTTCATGTATCGTATCGACAACCAAGTATCGTGATACGTATCGAATCGTTAAAACGTATCGTTACACCCCTACTCCTGGTCAAAGATTACTCAACTACTGTACAAGTGAAATTTGCTCAAACTCATTTTAGGAAGGAAACAAGCTCATTTCGGTACTCTGGCAGAGGGAGAGTAGCGCCCAGGATTACAGTTTTGGCATTGGGTGAAAAAATGGGTTACAAAATTGTGGAATAAAACATAAATAAATACAAAACATTAAACATTGAAGACCTATATGTTAGGGGCGTGTTTCACACATTTTTAAGTTTGTTTTTTAGAATTAAGTGCTATTACAGTTCAGCAAAAATGTTGAACATTTGTATTTGATTAAAACTATCACTATGATTGTTTTTCTCTCCACTATATTGACACACATTTCAACATGAGGAGCAAGTTCCTGCAAACCCACTCACTCACTCACTCACTCACTCACTCACTCAGTCACTCAGTCACTCTCTCTCTCTCTCTCTCTCTCTCTCTCTCTCTCTCTCTCTCTCTCTCTCTCTCTCTCTCTCACCGCCTAATGATGCTTTTATGAAGAATATAATGATAGGTTTTTTTTTATCCTCTTTTTTGATGAGGACACTAGGATTGATCGTGCTGTGGTGCTGTGCAAGAGGGTGGTCAGATGTTTTTCTATACAGCTTAAAAAGGAAAAGGGAGTTAGCTGTGGTGCAGAGAGAGACTGCCTGAGCATTCACTGAAGTCTGAGTGTCCCACCATGTGGGGATCCAGGCAGGCAATAATTGGGAGAGTCCTTGAACAGCAGACGGCCATTGTGTAAGTCCTCTCTGATGACAAAAAAAAGCCTGTCACCTCATCAATACATGGCGGCACATCGATGTCCTTGAGGCCATCAGCAAGTCACTTAGCCCTCTGGCTGAATTTAAAGATACACTTTATGTTGCTCGTGTTTCTTTTATGAAACCCATGCTCCATCTGTTCAACACATCACGATCTTGGCAGTGGTGGAGGAAGACACAGACCTCACCAGATTAATCAAGATAAAAGATCCTGACTGTGCATAATAAATGACAGTTCATTGGGTCACAATGACCCATGCACCCCAAGAATTGCTTGATATGGCCTCTGCCCTACAATTAAATTTGAACTATGTCAGTGTGGTCGACAAGGGGTTGATCTGAGCCAGACTGACATCAGAGATGGAAATGGTGACTAGCATGGTGCATACTTAAAAGAGAATGAAGAATTACACATTTCACAATAGATCAAATGAAGTGACACGATGTGACTAAATGTATTAGTTAGATTAAACATGTTATTACATATATTCTTTACCATGTATTTTTAAGTAGAGGGGCCCTGTTAGTGCACCGAAGAAGAAGAGGACCTTGGGCAGGGTCTTCATGTCCACTGACACAGCACCAGAACATCAGAACCAGAACCAGAGCCAGGACATAGCCTCTGAGCTAATGATCCTACTACCTCCAGACAACCATCCTGGGGGGAGAGAACACCAGAAGCTGTTCTTGTTCTCCCACCTGGTAAGGAAACATATTTGCTTTCCAGCTACCAGTGCCCCTTGGAAAATGTTGTCACCTCTCACTGTGCAACACTAAAGCCATACCATGTCAACAGGCTGATATTCCTGGCTATAAACTTTTAAAAGGGCACCATGTAGCCTATGTTATTTGTTGTTTATTGTATGTTGAGGTTCACTGTATTTACTTTCAGTTATTGCTTGACCTTGAAGGTGGGCCAGTAAGTCTCAGACTGACTTTCCATTGAAGTGATGTAGCCTACTGTAGATGTCAGCACACAAGTAATGTAACTTAATGTAGTGGTCCAGGTGAATGAGGTTTACATGATCATCTTATTGTCTCCGCCAGGCCGAAAGGCCGTCCGTCCGCGCGCACGTGTGTCCGTCCGTCCGTGCGTGTGTGTGTCCGTCCGTGCGTGTGTGTGTCCGTCCGTGTGTGTGTCCGTCTGTGAATAGGTTATCTCTTGCACGGTTGGCTTGATCGCAGCGAAACTGTGCACACACACTCCCTGGATGCCAATTCAGAACTTTTGCCCCAAATTGTTCACATGGGCCTGTTATAGCGCCACCAGGAGGCCGCTTTTTTTTTTGTTGACAGTACTCCTACAGATATTGTCCAAACGTCACTCAAATCGGTACACAGTATCTCTATAGTCATTACACAAAACGGGTCTTTCAGATTTTTCATATTCCATCCTGATTTTGCTCTGTTTTGAACAAAATTTCCTTCAAATCATGAACACAGCTTGCAATTTCCGTGAAATTTTGCACGCACATTCCCACTAGGCCGAGGAAGACATGCCACTTGAACATTTTCACATCAGCCTCATGGTGGCGCTATACCATGCCGATTACTGTTTTTACCTATAACTGCACCGATATGTGTAAAACTTTGTATGTGCACTCCCTAGAGGTCAGGGAAAAACCTTTGCCCTGCATTTTTCATATCTACCTTTTATAGCGCCACCAGGAGGCCCACTTATATCTTTTTTTAAATCACGCAAATCGGTAGACATGATCTCTATAGTCAACTGATCAAGCCGGATTTTTCACATTCCAGCCTGATTGGCGAATGCAGAACATTGCTACCCCACACTATCCTACCTGACCCTGGCGGAGACCTGTGCTCCGTTTGTTCTGTTCAGTTACCTATAAAACAAATATTGTGTTTGTTAAAAAAACAAATATTGAGTTTGTAAAAAAAAAAGGAATAAAAGTATTGTTCCCAAAAGCAATGATTGCAATACAGAATTGCAATAACAGACATTTGGCAATACAGAATAGTGTGTCATATCCGGGATGTGATTAATGCTGTGGGAAACAGCAGCATACACGGAGCAACACGGAGGGTATCGTTCGGTTCGTAGTACAGTACTGTACGTGCTGAACCAAAAGCCTCATACTGAACGGTTCAATATATGCAGTGGTGGAAAGTAACGAAGTACATTTACGTACATTAAGTACTGTATTTAAGAACAATTGTGAGGCACTTTTACTTTACTGGAATATGTCCAAATTTCAATACTTGTACTTCTACCCCACTACATCTCAGAGGCAAATATTGTGCTTTTTACTCCACTGCACTTATTTGAAAACTTGAGTTACCAGTTACTTTGTAGATTTTGATTATTATTACAAAACATTGTACCACTTAAACATTTACCACTTTTTCCCTATTAAGACTTTGGCTATTTAAAAAATATTTTTAAACATGTTAAACCTATGAAATGGGACCTTCTGGATAATTGGTAGGCCTACTATAACTTTTGGTACTTATAGTACATTTTTATGCCAATACTTTTGCACTTTTACTCAAGTACATTTTGAATACCAGACGTACTTGTAACAGTGTTTCTGCATGGCAATATTGATACTTTTACTTGAGTAAAACAATTTAGTACTTTTTCCACCACTGCCTATACAGTACATCGTTACACGCGTATGTGTATATTAAATGACATGTAAGAAAGAAAATACAGGACACATGTGTCGCAGTTCAATTGGATTGCCTATTTCCATATACTGAAATAGTAAGTCTCTAACTTGAAGCCGGTTGACCAGATATGATGGTCTCACTGTAACTGAAATCCATAAATAATGAAGGATAGTCCTGTCACATAGCTAAAAGAATGTGGATGGAGATTTTTTCTTCCACTCTTAAATGATTCATAGAGCTCTTGACATTAAAATTGACAGAGTTGACAGCATTTTATACATAGACAACATGTCTCACACATGACACATATGGGGAGGGGGGGTTATTTATTTATTGCAGGCGGTTAAGAAATATTTAATATGCCAAGGAGAATGACACATTTCCAGAAGAATAGAGGTGGACAGCTACTGATAAAAACTACATGAGTTATCTAGGTGTCATAATAACTTTGTCATGAAGGGGAGAAAATAGAGTGGGGAGACATGTGACATGTCCTTAGTCAAAATTACTCAATCACACATTAAGTGGTTGAGTTGAGTGCAAAAAAGGTCCAAGTTGATTATTATTTAAGTTTTGCCACTTGAGCACATGTACTTCAGCTGCAATAGATTAGTCATTCAAGAGATGAATGACTAATAATAATAACCATCCTTTGTTATTGCACATAGACCAGAGGTCTTCAACAGGGGGTCCGCGACCCCTAGGGGGTCCGTGGAGGTACTGCAGGGGGTCAGCAAAATTATTGTTAGATTTGATTTTTTTTTTTAACATTAAAACATTTTTTATATATTTTTTTCAAAAATGTCCATTTGTCTTTAAATATTTATGTTTAAAATAAATCATGATTCTGTCCATTTTGAATAGCTTCTATACATGATTATTGTGCAATTGACAGATTGTTGATGGTATTGACATTGGTTCTCAGTTAATAAGGTATGTTTATAGTGCAGCGGCTAAAAGCAATATTTTGGGAGAATCGTTCACTTGGTGATACAAGCGTGAAACTTGGTACAGATCACCTTGTTTTCGTGAACCCTTCGGCTGATGCAAACAAAACCAAAGAGTACAACTCTTAGCGGTGGATCACTCGGCTCATGCGTCGATGAAGAACGCAGCTAGCTGCGAGAAGTAATGTGAATTGCAGGACACATTGATCATCGACACTTCGAACGCACCTTGCGGCCTCGGGTCCATCCCGGGGCTACGCCTGTCTGAGGGTCGCCACACAATCAATCGGACGCCCCCCGTTTCCTCGGAGGCGGGGGCCCCGTCCGCGGCTGGAGCGTCGCAGGCCCCCCGGGGCCTTCGTCCTCTCAAGTGCAGACGAGATGCCCGATCCGGCCTCCTTCGGGGGGCTCGGAGCTCGGGACGCCGTCACCCCTGCCGTCGCTTCGCCCCCGGGCGGGGAGCCGGCCGGGCGTCCTCCCGTTCGCGGGGTGGGCTCCCCGGTCGGCCACCCTAGCCCGGGGCTCGCGGAGGTCGGAGCCGGCTCTGCGCCGCGTTGTGCCGACCGGCTGCCTGTGGACCTTGTGTCTCTAGCAGCTTGGTGGCGCCCGTCGCACTCCGGCCGACCCACCGCGGAGCGTGCGGTTCCCGGGGAGGCTGGCGGTCTTCTCACCGCGTCTCGGCGAGCCTCCTCCCTCGCGGGGGGAGCCGCCACCAGCAACCCGTTGCTTTACGACCTCAGATCAGACGAGACGACCCGCTGAATTTAAGCATATTACTAAGCGGAGGAAAATAAACTAACAAGGATTCCCCCAGTAGCGGCGAGCGAAGAGGGAAGAGCCCAGCGCCGAATCCCCGCCCGCGTTGGGCGTGGGAAATGTGGCGTACAGGAGATGGCTGTCGCCCGGGTGTCGATCGGGGGCCTGAGTCCTTCTGATAGAGGCTCAGCCCGTGGACGGTGTGAGGCCGGTAGCGGCCCCCGTCGCCCCGGGGCAACGTCTCCTCGGAGTCGGGTTGTTTGCGAATGCAGCCCAAAGCTGGTGGTAAACTCCATCTAAGGCTAAATACCGGCATGAGACCGATAGCGGACAAGTACCGTGAGGGAAAGTTGAAAAGAACTTTGAAGAGAGAGTTCAACAGGGCGTGAAACCGTTATGAGGTAAACTGGTGGGGTCCGCGCAGTCTGCCCGGAGGACTCAACCCGGCGGCGGGCCGGCCGCCCGGGGCCGGGGATCTCCCTTTCAGGGGGACCCCGCCCCGGGCGCTGCCGTGCCCTCGCCGGGCGCACTTTCTCCGTGGCGGTGCGTCGCGACCGGCTCTGGGTCGGCCTGGAAGGGCTCGCGGCGAAGGTGGCTCAGGTTGCTCGCGCGCCTGAGCTTTACAGCGCCCGTGCCCCGACTTCGCCGTTTCCCCCCGGGGCCGTGGACTGAGGTATCTCTGCGTTCTGCCCGGCTGCGGCCGGGCACGGGGCCCCTCGCCCCCGGTGCGACTGTCAACCTGGACGGACTGTCCTCAGTGCGTCCTGACCGCATCGCGCCGCTCGGGCGGGGACCGGCCCTCGTACAGCGGGCGCTAGGAGTCGGCGACGATGTCGGCTACCCACCAGACCCGTCTTGAAACACGGACCAAGGAGTCTAACGCGCGCGCGAGTCGGAGGGCTCGCTCGAAACCCCGTGGCGCAATGAAAGTGAAAAGTGAAGGCCCTAGGTGGGATCCCGGCCGCTCCGGCGTCGGGCGCACCACCGGCCCGCCTCGCCCGCTCCGTCGGGGAGGTGGAGCATGAGCGTGCGCGATAGGACCCGAAAGATGGTGAACTATGCCTGGGCAGGGCGAAGCCAGAGGAAACTCTGGTGGAGGCCCGCAGCGGTCCTGACGTGATCGATTGTGAATAATACATTAGACATATTCTAGACACTTAAGGAAAAAAAAAAAAAAAAAAAAAAAAAAAAAAGATGGAAATGTATGTATATAGATATTAAAAACTGAAAAAAAAAGAAAAAACACAAAAAAAAAAAAAAAAAGAAAGAAAAGACACCCCCCCCAAAAACAAAACAAAAAACAAAAAACAAACAACAAAAAAAAAAAACAGGGTTCAACAGATATCGTGATAGCGGCCATTATGGGAAAAAATGGACGCCATATTGGATTTTTGAGTGGCTCGATTAAAAAAGTCAAAGAGTTGACCTAAAGGAATGTTCATGCCAATTTTCACGCTTGTATCACAAAGTGAACGATTGTTCCTACTATCTGCTCTACTATTATAAATAGTCCTTGGGCCAGACCAGATATCGGTACCACTAAGTCGGCAAAACCTTACCTATACTAAATTGTTTTTTGGGCCAATATAAGTAAATAAAAATATGATAGCCTTTCCATAGGAGCAGCTTTTTATATTTTTTGACATTTTGTTATTTTTCTCAATAGGCGGATTTTCATTCATAGCCAACAACATATTAAAAGTTATATAACACACTTTTTGGACATCACACTGCTCCTTTTTTTAAATAAATTAAACAAACCTGTGTCCAATTAAAGTAGTTGATGAAGTGGGTGTGGCCTATTATTTGGTTAGTGGCCAGGGGTGTGTGGGACCGCAGTATGAGGGCGGCCCACATCAACTACCTGGAGTTGATGGCAGTCTTTTTGGCATTAAAGCGCTTCAGACCCCACATCAGTGGATGTCACGTTCTGGTCAAGACGGACAATACCACGACCATGGCCTACATCAACAAGCAAGGAGGTCTGCGGTCTCCTACCTTGGACGGCTTGGCACGAAGGTTGATACTATGGTGCAACACGCACCTGGAGTCAATCAACGCCTCTCATGTACCTGGACTTCTGAACAGGGGAGCCGATCCCACCCCACCCGGGGGCCACACCGAGCACCGTGCGGCCTCCCATTACTCTTCCGCGCCGGGGAGCGTCGTTTCGGTCGGCGACGATGAGGCTGATGACGACGTCCTCACTCCCTACCAGGCCGAGCAGCACGACGAACGGGACTACCTGGTCGTCGACGAGGTCGAGGGGGACGGGGAGGCCGTCCGGGATGACGCCCAAGCGGCGGACCGCGGCCCCCCGACACCCGGCCCAGCCCCAGCGGGGAACCTCCACACTGTCCTTGTTCACGCTGAGGCGCTCACAGCCCCACCGGCCGAAAAAGGTCAGGTTTGGGCGGCCCCGAGTGGACCTATTTGCATCAGAGGAGAACGCGAAATGCTCGCTGTTTTTCTCAATGAAAGGCCAGGCTCCGCTGGGGTTGGACGCCCTGGCGCACGAGTGGCCGGGGGGGCTACTTTATGCGTTCCCTCCGCTGGAGCTGATCCACCCCACTCTGGAACGGATCAGGCTCCGGGGCCTGACGGTGCTGCTGGTGGCTCCAGCATGGAGCACTTGGAGGTCGGAGATAGCTCCCCTCCTATACGAGCGACCTTGGCCCCTCCCGCTGCGAGAGAACCTGCTGCAGCAGGCGGGGGGCGAGATTCATCATCCCAGACCCGCAGACCTAGATCTGTGGGTCTGGCCCGTGAGAAAATTTGAAAATTTGACTGCGACCGGGCTTCCACCTAGAGTGGTGGCGACTATTCAGGCCGCTAGGGCACACTCCACTAGGTCCGTTTATGGAACTAAGTGGGGTGTGTTCGAGGAGTGGTGCTTGGACCAGTCCCCGGTTGTGGTCCCGTTCCAGGCTTCGGTCGCAGACATCCTGACCTTCCTACAGGATAGGTTGGATCTGGGAAACGCCTTCTCCACAATCAAAGTATACTTGGCGGCCATCTCGGCCAACCATGTTGGTTTCGATGGAAAAACCGCGGGGAAACAACCACTGGTGTGCCAGTTCATGAAGGGCGCGTTGCGTGAACACCCTGTCTCCAGGTCCTTGTTTCCCACGTGGGACTTGGTCCTGGTGCTCGACTCACTCTCTCGTCCTCCTTTTGAACCACTGGAGACGGTGGTGTTAACTTAGGTTGCCCCTCTACTATAGACATTATGGTATGACCCACACAGGTATATACGCATGCGCAGTGAGCGCTGCGGTTCACATTACAAAACATGGAGGGAACGCGTGTTGTTGTTTGTCCCGCTGACTGTACAATTGAATAAACTGAGCTATAAGGAATAAACGTCGTGTTTATTAAGTTCGTGATTAACATTGGTAGCAGAGGATGGTTTGAGGATGGCTGCAAACTATAGAGTACCGCCGAAGTTTGACGAAGCGAGACCATACGAGTGTTGGAAAAATGAAGTCAACATATGGACGCGAGTTACTGAACTCGATAAAAAGAAGCAGGCGCTTGCTGTGGCGTTGGGGCTCGAAGGGAGAGCCAGGGAAATCGCTATGGAAATACCTGCAGAAGACTTGGACCGTGATAATGGTATGGAGACTTTATTGGCGAAACTGGACGGCGTGTTTCAGCAAGAGGAAAGGGATCGGGCCTACGAAGCGTATACCCAGTTTGATCGTTTAACAAAGGACAGTTCAGTTTCAATGGCGGACTACATAATTGACTTTGAACAGCGATACAACCGGATGAAAAAGTATAACATGACGCTTCCTGATGCCATATTAGCCTTCAAGCTGTTAGATACAGCCTGTCTCGACGAGAAAAACAGACAGCTTGCACTGACGGCATGTCCAGACCTAAAGTTTTCATCAATGAAGTCGGCACTCAAGCGGATTTTTGGAGGGAAAACGCCAGGCTCGTCAAACGGAATACAACTAAACCAGGACGCAGCTTTCTTCACAGAACAACGACAAGGAAAAGGAAGACGGAACACGACGTTTCAAAGTGCTCAACAGAAATCACCGCTGCCGGGTACTAATCCATTGGATAAGTTCGGTAAGCGATCTAGATGTGCGGTGTGTCAAAGCACATTCCATTGGGCCAAGGACTGCCCCCACAAGAGGAACGAACAAGTAAGATTCACCGAAGACGAAAATGTAGATGAAGTCAATATCACGTTGATGACAAATGACCGCATGTCTGACTCTGAGATTTTCATGACTGAATCCCTGGGATCAGCCATCATAGACACAGCATGCACTCGTACAGTGTGTGGGGAGAAATGGCTTGTCAGCTTTGTTAATGGTCTCAGTCAAGAGCAGGCAAACAAGCTGATGAAGACAGAACATTCCAGTAGCAGACCATTTCGTTTTGGAGATGGGAATTTAGTATATTCTACCAGGAAAGTGAAACTACCTGCCAAGATAGGACAAACAAAATGTTACATAGAGACAAATAAAATCTGTATTTCCCCTCTTTTTTTTCTTTTTCTTTTTAAACAAAACATTTAAACAGGATTCCAAAGTCCTTCACTGAATGCCTTCAAGAGCACTAGAGGTGATGCTCCTTTTTTCGTCAGACAGTCAGCGAGTTGGGCTTTTGTCACGGACCAGAGCACCTTTTTGATTTTCTTGCTCTGAATGAGCTCCTTGATTCCACTTATGTCTAAACGAAGTCTCTTCTCTGTGACCTGTTTTGTTGACTTAAGGGCATCGAACAGGGAGTGATTGTCAGTCACACAGACCAACGCAGGAACATTTAGTTCAACAGAACCAGTAGTGAGCTCAGAAAAGAGAGTGGCAAGGAAGATTGCATTGTCTATTCCATCCGACATGGCAAGAGTCTCTCCCGCAAGGGTGCTCCGCACCACACGTCTGATCCTCCTGGATTGCCAGCACAGAGGAGAAAACATCCCCCTCTCCCCCATAAGGGTGATCAATGTCCCTCCTTGTGTACCTCCATCTGGCAAGTTTCCTAGTGAAGCATCACTGAAAACAGTCAAGGTCAAAGCATCATTAGGTGGAACCAAAGTTCCTCACGCTCAAGACGGTGCTCTTGGTTGCGCTGACAACAGCGAAACGGGTGAGCGATATGCATGCCCTATCGGTAGTTCCGGAGTGCATGAGGTTCGCTGGTGATAACAGTAGGGTTGTTCTTAAACCCAACCCGGCGTTCATCCCCAAGAACCACCTGGCGGTGGTAACGCCGACCGTGCTGGTGGCTTTTCGTCCGCCTCCGTTTGCCTCAGAGGAGGATCGGAGGCTGCACTGTCTTTGTCCAGTGAGGGCCTTGCGGCTGTATGTCCGGAGGACTGCGGCGTTCATGCCCCTGTACTTTAGTGTATGATAGGCCGACGTCTGGGCCTTAGATTAATAAGGCAGACTTCGGTCTGTCAGGGCCCTCCCCCCCACTAGAATAGACAGGCTGTGCCTGCTTTTTAGTTATGAGGCAATAACTAAAAAGTAACTAAAAAGTAATAATGAAGCACCCCCAGACCCACCGGGTCTGGGGGTGCTTCATTACTTACTGCTTATTATTACTTACATTATTACTTACTGCTTGGACGCCAGGGGGTCACGTCCCAGGCGCTGGGGCAGGTATTGTGGTATCTCGGTTGTAGATACATTCCGGGGGTTTATATCTCCCATATGTGAACAACGAGAGAGCAATGTAGCAAAACTAAGGGTTACTTCCGTAACCCAGGTTTTTTAAATTGCGAACGAGTTGTTCACAGAAACACCCTTCTTTTTGCTTCACCATAGGTAGAAGGCTACGTTTTACCTTCTAGTTTTACCCTATTTCTCATAAAAAGTGCTTGTTTAAGATAAGGCTGAAAATGACCACCTCAGAATGAAATACTATGGGTAAATTATACATTTCCTGAATCCTTAGGGTCATGTCAGTATTCCAGTTGTTGTGTTTTGTGTCTCTGATGTTTCTTGATGCCACAGAACTAAAAGAAAATATATGGTTGTGAGAAAAAAAAGGTTATTAAAGGTTTGAAGAGCTCCAGTGACCACTGTACTTATCATACATAGTCACCAAAGGGCTTGAATGAAAGCTCAAAGTGTCCCCTTAAAAATGATACCAAACATAAAATATAAAACATTGTAATATGTCCTGAACGTGAGCCAATACCAAGATATGCACGTGTCTAAAATGCAATTTTTCAATGGGGGGTGGTAACTTTAGCAGCTGATAACCCCAATTTAGCTGGGCCTCAGGAAGGTCTATCATACAAAAATAATATCTAGGGATGTATAGGAATAAAAAAATCCCAACTAGAATTTGCCATCCCAGGTGGTACCGATATGTGAGATTTTGGGGTTTGGCCCAAGGACTAAAATGGCATTGGTACGGACACACTCACTGTACCTTGTACATGTATGTTTAAAATAAAAGCATGAAGATATTAATCTGGATTATTTTGATACCCTAGTATTGAATGCACAATAACATGGTATGTTTATACATATGAAACACAATTTTATACATAATTATACAATATATTTTGTAGCCCCCACCCTACGAGGTAGGGCAGTGTTATTCAACTGGTGGCCTGCGGGCCAAATCCGGCCCCAGCGGAGCGTTCTTGTGGTCCCTGGAACATATTCCATGTTACAATGTAAAATTAAATGCAAAGAATTTTTACTAGATGGTTGGTTGTACAGGATGAACATTTTGAATTTTGGTTGTCATGGAAGCGTCTCGTATGAATGAAAGGTTTTTTCATTTGTTTTGAGCACCCAGGTAATAAGAGCACAAGCTCATATGATGTGTTTGAAGTGGATGAAGATGGAGAAGATGGAAGCTGGACAAAGTCCACATGTGTTGTGTCCATTATTGTGTCCTATCGGACCTATAGCACACAACAAACAGTTTTGTTATCACGGTCTTGTGTTCCCTGACTTCAAGTCATTTTACAATTGTGGCCCCCTGCCTAATCTAGTTGAATATCCCTGAGGTAGGGGGTCCCTGCTCCATCTCCCCATCAGTTTGGGGGTCCCTGGCCTAAAAACGTTGAAGACCCCTGACATAGACCCATAAATAACTCAAACTAAAACTATTAGTCTAGTTGCTTGTTTGAGAAGAGAATGCACTTAAGACTTCTGGTGACGTTTTCTTGCCTACCTTTGTTGAATGCACTTACTTATTGTCTCCGCCAGGCTGAAAGGCATGGCGAGAGAGTATGTTTTGCCCCCTGTCTGTCAGTCCGTGTGTCCGTCCGTCATTCTGTCTGTGTACAGCTAATCTCCGGCACCGTTGGCTTGCTCGCAGTGAAACTGTGCAAACACACTCCCTGGATGCCACAGCAGAACCTCTGCCCCACATTTTTCACATGGGCCTTTTATAGCGCCACCAGGAGGCCGATTTGTGCAAGACATATTTTTTGACAGTACTCCTACAGATTTTGTCCAAAAATCCCGCAAATCTGTACACAGTATCTCTATAGTCATTAAACGAAACAAGTCTTTCAGATTTTTCTGAATTTTCCTGATTGGCTAAAAATAGCTTCCAAAGTGCTCCGTTTTGAACAAAATGCCTCAAATCATGAACACAGCATGCAATTTCCTTGAAATTGTGCACGCATATTTCCACTATGCCGAGAAAGAAATGCCACTTGAAAATGTTCAAATCAGCCTCATGGTGGCGCTATAACAAGCCGATTCGTGTTTTTACCTATAACTGCACCGATCTGTGTAAAACTTTGTAAGCGCACTCCGTAGAGGTCAAGAAAAAACCTTTGCCCTACATTTTTCACATCTGCCTTTTATAGCGCCACCAGGAGGCTGACTTATGTAAAAATATATATATATTACTCCTTCCGATTTTATCGAAATTTCACGCAAATCGGTACACATGATCTCTATAGTCATGTGAACAAGACGGATGTGTTTGATTTTTCATATTCCACCCTGATTGACTACGATTGACATCTAAAGTTTGCAGTAGTGGCTTGTTTTGAACAAAATGCTGCAAATCATGACCGCAGCGTCCGATTGTGGTCAAACTTTGCACGCACATTCACACTATGTTGAGGAGCAAATGTCACCCTTTTAACATTGGCCTGTTATAGCGCCACCAGCAGTTATAATTTAGCAAAACATTTTTTTGGAACAAAATGCCTCAAATCATGAATGCAGTGGCACCCTTTTCACATTGGCCTATTATAGCGCCACCAGGAGGCCACAATAACCTACCTGACTTGGCGGAGACCTGTGCTCCGAGGAGCACTTTTTCTAGTTGCTTTGGATAAAAGCGTCTGCTAAATGCAGTAATGTGACTGTAATGTAATGTAGTTCATAGGCCTAGCGGCTGGTCTTGGAGTTAAAGAGCCTAATTGCTGTTGGGACAAAAGTGTTCTTAAACCGTTCATTCTTGCAGGGAATCGAACGGAACAGATCCTTACGACTGCTTTTCCGGCCTGCCAATATGTTGTGGAGAGGATGACTCACATTGTCCATTCTGGCCCGCATCTTATTGTCTCCGCCAGGCTGAAAGGCATGGCGAGAGAGTATGTTTTGCCCTCTGTCCGTCCGTCCGTGTGTGTCCGTCCGTCCGTCCGTCCGTCCGTCCGTCCGTCCGTCCGTCCGTCCGTCCGTCCGTCCGTCCGTCCATCCATCCGTCCGTCCGTCCGTCATTCTGTCTGTGTACAGTTAATCTCCGGCACCGTTGGCTTGCTCGCCGTGAAACTGTGCACACACACTCCCTGGATGCCACAGCAGAACCTCTGCCCCAAACTTTTCACATGGGCCTTTTATAGTGCCACCAGGAGGCCGATTTGTGCAAAACATATTTTCTGACAGTACTCCTACAGATTTTGTCCAAAAATCCCGCAAAACGGGACACAGTATCTCTATAGCACCCTTTTTACATTGGTCTATTATAGCGCCACCAGGAGGCCACAATAACCTACCTGACCTGGCGGAGACCTGTGCTCCGAGGAGCACTTTTTCTAGTTGTGTGTGCATTTTTAACAACATTTCCACAACAGACTCCAGTGAGTTCTGCAAGATGTTGTTGCTATGAATGCTGTAAATTGTATAGTTATCTCTGTATTCCTTGGATCATGTCAAAACTTCCCTACAGTATGTACACATGCCTATTTTCTGCCTAACCAGAACAAAAACACACTTTTTACTCTCTTCAGCTCTTTCAGATTCAGATTCCATGCCGATTGTCTAGAATTGCTTCCATAGTTTGCATTAAATGCCAAAAATCATGAATTGCACATGTTGGGAGGTGCAAAAGCAATTTCCCTGTCACGGAACAAATGTCACTGTTTGTTTTATTTTGTAATAATAATTTTCAAATCTACAATGTTCACACCATACTGTACTCATCATGAACGCAACATTCACTTAACACAAATTTAGAATCACATGGAGTGCAACTCCAAAAGCGCTTTCACTTCTGCCCTTAGGGGGTGCCACTATGAAAAGTTGAACCGTGTGTTGTAAAAACGTTATTCCACAGCCTCCTTGGGTCCTGATGGCTGTGTGCCCTAGACCTTGTTCTGGGCTTGAGCCCTTTATGAAGAGAACATTAGAACAAACCACTGGCCACCCACGTGTCAGTATATTTGACATTGAGCTAAGGTTGGTACTTCTGATGAAGAATTACATCATATAACATCTCATCATCTCATTAACATGAGATTAGAGTTCTGGCTACCTCCTCTTAAATTAAATAATATGGCATAATGGCATCTCAAATGAAGAGGGGTGACATTTGGGAAATTTACAAAACCTTTGCTGGGGAAAGTATAATTTTGAAAGCCTATACCATCCAATTCTCTCCTGCCTATACAGCTACTTAAAATATATTAGTAGTCAGCTCTCACACTCCAACTCTGCAATGATAACTTTTTGCTGCTTTTTACATAGGAGGGGACAGAAGGGCACTTTATGGAAATGCCGTTTCTAGTTCCCTTCTTTAAAAAAAAAAGAAAACTCCATTGCTCCATATTCTCTCTTACTGGATATTTTTTAAATATCGTATATGGAGTGTTATGCTTACAGTATTGTGTTGCTTTTGCAGTTGTTGTCTGTTGGCTGAATTTGAATAATTGATGAGTTTCACCATATAAATACTATAAATACACTCAGGCAATGACATCTCTATTTACCAGGTGTCTCAGGGCACCAGTCCATTTGTTCCGTGTGTCACAGTGTACTTAAGTGGTGTTCTGCTGTGTAAGTGGTGTCTGCCAATATAATGATGGCTATAAAATGCTCTCCACACATGGTCTAGGATTTAATCCCACCAGAACCTTTCCTCCTCTGCCTCGCCAACACTGCCAGGCTGTCAGATTGTCTATTGTCTACCATCTCAGTTGAGAAAAAAAAGAGAGCCCTCTTGTTTGTCCCAAAAAATGCCTAGATTTGAACATGAAACTTTTTTTTTATTTTTAAGATAGCATAAACATCCAATATCCAACTCCCTCAGAAACAACACAAACACACACGCCCGCACGCACTCACGTCCGCAACACACGCACGCCCGCCCGCCACCCCCCCCCCCCCCCCCACACACACACACACACACACACACACACACTCGAACGCACACACACACACACACACACACACCCACACACACACACACGCACACGCACGCACGCACGCACGCACGCACGCACGCACGCACGCACGCACGCACGCACGCACGCACGCACGCAAAATGAATTCAGTGTAACGATAGTTCATGTAGACACGGAAGGCAGAATGTTTATATACTTCATTCACACTCCCCGGACCCCCCCATTCGCTAACAAGCTTATTCAGTTGTACTCCCTTAAGTCATACGTCTCAAAACTCTTGTCATTCTCATTCGCTATAAGCTAACTCACTCACGCCCTTTTATACCCACAGTGCAACTCTGGCGTTCCATTTAAGCAGCCCCAGTTCTCTGTTCATTCTACGTGCTTAGCTGTCAGTGCCGGTTGTTCAGCTGTCAGTGTCAAAACTCCTCCACCTCCCCGGCCTCCTCCCTGGCATCTGATGTTGGCAGGATAGTTTTGTAGATGGCGTTGCATTATGGTGATGGTTGTACATTAAGGGTTTAATGTTGTGTCATGTTATAACTGTTGTGTAATAACTGTTGCGTTATAACTGTCGTGTTATAACTGTTGTGTGATGTTATAATTGTATTACGCTCTGCTCAGGGGTTTGTGATTGAATGATCTGTGACATGTTTGCACAGGAATCTGTAATATCACATGAGCAGAGTCACACCGCCAAACTTGAATGCAATATCATTGCATATATGGATTATGGTTAATATGGTTATGGTTAATAAATGGTAAATGGTTCATTACAGTCTGGTTATTTCTGAGCTGAAGTGTCTAAATGAACTATTTTAACTATTTAACTGTAATGTATTTACTTCTTCCAATTGAACATTCATTTTCACAGCAATTTAGCGTGTTTTCAACCTGGCATTGCCAGACCAATCACGTGGGATCACTCACAGGTTCCACCACAGTATCAGTGATCCCACGTGATCAGTCTGGCAATGCCAGGCCATGTTTTTTTTTGCCATGAGCTTTGAAAATCAGGATGTTGTTGTGCTCAAGGTGGACGCAGGGAAAATTTAAAAATGTCAGGACTGTCCTCCAAAATTTAGGATGGGGGGTCACCCCAGTGGTTTCTTTATGATCAATTAATGAAAACAGTCTTTCGACCAAATAATACAAAAAAGCATATTCTATTCTAGTGCTGTCCACCATAATTCTCACCTGTGGCAATACAAAACTCATTGTAAAGCTTGCCCATGCCCAGTTCACTGCTTCAGCACACCTTGCCACACCAGTGGATTGTGTTACGACAAATGTCTGTCTCTCTCTCTCTCTCTCTCTCTCTCTCTCTCTCTCTCTCTCTCTCTCTCTCTCTTTCTCACTCGCTCTCTCTCTCACTCTCTCTCTCTCTCTCTCTCTCTCTCTCTCTCTCTCTCTCTCTCTCTCTCTCTCTCTCTCTCTCTCTCTCTCTCTCTCTCGTTTTTGGTGCTCATTGATGGGCGAGGATTTCCCCCCTTAACCATGAGCTTGTGTGCGTGTCTGTGTGTGCGTGCGTGCGTACAGTATGTATGTATGAACAGTACACGTATGTATGACCTACACTCCAAGACTGACATCAGACCATCTCAGCGAATTGCGCAGCTCAACATAGCTGCTACACCATTGGGGTCAAACTGAAAGGCATTTGGGGAGATTGTTTTCACCCCAGTCTGTGTGCGTCTACGAGCAATCAGCATCTCATTTCTTGTTTCACTTTTCACGTGGAAAACAGCATACAGTATTAATCATAGCATAGTATTTTTCCATACTTTAAAATGGGTCTGGAGGGGGACAAAAAAATCTGAAAACGCACTAGCTCTGTTTGTTTCTGCGTCTAAGCATTTATTAGGATGAGGGCAAGGTGATGTTAGATTTCAAGACCGTGAAACATAGGGAACCTTTAACTCCTCTGAGGGGGGGTGGGGTGGGGGGGGGGGGGGGTTGCATACAACAACAAAACAACACCTTTTGAATCTATTGTCTCACATAAGCCCCCACTCACTTGCCTAATCCCAATTTGCGGTGGCAGTTCCCCAACAACGCTCTAACAAGCACGCTGGAATATTAAATGTATCTCTGCTTGTTGTTTCTGATTAGCTGCCACTGAGCTCTGACTCTAATCCCCATAAGCCTAGCTTCATAGCAGTGCAGATTCTGCCCTGGTCTACTGATAGAAGACATTGGGAGG